>NW_017731819.1:192789-306139 GCF_001890085.2 Hipposideros armiger | reverse complement strand
AGGAAAAAAGAATTTCATTCAGTCTCTTGCCCACTCTTCCATGGAGGGACCTCCAAACCTTTCCACTCAAATCCAACTATTTTTCTTTTTTTTTTTTTTTAGCTGAGCCATCCTGCCACTGTTGGCAGCTCAGCGGCTGCTCAGCTCAGGTTGGGAATTGAACCGGCGACCCTGTTGCTCAAAGCTCGCATTCTTGAGCAAGCTCTTAACCAACTGAGCCACTTGGCTGGCCAATCCCACACTATTTCTATGCAGGTAACTTTCTATCCTGGCAGCATCTTTCTCTCGGGATCTTCCTGTGGGTCCAGCCGAGGCCAGGGCCATGGACCAGACCTAGCTGAGCCAGGAACTGGAGAAGTCTGCCGGGCAGGGGACAGCTAGAACTAGGGCACAGTGCTAACTTACCTAATGATCCGTTCATGTGGTGTGGCTCCATGCCGCCCATGCCTCCCATCGGGCCGTCCGAGCCTGGACCCATTGGGAACTAAGAAAGAAGCAGAGAGCATGGTGGCTGAGTGGGGCTCAGGCCCAGCTGCACCTGAGTCCTGCCCTCAGGGGGCTTCTATTCTGGTGGGGCTCCTATCTCACACACACTCAAGGCAGAACAGTGGCCAGTTAGGCTGTTTCTACCTTTTGACTACAATAAATAATGCTGCTATGAACATCTGAGTACAATTATTATGGGGATGTAGGTTTTCATTTCTCTGGGGTAGATGCCTAGAAGTGGAATTGTAGGGTCATATGGTAACTGTTTAACCTTTCAGAGAACTGCCAAGACCGTTTGCTAAAGCAGCTGCATCATTTTACATTCCCTCAAGCAATGTGTAAGGGTTCTCACTTTTTCCCATCCTGGCCAACACGGGTAATTATTTGACTTTTTGATTACAGCCATCCTAGTGGGTGTGAGGTGGTACCTCCTTGTGGTTTTACATTCGTATTTCCCTGATACCTAATGATGTTGAACATCTTTTCATGGGCTTATTGGCTATTTGTACACATTTAGAGAAATGCCTACTCAGATCATTGGCCCACTTTTTAACGGTTTTTTTGTTTTTATTATTGAGTTTTATGAGTCCTTTACATATTTTAGATTCAAGTCCCTTACCAGGTATGATCTGTAAATATTGTCTCCATTCTGTGGGTTGACAGCATCCTATGAAGCACAAAAGCTTTACATTTTGATGGAAGTACAATGCATCTATTTTTTTTCTATTGTCACTTGTGCTTTTTTTGTGTGTTGTGCCTAAAAAGGCATTGCTTAACCCAGGTCACAAAGATTTACTATGTTTTCTTCTAGGTGTTTTACATCTTTAGCTCTGACGTTCAGGTCTTGACTTAATTTTTGTGTGTTGGTGTAAAGAAGCAGTCAAACCTCACTCATATGCATGTGGATATCCAGCAGTCCCAGTACCATTTGTTTGTTCTGTATTATTTACTCTTCTGTTACATAAATGCTACTATTTAAACAAAACAACAGGACTAGTTGACAGTGGCAATTAGGACTAGTTAAATGAAATGTGTGGGAAAAATATAGCATTTTTATGTTTGTCCTCTGATACAATAATGTATTTCAATTCTTTACTGGATATTTAAATTTTATACGGTATAGTACTGTGTATTCTCAAAATACATAAACGTAAGATTTTTTAAAACAGGGAACCTAAAAACAATAGGGATAATTAAACAGATATTATCTATATTTTTAAAAATGATGTATTTCTTTCTGCCCTATATTACTATAGGATATTTTTGCTCTGCTTCCTTTTTTTTTTTTTGATTTTTAAAATTTTATTGGGGAATTGGGAGGATGAGAACAGCGCTGGGGAGTTGGGGGAAGGGGAACAGACAAGTTGCTGCTGTTTTGTTCTTCAGTCTAGTTGTGGAGGACGTTGCTTCACTGGCCCAAGTTGGCACCATCATTGCGCTCTTCCCGGGCGAGGCAGATCAGTCGCCGGCTTCTGGACGGCCGCTCACTGTGGCTTGAGGGCCGCTCACGCTGGCTGCTGGCTACACACGGTAGCTCATGGCAACTCACTGCCACAGGGGCTGCAGCGTAGCCGGTGACTCACGGCAGCCCAGCTCCAGGTTGAGCTGTTGTTCAGCATCTTAGCTGTGGAGGGCAGTGTCACTGGCCCTCATATGTGGGATCCGAACCGGAGCCTTCTGGCATCCCAAGCCAGTTCTTAACCATCGCGCCACTCGGCTGGTTCTCCTTTTTTTTTTTTTAAGATTAAGAAAGTTTTATGTACAAAGAGTTAGTGCTGTTTCTTTCATCAGGTAGGTATCTTTGATAATCCATTCAAGGAAGATCATTTAGTCCAATCAATGAAGCCTACATACACCCTTTGCGTACTGGCAGAACACAGGTGGCACATATTGAGGCCACATTTCTGGTTCAGACCATGCCAGTTTGAGAAGACATGGCAAGAGCAAGAACCTTGGCTGGGTTTTCTTGGAGGACTCCAGTAGAGCTTCTGGTGACCCATCTGCTTTCAGGGATGCAATGAGGCAACTTGTGCTTGCTTTTTCACAAATACTCTGAATGGCCTGTGGCTTCTAGGACATCCTTTGGTGGTAAAACTGAATACAGAGTCAAATGTAAAATTCACTTTGACTTGTTGCTCTGCTTTTATCACACCCTCAAGTCAGTCCAACATGGTTAACACCAAACTAACTATCGTCTCCACAAAAATGTTTGCATGTGGAGTACTTAGAATTTTTGCTTGTTCACACAGGTTTGTGGGCCTATAGGAATTCGCTTCCAGCTCTCCAAAGATGTATGCCCACTTTGTATCTACAGGCTGGTTTGGGTAAACCAGCTGCTCATCAGTCAGATCCTTTGCATCTGTAAATTCACTGGATGGGCTACCCCTGTCTCAGATGTCCATCATTTCTAAACCTTCTGAAGCCCACTGGATGTCATTAGCAATCAAACCTCTCCTCAGGGAAAATGGTTTTAAAGCGCAAAGGTAATCTGAACTTGTGAGATCCAAGCTGGAATTCAATTAAGTTACAGTTTTAATAAAGAAATTGAGCAAGTCCTGTTTAATGTGGCTGCTGTTACTGGTGACTTTTTTTTTTTTTTTTGAGTTCTCAAGCAGTCTCGTTTCCTAAAAATGGAGCCATTCCTTTGGCTGTATGAGGTTTTGTCATAATACTCCCCTCACCCCCACTCTGAACAACTCAGGTGCGGTCTGCTCATCATCATCTACACTCCTTGTGGCCTCTTTAAAGATCATCGAACAGCTCTGGAAAAACAGCATACACATTTTTATTTTAGTGTAATTCCTGTCTCCATTCTCAACACATTTCCAAATTAGAGAAGGACATCACACAGCAGGCTGACATTTTAACATCTTTTCCATGGCCAGCAATGATAGCCATCTTGTGGGCTCGTGTCTGAGGCTCTATTCCTATAAAGTCAAATCTCTCATTAAGTGCCTTTGAGGAAACCGACAAGTCACCCAAGACTTCCATCATGAAAGCCTGATACCACAGGTAAGCAAATCACACCCCTTTGTAGCAGTGTGGGGGACAAGGTGTGTGGGATCTTTAGCAGGTAAGATGTTTATAGATTAAACGAAAGTTGCCAAATTAACTGTGTACTGTCTGCCAAATATGCAGATAAATGGGCAAAGTCTAAGTTTGTATTTGGACAAGAGAACAATCTTTGATTTATGTTTTCTACACAGAAATCAAGATGACGATTTGAAGCTCTAGTTTTCAAGTCAAAGTATCAAAGGCCTGGGGGACCTGTTTCTGTTGCCAGGATTTGATGCACCAGTTGACATACTATAGGAAGCGCGCTTCACCTGACTGTTGGTAAGATCGGACAGAATCAGCTCTACGCTGTGAAAGACCAACACATTTGTCATCAAATTCCCTTCCGTTCACCCAGAGGACTTAGCTACGGCCTCTGAATCAGGAACTGGAACCTTCTCAGTTCATGGAGCAACTGAGGAAGCTCCACGGTGATGGCATATGTCCCAGCGAATGCAGCAACCGCTACTTTTGACTGAGCATCGCTGTCTCTTTGGAGGACGAAAAACTTTTGACTGATGGAGAAGGACGTGCTTGTCTCCTCCCAGACCTGTGTGGCTCAGTCTCCAGTGTGCTTTCACACCCCCGTCTACACCGTCATATCCCCTTCTCCTCTTTTCTGCATATTGTGCAGCACCTTCCGTCTTGGGTATTTACCTCCCTAATCCACTTGATTGTGCCCTCCCACCTGTCGTTAAAATAACACTGACATTTAGTCTTTTTTTCTGGTGATGAGTGGGTCATGCCAGTGCTGATGTTGTCATCATTCTCATTTTCAGTTTCTGAACTTGTAGAAAACATGGTCACAAGAGTCAACGTAAAAAATGCAACCTGCACTATCTCGACACAGAGCACGACAGGTAATCTGCAGGCACAGTCAAAGGTGGACTCCATCGGAGGCAGTGACTGCGCGCACTTGAGTCGAACCCCTGGGAGCGATGCAACGTGGGTGATCCATCATTGGAGCCCCAGGTCACGACTGCCAGCATCCACGGTCAGAAGAAATACGGTGACAGTGACCACGGGAGGAGATCATCTACGCCACTGCTGTCTGACACCAAACACAGTAGGCCCAGTCTCTTTCTCTTGGGCAGCTGCATGGGTCTTACACTTTTCCGCCCAACTTTCTGCATCCATTGCCAAAAACTAGGACTTTGTGGTGTTCTGGGGCACTGTCTCCTGGGACATAGGGCTTTGAGAGCTAAAACCTGGATGACTGGTCACCCTGGTGAGAACCAGGGGTGATGAGGTGAGGGTGGTGGGAGATGCCGGATGCACAGAAGAGGGGAGGGAGAAAGGTGGTAGAGCATTACGCGTGGCATGCGGTTCCCACATCCCTCAATCACATGACCCTGGTTATGGCCCCAGGAGGCAGACCAAAGACCCACATCCCAGAGGCTACAAGCAGGTTAAACAAGTGCAGTGTCCAGCATGGGGCCACTCGTGATCAGGGTTTAGCACATGGGGTGGTTTAGGTGTCACATCAGGATTGGAACCAACAAAACCAAACAGAGCATCCCAAAAAGCCACAGACAACTTTGGGGCCCCAAACCCACCCTCTGGCTCTGCAACCCAGACTGTTGATTTAGTCACACAGTAGCCTCCTTTCCAAACCCTGAGCTCCCTGGGGGCAAGGCTGGTTGGATTCACCTCCCCGCCTGGTGCAGAAGGGTTGTCTCTGGAGGTGAGTCAGGGAGCTCCCACCTGGGAGAGACAGACAGGCTGCAGCTGCATAGTCACATTCTATGCAATATGGGAGAGAGGAACAGGGAGTGGGTGAGCAGGGTCAGAAAAGGAGTTTGAGATACAACATCACTGGAAGGATGGAGCTTTGAGAGGCCAAGAAGGGAGGGAGGGACTTCCAGACGAGGCAACGGTCCGAGGAAAGGCAAAGAGGCAGCAATATGCGGGAGTAACAGGGCTCCCAGAGGTGCCGGAGGCACAGGACAGGCAGGTCCCCAAATGGGCCATGTGCTCCTGTTGTGGCCTTAACCCTCAGCCCCGTGGTCATGGGAATAGACCTGATAGGATGAGGGACTACCCAGGGAGCACAGCCAGCCCACTGAGCAGGGACTGGCCCTGACCTCACCTGCGGCCTGGTGCTTTCCCTCACCAGCACCCCACACAGAGTGCTGGGGGTCCCCACAGTGGGGCCTGGTGCCCCACTTTGACCAGAGGAGTGGGGATCGCTCTACCCTCCTCTCCCCCACACCCTGACAGCTATGAGATAGGAACTGAGTTGCCCAAGAGTTAATCACTTTTCTGACGGTTTATTTTATTCATCTTTGGTAACAAATGGCTGAAATCAATTAAACTTGCTTTCCCCTCAGCTGATGAAGTTAATTATGATTTGTTATGGTATCTGATATGTAAATTATTAGAAAGCAGACTTACGTTGGACCGGCTGCCTCCAGGCGGCACCGGATTAATCATTGTGTAGATGTTGTCACTGGAATTTGTTGAATCTGTAGAATAGTGGAAACCCGCAAGTAGGGTGATTAATTCATTTCTTAATTAAAACAAACTCGTGGCACTTGAACTCATTCTTTTGTATTTTATCACCTAAAATTTCCTCTAAGTACCACCATTTTCTGGCTAATTTGTATTTAATGAAGATTCACAAAGTTTTTAATCACAGAAAATTCAACTGTGAAAACCACTCAACCCCGAAACAAAGAATTTTCAGGGTGTCTGGACAGCAGTGTGGACATGGCAAAAGAGGCTTAAGGTTCGAAACCTTGGCTTCCTACCTCAAACCAAATCTGGTCCCCAGACACTGGCTGGGATGTTGCCGGGGCAGCCAGATCACCACCTGTGCTGTCTCCAACCCTGCTCAGCAGTTTTAATCAAATCGGGGAAAGAGAGATGCCACAAATTACCTGGGGACCACCCTGCCAAGCTGACGGGGCAAGGGGGAGCGGCAGGGATAGGGCTGGAGATGCATTAACATATGGAGTGGTTTAATGTGACCCAGTCTGAATGTAGGTCATGCAGCTCATAAAAATGCAGCAGCAGAAAGGAGTCGGAGCGGGAGCTGGAATATCACTGCCGCCGCCAGCTCCACCCCTGCAGCTGAGCATCTTCACTGTTATGGGGAGCCGAGGAGCGGGTGGCAGAGGGACCCCTCCATTTCCCCAGTTAGCCAGAAACGTCTCCTTAGTGAATCAGCCAACATGTTTATATCAGGAGCAGGCTCCGCATTTCTCAGGCAGAAATCCAACTGCCTCTCTCTCTTTTTATTTTTGGGGTGGGTAAGGATTGTATGTTGAATTTCTTCTTGCTGGTGGTAGGCTATGCTTAGCTGGGAAAGAAACACAATTGTGATGCTGTGTGTGTACATGCATGCACATGCCTCTGTGTGTGTGTGTGTGTGTGTGTGTGTGTGTGTGCGCGCGCGCGCATGTCCTCCTTTAGTTAAAGAAAAAGGGAGAAGGGGTCTCCTACAAAGAGGACCAGAAGCCACGTGGCATCATGTGTAGAGTCCTGGTCCCAGGCTGCTAGGACCCAAAAGCCTCTTCTCAGCCATCCAGAGAAACACACAACCTGGACAGGGTTCACTTTGACCAGTGGGAGCTGAGACCAGTGAGACCCTTCATTCCCAGATCTCCCTGCTCTGCCTGTCCTTTAATCAGGGATGAGGAGTGACCTGGCTGAGGCCACATGGCGGGCAGGTGGCACCAGGGGCCTCTTGCCTCCTAAATCCCTGATGTCAAGATGCCCAGTGGAGGATGTGCTGCTCAGGAAGAGAGGCTTGTAATGGCTCTGCACCTGGGCCCCTCCAGGACGCTCTCTGCATTCCCCAAGCCCTCTTACCTGCAGGACTAGGCATGATGGGTGTTCCTGGGGGGCCACCACCACCAGGGGGTCCCTGGAGATGAGATAAAAACTGACATTAGAAACCCACGGCGGTGACACATGTAGGGGCGGCCACCAAGTTCTAGCCACATCAGCAGCAAGTGCTCACCAAGGCCCAGAGTTGTATCCCCCATTTCTTTCTTTAAACCAAGGCAGGGGTGCGTGTGTGCATGTGTGCATGTGTGTATGTATGTGTGTACACATATGCATGTGTATGTCATATGCATACCAAAACCAGAGGCCTGTGGTGGAAGCCAACCAGCCACCTGGTCAGCCCCCAAGATGGGAATTCCAACCCCGGGTCTTGTTTGGAGACTTCTGGGCTACCAGAAGGTACAAATACCTGAATATTGACAGCAAGTTCTACCACAGTTGATCTGTGCTCAGAATGTGTTTTGAAAGGAAAAGAGACACGGATCCCTGAGTAGCTCTCGTGTACACTCAGTCACAAGTGGCCAGAGAAGCAACACCCCAAACCCACACACACTTACCACGTAGGTACCGGGTGATGAGGAGGAGTACGGAATCTAGAAATAAGGGGGGGGGGAGGGGAGCGTGTGTCAGAGTCACTTCCTCCGACAGGCAGCACCTCTTGGCTTCCAAACCCACTTGGAGACATGACCCCACTCTTGATGGGACAGGCTGTGGGACCCACTGAGTCACCTAGTTGGTGCCCTTAGGAGGGCGGGGGACGTTAGTAAAGCTCAGCTCCCACACGGAACTGATCCCGAGAGCCCTACAGGAGCCTCCAGTTCAAGCGCGCAGGGAAGTGAGAACTTCGCCCCGCCCCTCTGCCTTCCCCACTGGATGACCTGTACTGAAGCCCTTCCCAGCTCCTTCTGAGTCCTGGAAGCCAGCCCCACAGGAGCCGCTACATGAACAATGCTCTCTGAGCCAGGCTCTCAGCTCACACCTCAGAGCTTCTGGAGAGTAACAGGCTGGGCTGGGCAGGGGCCACGCCTCTGCCTACAGGTGGGCTTCTCCTTGGAGGAATCAGGTGGAATCCTGCTGCATCTCCCCTCCCTGTGACACCTCCAACCTGGGGACAGGAACCGCCCTGTACCCCAGAACCCCTTCCCTGGCAAACACCACCTACCCGACCTGGTACTCACTGAGTTAGCACTGTTAGGAGCGGGCCAGGGTCTGCCAGCTCCCGGGCCCCTGACAGAGGGAGAGAGAAATGGAGACAATGAAAAAGGTGCTGTCAATTCCAAGGGGGCGGTGCCAGCAGGGATAGAACAAGAGGGCTGAAATCAGTAATAGGGGGTCCTTCATACATGCCCAGGGCCTTAGAGACCATCTGCTTCTAGGGTAGTGATGGCTAGTTCCATGGGTAGAAATCTACAAGCTCCTATAAATTATATGGGAAATTTGTGAAGTATATAAAATATCCTCTGCACGTACATTTTCCAAGGAAGGGGGTCCCGAGATTCTCACAGGGAGCTATCACCATAAAGGGGTTAGGAAACACTAAAGCACTAGAATAGCAGTCAGCTGTACAAGGGTTCAAATCTTGACCCTTCCACTGTATGCTGTGTGAGCACGGGCAAGTGACTTCACCTCTCTGTGCCTGTTACCTCATCTGTAAACGGGAGATAATAATAACCACCTCACAGGGTTATTATGAAGATTAGGTGAGCTAATCCACGTAACATGGTTAGACCATGCTGGGCACGTAAAGCACTACGTGGGGTGAAGTCTCATCACTGGTATTGTCAACATCCTCACTTTACAGAGAGGAGACTTAGGTCCAGAGAGGTGCCAGTAATTGCTGACTGAGGTCACGAGTCTTCCAGGAGGACAGCAGAGGGCGGGGGAAAGCCAGGGGCTCTGAGCCATTGGTGGGTCATTTCTGCCTTACATGTTAATCCCGGGCATGGCGGGGCCAAGGGAGTTGGGTGGTGGTCTCATGCCGCTGCCGTAATTCTGCAACGATAACCAAGGGTCAGTCTATGAGAAGGAGAAGGGGAACCGGAGAGAGAAGGAGGGAGGGAAAACAAACAGACAGAATATAAGCGAGAGGGTTAGTCTGTGAGAAGAACCTGATGAGAAAAAAATAATACAATTGTTTCAACAAGGTGGAGGGGGTGGGAACCAAGTGATGGGACTACAATGAGAAGCCAGCACAGAGGGACAGTCACAACTTCAAACGCATCTTCAGGGGCTTCAAGATGGTTCTCTCGAAAGCACATGGACGTGTAGCAAGCCACTAACATCTCTGGGCTCATGATACAACGCTGGCACCTTCCCCTCAGGTCTCGGGCGGGTGACGGAGAACAAACGCAGTCACAGGTCTGACTGGTGAATGCCAGCCACCTTGGACACTCGGAGGGAGAAGGAACTGCTGGCATGCTGGGGGGCAAGGGCCGGGTCTGAGTGTGGAGGGGAAGGAATGCTCCTAAGGCCTGGCATGCACAGACACCCTGCCTTGCCCTAGGTCTGGGTTGGCTCCCACCCCCGGATCACGTTGCCTAATCCAGGTGTCAGCATGTGGGGCCCTCAACAGGGACAGTGCTAGAGGAGCAGGAGGAAAATGTTTTTCTACCGTTTCTACCCTCAGAGGGAAACCACCATTCTGTCTGAGGGAAGAGTCTACCCAGAACTCGGAAACTCAGAGGAGTCCCAGCCCAGCTCAGTATAAACCACTGAGTCAGAGTGGGGTGGGTCACAACAGCACCTGGACCAGGCGCCCAGGCCTTTCACCTGGCTCATCTCCTGTCACAAACAAGCCAGTGCTGCCCGACTCCCCTCTTCCAGTGCTATTTTCTTGTCAGGAATGAATGCCTTGCCCCCCTTCTCCACTTGGTGGGAGCCTACGCATCCTCTAACACCCAGTTCAAACAGCACCTCCTCTGTGGAGCCTTCCCTGCCTCACCCCCTTGGGATTAACGGCTCCATCCTAGCTACTCCCATCATGCCTTGTAATTTCCCTGCTCCATCACCCGAACCACATGGCTTATGGTCATGACCACATGTCCATCTCTCCTACTGGACTCCAAGTGCCTTTCGAAGATGGAAACTGTGTCTTGCTGATCTTCATAGCCCCCTTCACTCCCTGCACCAGCTGGCACAGACTGGGTGCTGCCTTAATCAGTGAAGGGATGAAGAAGTGAATGAATGGAAAGCAAAATGAGCCTGGCTATAGCTTCAGCTCTGTCCTTACAGGACAACTGAAAGAAGTAGGTTGGTGGCATTTTGATGGCAAAGGAACAGCCAGTATCAGTTGTTCTTTACTGAGCACACAGCATGCTTTACACACAGTCTCTGGTTTGGTCCTTATATCAATGCCATGAGGCTGGTATTATTCCCATTCCACAGAAGACTGAAGGTCTGCAGGGAGAAAGATTTGCCCAAAGTCAGTCAACAAATGACCAGGTGGGGTTTAGCCCTGGATCTGATCTGCGAGCCTCTGGGGTCTGCACTCTGCCTCACACACAGGGCGAGAGGCAAGTGGGGAGGGGGTGAGTTCGAGGCTGGAGAGCCAGAGCCACGAACTCAGAGCCAATTGCAGGCTGAGGTGGGCTCTTCAGACAGGGACCGAGTCTCCAAAACCTCAGCCTCAGCCTTGAAGCCACCTCCTCTGCTTGGTCAACCACAGAGGGGCGTGGAGTCTAGGAGAGTGACCAGAGAGGGTGTGGACAATGTACCAGCAGTACCAGGCTGGCTGGCGACCAGCGAGGCCTGCAGTCAGGGAAGGCAGGGCAGGGTGGCCGCAGGGGGCCCCTTAGCCAGCCAGCACTCTTAAAGATAGCATCCCCCCTCTCAGATTAGGGCTCAGTCCCTGGGCCAGGAAGATGTGCGCCTGCCTTGCAGCAAACAGTATAGGCTCAGGGGAACATGCAGGGGCCAGGCCCACTTTACAGAGATGTCATGGGTCAGTGAGCAGAGCCACGGATTTGGGGTCAGAACATGGGAGAGCTGGCCCCGACTCAGCCACATGCTGGTGACCACCAGACAAACTAAACAAATAACAATAATGCTTACTCTGTGCCAGGCTGTGCTACGTGCTTTTTATCACCTACATTTAATCATCTCAACAACCCCATTATCATCCCCACTTTAAAGATTTAAAAACTGAGGTGCGGAAACAGAGTTGCACAGCCATGCTCTCAGCAGAGCTGGGACGGAAGCCTCACAACCCTCTGCTCGGCTGCTTCATCCACAGACGGGAAACAAGCTCCCAAGCCTACAGGGCCCTGTGAGGATCAGATGAAATGATGGCTCGGAAGTGCTGTCAGTTCGGGGAGGTGTGTGCTGATTTGGGATGTCAGCAGCAGAACAAATGCCAAAGCCCTTTAACGCTGCCTTAAGCATCACAGGACCTCGGCTCTTCAAAGACCCTTTCTAAGCCCCACGTGCAACTACTAAATCCCTGCAACCAATCCAATCCCAGCCTCACTTTTTCTCCTCCGGAACAGGAAGCTCAGCCCCTCCCCAGGCAACCCTGTGTACAGCCTGGACCACTAAAAAGGTCTTCCAGGGAGTGATCTAAGGGTCACAAGGTACATCCTGCTGTCCTGCTGCCTCTCCCACCTGGGGCAAGAGTGGGAGGCTGGCCCGGGGCGGCGGAAGCCCAGGACACCGCCGCACAGAGTGAAGGGAGAGGACAAGTAGGCTGCTCGCTCCCGCAAGACACCTTAATGTGCAGCGTGCAGCCCCACCAGGAGGCTCTAGATGCACCACCTGCCGTTCCTGACCCCACCCCACCTTCAGGAGCCTCACAAATGCCAACATGGCTGCTTCCCTGGAGGGACTGTGCCCACCAGGTCCTCCCTCCTTCAGAGGCACAGACCCTGGAGGGCCACTCAGAGCTCCCCATTTCACAGATGACAAGCTGAGGCCCACAGACTCACCCAATGTCACACAGCAAGTCAGAACGGAAAGTAGGACTAAAAATCAGGTTTGGGGGGGAATTTTTCAAATCACAACCACCAGCCTTTTCATAGAGGGCAGGTGGGCTTGGAAGCATGGTTTTGGAGACTCAGGTGACATGGTCCTCCCTTCTCCCAGTGTCTGCCTCCCTGCCTACAGCACTGGGCTGCAAGGTGTGACCACTAGCCAGGCGCTACTCCCTCCTCTGCTGTCAGCCCTGCTCCACAGGGACAGGACGGCTGGAGGCACAGAGGAGTTCTCAGTGTGGCCGTGGGGCTGGCTACATCCATGGGCGTCTGTCTTCCCACACCCTGCCCTCGTCCCCATGTGGGCACCCCAGACCCTAGGCGAGGGGGCCTGATCCACCGTCAGGAACAAAAGAGGTCCTCCTGCTAGGGACCGTGAGTCAGGTCCCACCATCGCTTGGGGGGGGGGGGGCGCGAGGCCTGCTACTGTTTCCCCAAACATCTTGTTGGAGGGGCTCTTTCTCCGTGCAGCCTGTGGCCCGCCCAGTGCTATCTTCACCTTAAAATGGGGAAGTGTTTCACCTTAAAATAGTCTTTAGGATGGATCTGTCAAAAGGGACTTGTGGCTATCAGGGCAATTTCCCAGGAAGTGCGGGCCTGTCCAACACGCCCCTCTAATCACATGGGAGGCCTCTCCGGAAAGGCCCCCCCCCACCCCTCATCCTGTCCCCGGGTGCTCTGACCAGGGTTCCGATTCTTCCGTCTCTTTCTGGGGTCTCTGCTCAGCGGCACTGAGCCTGGACTATCCTGATCAGCGGGGAGGTGCGCGTCGTCCCGCTGTGGGTGGCACACGTAGTCCCAAGGACTGTGCATTATCCTTCACCTGAACTTTCTCAGATGCACACAGGCCAGAGCGGTGATCTGATTCTAGGCTGTGCTGACTGACTCCATCCCAACCCGAATACCAGAAACACTGAGGGCAGCCCTGGGAAATGGTGTCCTTGGTGTCCGCGAGCCACAGCGCCTCTGACGAGCCGTGCATTCCATCCACGGGAACCAAGCCTCAGCAGTTGTAGGCTCATTCTAATAGCATTCACTTTTGAAAAACTTCGCCAAAAGGTTCCCACCTGACCCTGACACCCACATGATTCTCCAAAGAAAAGACTCAATTCAGTGGAAGTATTGCCTCCTTTTTGGCACTGCACTGGCCATTTCACAAAACCAGAGTGAAATCTGTCTGAGGGACTGAGGGCAAAGGGCAGGGCGGTGCCTGGTCTGCTGGTTCCTTTGTGACATTTAGGCTAAAATGCGACACAAGCTCCAAAAGTGTTACTGTCAATCCATTTGAATTTGAAATCTGTAAAGCAGCTCCAAGGCCACACTGGACCTATTCTTTGGCCTGGAACTTCTGGAGTGGTCCCTGGCTGTTAGCAATCTTATTCCCCACTTGGAAAAACAGGCTGAGGGTTTCCCAGCTTTGTGTCTGGTCTCAGCACAGCACTGTGCTTCTATGGTGCTCACGAAAGGCTGCCGGAAGGGGCTGGCCACCTTTCCTAGCAGCCTGGGCCCAGGGCCTGGTGGGGGAATGGGGTCCATGGGGCACCTTGCAGGTGCCTTGTGTTGAGCTGTGTCCACAGCTACTGTTTCACCCGCCCCACAAGGGTGATCGCCTATGAGGTCATCATCCATCTGCCCATTTTGCAGATGAGGGACTAAGGCCCAACCAGGCTGGGCCGTGGCCAGAACTGTGTTTCCCAGCACTAAGTTCAGAGCTCACACTTTTTCTGTCCACCAGGAGTGACCAGGGCAGCACCCTCAGGTGACAGACAGAAAGAGCTGGGAGGTATGTGGAGAGTCGGCCCTCTCCCCACCCTCAGCCCTGGAATCCAACACTTCAGGCTCTGCGGCGCCCACTCCCTGGCTGACCCTGGACCCTGAGTTCCATCCCACACCCTGACCTTGCCTAGGCCTAAGTCCCAGTGAGGAGCCAGTGCAGACATCCTGTGTTGCTCTGAGGGAGGCTTGGCCCTGAGGTTTAATACTATAGCCCACCCAGAGGGGTACCGGAGACACAGGAAAAGCACCTTAGGGTCTTCGTATTGATAAAATAAAGAACAGGGGAGATGTTTCCAGAGCCCCTGAGGTTGGTGGGGGTGGGGAGGACCAGCTAGCTTCACGCCTGTGCTAGCATCTGCCTCTCCTCAGAGCCTGCAGGAGAGCTCCATCCGGGTACACTTCTCAGTGAGGCCAGGAGCGCCACACTGGGCCCAGGAGGCCCTTTTTGGCAAGACTCAGCCTTCAGGACCCTCGCCTCTTTAAAGCGTGCCATGAGCGTGTGCCGGGCTGCTGGTCAAGGACACTGACACAACGAGACCCCCGCTAAGCCAGGAGGAACCCTAAACTTCTGGAACACTGTGTCCTTAGCCAGTCCGATAGCATCCATCCCCAGCTTCTAGAACCTCAATTTACTAACGACCTTTGCCAGAAAAATACAACAACAACAAAAGACCCAGAAAGGCAATCACCGCACCCAAGCAACACTCGTTTCAAGCCCCCAAGTTGGAAAACATAAATTGCTCTCTCAGGGGCTACCCTGGGCCAAATGTCACGCCGAGAACTTGACTCTCTTCACTTCAGTAACCCCACAAGGCAGATACTGATCTGCTTCCTAGTTTATGGGTGCAGTTGCTAAGCCTCCAAGAACCCAGAGACGGGCAGTGGAGTAGGAATGAAATTTTCCTGCCCCAGACTCCATCCTCTTGTATTCTCTCAGATCTCCCAGGACGTTCTGAAACTCCAAGGCCACTGCCGATTTCTACACACAGAGTACCTCTAATGTGCAGCGAAGGCTGAGGGAGGCTCAGGGGCGGGAACGCTCTGCTGCAGCCCCTGCCACCCACCTACGGTTTCCTTGGGCAGGCTGCCTTGCAGACGTCAGCTCAAAAATGGTCACCTGGCAGGTAGGGGCCACTCTGATGGCTTTAAGAAGAGCCGGTGAAAACACAAGCTCTGGGAGGTTTGAGGAAAGAAAAAAAGAAAAAAACAGGAAAACCAGAGCTGTGATTGGTGTGGGCTTGCTTCCTTTTAGGATTATGGGGCCAACAGAAGACAAAGCCCTCCTAGAACTTTTCCGACACCACAGATGTTGGAGCAGCCCCGGGAAGAAAGCAGGGGCTGGGTGTGCTGTAAGGACGGAGTGGAGGGCTGTGGGGTTTACACAGCCGCCTCTCCTGAAAAAAGGGAGGTACCCGCGTGTGAGATAGCAGGGGCGCTACTCCACCCCCAGGGAACCAGAGACCTGGGGAGGGGCCTAGAGAATCCAAACATCTACAAACAGTTGGGAGGCACAAGCAGGCTTCTGGGGCAGAAAAGGGAAGGAACGCCCTGGAACAAAACCCTGCCACTCTCACTATGTGAAACTCCCTTTTCTTATCCAAACTGCTAGCTTCTTTCAGGTAGTCAGACTCCAGAGAGCTCCCAAGTGGGGAAGAACATAGCAGGCTCTCTGTCACGGCTCCTGCAGGAAAGAGCCACATTCAAATACTCAGGAGAGTGGGAGCCAAGTGTGAGAAGGCTCTAGAACAGGAATGGCCTGTCATACCCCTGCCCGATGGTCCTGTGGGATCCTGTACCTGAGGGGTATGGAGTGGGGTCACAAGGAGCAACCACTGTGTTGTAACTGTAAAGAGGTAGACAGGGCACTTGAATAATTTCTTCCAGAGGTTTCTAAATGGTCCTTTTTTTTTTTTTTTTTGCAATGGAGCCCTCTGGTCAAAACAAATCTTAAAGCTGGACTTATGGGGATCACTTCTTTAGGTTTATAAGTGTTGAACAACTATGGTGTACACCTGAAACTGATATAATGTTATATGTGAGCTATATTTTTTAATAAAAATCTTAAAAAAAAACCAAAAACAAATCTTAGGCAGGACCCCGGTATATGAAACAGGCAAAAAGCTCTGGTGTCAAGAGGGCTGGGCCCTGGCCGGCCTGGCTTCCTCTCACCTGAGGTGGCATCACAGAGAACTATGGATATAAACTCACTCCCTGTTAGACAGGCAGGGAAAGGAAGGCCTGCTGGAGCCCACAGAGGTCAAGGTGATTTGTTCAAGGACAGACCAGCGATGAATTGCAAGCAGAGCTAGGATCACCACTCATGTGTCCCGCCTGTGGGTCACAACAAACGGTGACCCTTGAGCCAGTTCAAGTCCACCCCCCCAGGATGGGATGAGGCTTTGGGATTCCTGCAGGACCCACATCACTGTTCAGGCACCTCCGCCTTCCAAATTCCTGCCACAGCGTAGCACACCCCTCCTCTGGAAGTGTTTGTCAACTAGGAGGCTCCCAGGTGCCCTGGGGGTCCCTCAACTCTGCCTGCTGAGGGATCTGCTCCCGGCTGTGTGTGGGGTCGGCCCAGCTCTGGGCAGAGAGAGCAGCTGGGGACCAGGTCACACCCTTTCCTCTCACCCCTGCAAGCTAAGCAATGTGGAAAGACTGACAGACTGTGGAAAGAGGAAAGAAGGCGGGGGCACACAGATGGCCAGGGAGATGGATGGCCAGACAGCCGGCTGGTTACCTGTGGGCCGGGCCCCATGGGTCCCATGCCTCGGGGAGGGTTCATTCTCTGCATTGATCCTCCCATGTTGGGGTGCCCTGCATGAGAGGAGAGCTGTGAATGAATGGCAGAGGCAGACGGCAGAGGGAGAAGGCGCCCCTCCCGACTCCACGCCCAGGCAGCCCGCCCCGCCCTCTCTACCTTGTTGTCTTGTAGGATCCATGGAATTGGGCAGCAGTGGCTGTGTCCCAGGAACTCCTCCTGGAGGCTGAAACAGACGTGAGACAACAGCTGAGCGGCTGCTCCCCGGAGCTGGGGAACAGAGGGGGACACGTCTGCCTGCCCCAGCTCCCTGACCATGTGGGGCCACTCATGGCCTCCCCAAGACCATTCCTGCCGCCTGCCAGCTGGGGGAAGGTCCCCTGAGAGTGGCAGTCAGCTTGAGCTGGCATTAGCAAAAGCTGCGGCATGGGTGGGTCCGGGCTTCATCTGTGGGGGAGGAACCATCGCCCCACCCTGCTGTCTTTGTGGGTTTGTGTACCTGCCAGAGCCTGGTCACGCTCTGGCTGCGCTGCCTGCCACACACCCCTCAAAGGCAGTAGTGCCCCCTCCCTCTCACCACCAAACCCAGCCACTGTGATTTAAGCCAAATCCTGTCTTTCCTTTGCCTCATAGAGATGTAACTTATTTTATCCCCACCTCCACACTGTGAGGACTGAGAGACCCACTAGTTAAGAATCCTATCACAATGGGAGGTCCTTTTTAAAGGGGAATAGGGGAGGAGGCAGTCTTTGAGGTTGAGATAAGAGAAAATGAAGCCCAGAGGCTCAGCCCCCCTGCCCCAGGCACCTTCTGGGAAGGCCAGGATGAGCACGAGGGACTCCCGACTCCCTCACATGAAATGTCACCTTCCCACTGCAGGGGTGAAGAGGGGACCTGTAGGAGAGGGGCGAGCAGGATGCTGAATGAGGATCTGCTACCTAAAGTCTTATGCAAGTGGCAGATGCTGGTAGGATTGCGATTAAGGAGAGGACAGGGTGCCACAGGTTTCCTGAGTGAACGCTTGGCGCACCTGCTGTGAAAACCTATTAAAAGTGATTTACTCGGGACAAGTTATTTTAGCTGCCATCTGAGGAGAGAGCAGCAGAGCTGGGGCGCAAGTTTGCTTTGAGAACCCCGTACCTTAGGACTAAGCATGGGCCTTTGCCTTTGAGAGGAAAAGCCTTGGGTCGCCCTTTTCCATGTGCAGGTGCCAGTGTTTCTAAGGCCGGGCACCTCTAATGGGGACCCTCATCCCCACCCCGCTCACTGCTACAGGCATGGCTGAGTGGAGAGCTGGTCTGCCTTGGGCCCAGCGGTGAACCCCCAACTTGTTTTAGAACGAGGTGGTGGGAAGCGAAGGGACAAGTCCTCACTGTTTAGCTTTAGAATGGGGTGTGTGTGGGTTGGGGAGGCTTGTGAGGGGGCCACACAAGCCTGGGGAGTACTTGATGTTCACAAAGTGGCATTTGGCCCTGCTATTTCCACCTGGCTGGGGGGCTCAGGGTCGTCTCTTTAGCCCCTGGGTTTTACCTGTTCCAACCTCTCACATTCTCCCAGACGAAGCAGGCTTCGTCTCCAAGTGCCCAAACTCAGAACCACTTGGCTGGTTTGTGCCACCTGGGATTGGGCTGGTTACCAGCTTCTGGGAGGACATAGGAAAGCCTGCGTCTGAGGCTGTTGGGTATGGGGGATCTCAGGATGTTGAGGCAGACAGAGCAGCCGTGGAGGTTGGACAACCGCTCCCTTTCCAGGTAGCCCCGTGTCGACCACCAGGTCTTACGGGAAGCTCCTCCTTGGGCCCCCCTAAGCGTGCTGCACGACAGGAAGCAGGACACAGGATGCAGGAGCAGAGCTGGGCTGTCCAGAGGCTCAGAGGGGGCCTGGGAGTCACTTCCCTCACTGGGGTGACCCTGAGATGGGACAGGGCAGTCTGGGCCTCCTCCACAAAGGAAGGAAGGTATGCAAGGACCAAGGTCAAAGTGTCCTGCACTGAGCAGGCTGAAGCCCTCAAATGTCAGAAAGAAGAAAAGTAGTTCACCGTGGGAATGCACGCATGTGCCATGCACACATCTCGGGACCCACTGGGGAGAGAGGTGCTCTGAGGTTGTCCCACGGGCTCCTGCAAGCAGGCCAACGCCTTTCCTACAGCACCGTGGGGCAGGTGCCGAAGGGTCTACCCAGGGAACAGACAAATCCCAGCAGCGCGTGCATGCTCACTTGGTCGGGGCTCAGCTGGGATGTGATGGAAGGGCTGCCTGACAGCCCTGGATTCTAGTTCTCCTCTCCTAAATCCGGCTGAACCCCATGGTTCACCACCAACCCAGCCACCCTTGCTCGAAACAGCAATGTTCCCTACATGGCCCCAAACCTCAGCCAGGATGGCAGGTAGGAGGCTGGCCTTGCAAGACTTCCAGGCCAAATCGACGACCCTCAGCTTCTTGTCCCCGAGTGCCCTTCTCATCACCCTAATCCAGGAGGTCAAGTGAACCTGAGCAAGTCCTCCTGCCTCTGCTTCCTCCACCTGCCCCAGAGGAAGGTGGCACAGAGGCTTCTGTTTGATTGGCAGCCCCAACTCAGGCTCTCTCCCAGAGACTCCCAGGGGCAATAGCTGTGAAAGAGACACATCCCCCTTGGAGGACAAAAATTTCTTGAGTTCACAGGAAACTGGAAAATCAGTGTCCCTTTCTGCCAGGAGTTGGGAAGACTGGTTTGCAATGCGAGGTGCAGGTGGTGATTTAGTCTCCATTTGCTCTCCTGGGTACTTGCTTACGTCTAATTGATAAACAGAAATATATATGCTTCCTCGAGTGTCCCTTAATTGCTGGAGGAAGGGTCACAACTATGATAAGGAAGTATTGGTTCTCTCCCTGGGGCAGAGGCCAGTTCAGGCCAAGGAGAGCCCCTGGATGGGCAGGGGGGAAAGTCGCTGCGGTGGCCCATGAGCACGAAGGCAAAGGTGACCCAGCTGGTGACAGGTTGAAAACAAAGGCAGGGGCCGCACTTTCACAACGAAGAAATCTAACTGAATGGGTGAGATGGAGAGAAACAGCACTGGTCCGGGAGCTGGAGGCAGATTCGAGCCCAGCTTACTGGGAGACTTTGGGAAGTCACTCCTCTACTCTGACCTTCTGTTTCCTCATCTGTGATGTATCCACAGGTCCCTCCTTGCTCAAAAAGCTGAGTCTCTAATTCTTCGTGTCCAAATTTGTCCCCTTCATGTCAGAGAAAATAGGAAACAAAGGACTTTCGGGAGGAAAAGAAAATAGAAACCCGATCGGCAATTTAACTTCAAAATCGGGGGCCCCTGGCTATGAGCTTCTCCCTGCAGTCCCTGTATCGTCTCACTCAGGGCCTTTCTTGCAGAGCCTTGAGAATGGAAGAAATCACAGAGAACGCCAATTTAGTTGATGAATGAACTCCCAGCTCCAAAGGCATTAGGGCTAGATGAATTGGTGGTGCTGTCGGATTTTTTGGAAGGCTTTTGCAAGGTCATTCAAAATATGTATAAAAAATATTTTGGCATAAAAAGAAATTTCCCTGAAGTTTAAGTCTGTCTATCTTCAAAAGAGGATATTCATCCGTATCTCAACAGCTCCCCTCCTGCCCCTGGATGGGCTGGACCAGGGAGGGTGGGGGCCAATTCTTCAGACCACCTAGAACTGCTGACCCTAATGGGCCAGCACAAGGCACACGACCCCAGGCTGAAAAGCTCTCCCCCGTAAGCAGACCACTTTTCTAATTACACGAACAAATCCTTTCTTGTTCTGAGTTGGGTCTGGGAAGAAGGCAGACATTGCTGAAAAACTCCCAAATGTCCTGCTCCGCTGCCTCCAGGCTCCTGATCTAAGCATTCCTACGGGCCATTTCTCCCCTTAATAGCAGGATTCTATTTACCAGCCTTGGCAATTCTCAAAAGCTTCCAGGAAAAAAATGCACGTTGTCAATTAACTTCATTAAGGAGGAAGACCCTTTTCCAAGAAGGAGGGGCAGGGGTATTACCACCTTCTCTAGAATAGCTGAAACCCTGCATTCCCACCCTGGCAGCTTCTGCTGCTGCCCTCCTCCAGCCTCCAGAACCGCTGCCCCATGCCTCACAGGACAGGCAGGTGAAATGCTGGCAGGAGGCTGCACCATGGGCACAGAGTGGACACAGGGCCCTTCCTGGGGACCCGCTTGTCCCTCCACCTCCCAATCCTTTCCCCACATTTTGATGTGAGCCAAAGTCCAACTGGGGTCAAGGGTAGCCGAGCGAGGAGAGCGAGAACATGAAAAGGTACAGTACCTGGTTTCCCATTCTGATCGGGGGCCTGGGGCCGCCTGCGTATCGTGGTGACATAAAAGGCTGCAAGTACAGGGAATTAGTTCAATGACAGCCTGTGCTCCTGCACAGCGACAAACACAAATGCACTCCACAAAGTCCAGTTTGGTAACAACTAGTGATCTGTTAAACTCTCTTTCTCCCAGTGGCCTTTTCCCTCCGGGCGAAACTTCCTTTGGGCAGAGGGAACGACAGATGCCACAACACATGAGACTCTGGCTCTGCATCTCCTCGTGGAGATCGACTTTGGGTGATGGGGGCAGCAGCTGAGACTCTGCACAGGATGCGGAAAGGCAGGGACATCGATGGGGGTGCAAAGGAGGGAAACATCTGCTCTCAGGAAGGGCAAATCGAAGAATCAGAAAAGGGACCTATACATAAAATTTCCAGGGTGTGCAGACAAAGCTGGACGCGCACACACACGCGCACACACACACAGAAACCACTGATAAAGGGAGTGGGGAAGGGGAGCAAGGATTCGAGGGGGGGAAACACAATGAAAACGGTAAGGGGACAGCGGGCTCCCTAACTTAACGCAGGGAATGGGCAGGAAAGCTTTCTCAGCAGCGCGAATGCACAAAGAAAAGGCTAGGGATGCAGCTTCCACTACAAATGGATGGTTAACCAAACTCAAAAAACCAAACCAAAAGTGAGAGAGGAAAAAACAAAAACGCAAAGGCCGCTAACAAGGTCACAGAAATATCTTTTTTCTTTTCTTCTGGTTTTATATCCAAGCTGGGTGTGATATCCAAGGAATGAAGATTCTCTTTAGAAATATGTATTTTTTTTTTCAAAAACACTTCATTTGTCATTCAAGACTCGAAAGCAATGGTGAGAGCACGTTTTGATTTTTGTTTTTCCTCTGCTGGCTCTGTCCTCCTGGTGCCCCGTGCCCCCCGGCGGGCGGGCAAGCCAAGTGCCGCGTTACCTGACTGTGGGGTCCCATCATGCTGCTGGGATTGTGGGGTGGAGGCTGTGCGTGCGGCGAGGGCTGTGACCCCGGAGGACCCTGTGAGGCCAGACAGTAGAGGCAGGTTATAGATCACAGCACATGGAGAAGCGCAGAAGCTTAAAAGAACAAAAATTAAACCAAAACGAAGGGCGGGCGGCGGGCGTGCGGGCGGCGGGCGGCGGGCTCTGGTTGGCGGGGAGATGCGAGTTGCTGCTGCTGCCTAGGTCGTCGGCTCATCGGCGGAAAATGGCGAGCGGGAGGGAGAGAAGCTCATAAACACCTTCATGGGGATTTACAGGAATGAAAAATCAAATCGAGCTCCTTTGTCAAAACTCGCAGGAGCAGGGGCCTGGGCACCGGCTGGTGACGGAGCAGAGTTTGCCATGTTAAATACGTTGGTTGAGATGGGCTCAGAGAGCACAGTGACGCATGGAAACTGAACCACTCTGCAACGCGTGGAAGAGGCCCTGCCTTCAAGGAGCTCTCAGGCTGGGGGGACAGAGACAGGCCATGGGTACCTAGAGAGCAGTCTGCTGATGGATGAGAGGACAGACAGAAGGGGCGGAGCAGGGTGGTGCCAGAGAGTGAACACATGGGGAAATGAGGGGAAGAGATGGTTACTGAGCACCCTCTCAGTGCATTAATTCACCTCCACTTGAAAATGGCCCCTGAGGTGTGGTTTCTCATTCCTGTTTTTAGCAATGAGGAAACTGAGTTGCAAAAGACCAGGCGACTTGGCCACAGCCACACAATGGTAAATGGTAGAGCCAGGAAGAGAAGCCTGATGGGTCCAAGGCCCATCTGAAGCCCTGTAGCCCAGAGCGGGAGCGAGTATATGCAGAGTGGGGGAGGGTGACCCTGCAGGCCCCTGACTGCTGGGGTCGTGCTTTCCACTCCAGTCGGTGGTGAGCCACCCATGGTTCCAAGCTGACTCCTGAAGCCCAGGCAATGCTGACCTCAACTCCCCGCAGAAGAGAACGGGCAGGTGAATTCACTTAAACCATGGGGCTGGTTGAACTGTGGGTTGCAACCCATTAGTGGGTGGTGAAATCATTTTAGTGGGTTGCAACCATTGTTTTTTAAAAACCTGGAACAGAACAACAACAACAACAAAACAGAATAGAAAATATTGGGGGAGCTCTGTGTGTTCGAAGGTAAATATTTTTCATTAACCTCTATTTCATGTATAAATGTATACACAGAATATACATGTATTCATGTATACGTGTCTGTGTTGACTGGGTCACAATGTCAAATGTACTTCCTACTGCAGGTCATAGTTAAAAAGCATGAAAAGCCCATCTTGGAAGCGCTTTCCTGTCTGCCCGGGAAGCTGGACTCTGGTGCTGGTGATACGTACGACCTAATTCACTCTTCTTCAGTCATGGCTGTGTCATTACCCTTGGAAGTTGCCTCTGAGAAAAATTCGAAACATGCATGGGAAATGGGTGTGGTTACATTAAAAAAGAGAGGGAGAGAGAGTCTATGAGGCGCAGGTTGGGTTTCCTTCTTTAGTGTTCTCCCTCAGAGCCAGGCTGCCCAGCCTCCAGGCCTGCTCATGAAGGAAGCACAGCCCAGAGCTGGGGAGGGGGCAGCAGGATGGGCGAGAGCTGGTGGGCGAGAGGACCCAGAGAAGTGCTGAGCAGAGAAAGACGGAGGGGCCCTTACAGGAACCCGGGGGCGCCACTGAGGCCAGGCCTAGAGTTTCATGGGCAAGCGAGGGGCTGCTCACTTCCGGAAAGCTCCGAGGAGCAGATGTTCCCCTACCTGCCACGCTACTAATTTCAACAAGTGTGTGTCTTTCTAGCGGCTGCCAGCAACGGCATGGTTTGTTACCATGAGCAATTTTCTTAATTAACAGACATTAATTAGCCATTTAGCAATTTTGCAAGCATTTGTTTAGCGGCTTTCCTAAACATGAATACCACTGTGATAATGGCACTGATTAGAGGGTCCCCTAATTAACAGTACAGGGAAGGAAAATTGAAATCACATAAATTAAAAAGGGAGGGGAAGTTAATGAAGGCGGGACATACTTGCACCTGCAAGTCTTTTGTGCCATGAAACTTGGGTGCAATGTAAACAAAACAAGATAATTCGAAGCCAACCCCCCAAAAAGGAAAAATAAAAAGAATAGAGGAGGAGGGTTCAAGGGTGAGGTCCAGTTGCCAAGAGGGGGCAAAAGGTCTTCTGTGGGTTCCTCAGCTCCTGGCAGGACGGAAGCACTTCCTCCCTCCCAATCCTTCATCGCCCTCCCTGGTAACATCCAATGCTTCCTCGGGGAGTGCAGTGTGGGTTTGGGCAGATCCCTCACACCTGTGCACCATTAGCTAGGGGAGGTTAGTAGTGGTTGACTTCATGATTTCATGATAGAAAACATAAAGAAAGCACCCCAAAGTGTCTGACACCAACAGGGGGCCTCCATCGACAGCAGTCCTCACTGGAGGCCAATGCTCGAACCCGAGTCTGCACGGCTCTGCCACCTTTCCCAGCTGTCTATTGGGTCCCCTGAGGTTCGGAGGGCAGGGCTGGTGTGTGTGTTTCACCTCTGCGTCTCCATCAGAGGCTCCCGTTGGCTTTGGTCCCTGAATGAGTGGATGTGGCACACATCTGCCTCAACGCAGCTGCCTCAAGACAAATGCCTCATGAGTAGTAAGGATCAGGAGCATGCCAGGAAGACCCCAGCCCTGGCAACTTTTCTGGCCTGTGGGGAGTGGGCTGTTAAAGTCTGGAGAGGGGACAGCAGCTCAGAAGTCTCCACTCGGACTTGGAGCTAGGTTCAGAACACTGAAGACAAGGGAATCCTGGTCCTGACCAGCTGGTCACCCAGAGAGAAAATCCCACCACAATCTCCACACAGCTGATGGTAAAGTTTAGCATTCACCTCCCCAGGGCACACAGCTCTTCTCCCACCGGCCGTCAGGTGCTGACCAGGCTCTGCTTCTGTACCTCCCAGCACGGCCCCCAGCACTTTCCCGTGAAGCCAGAAGCCTACCATTTCCCAACAGGGTCACCCACATTCACCCAAGGCTCTGTCTCTGTGTCTCTGCCACGTCCACTCAGCCTGGAGCACTCTGTCCCTAAGACTGTACACAACAGCAGAGGAACGGACCCTGCACGCTTGGCACATTCTCAGGGGCACATTCCCATGTTGGAGGAAACTGCTACAGAAACGGGGTCTTCTTCCCATCCCGCCCTCTCAACAAGAGACTGACAAGCAGGTTTAGAGAAAACAGCTTTTATAGTCTTTCAGTTTGTTACCCACTTGAGCAAAAGGCTACGTAAGAGGCAGACCAAAAAAAAAAGGGATCTTGTTTGAAGATTTTTATTTTTCTTGGGATGCAGGCTTCTCTTTTCCCTAAACTCTTAAAAGATTTGGCAGGCAAGTGAAGAGGACTGAGGTGGAAGGTGAGAGAAGGAGAGAGTCTTAATGCTGAGAATACTGATGGGCTTTCCCACACAGGAAAGCGCCCCCATGGGGCCTTCCTGGTTTCTACTTGCTGAAAGCTTTTGAGGAACCCAAAATAGGTGTGTGTAGAAGCCTGCTTGGCCAGGACAGGCCTCTGGGTCCAGCTCCATTGAGACCATCTCCCCCACAAGCCTGGGAGGCTTTCTGTCCCAGGTGCAGCCTAATGAACCCTCCCAGCATGTCACAGGGGAGATGGAGATGGGCAGACAATTAAGGCGCACAGAATATCAGGCTAGACTAGGGTTCGGGGTCCTTACTAGAAGCTTAGGAAGAACCACACCTGCCTGTCATTCACCTGTTTGTTGGGTAGTCCTGACAGATCCTGCCATCCTGTCTTCCAATGTCCTTCATTGATACGGGAGAAAAGAGAAGCCCAATACAGTGATGTGATGTTTAAGGCTACCGAGAACCAGTTGCTGGCTGAGCCATATTGCCTACCAGTTATCTTCATGACATCACATTCCCATCCATCTTAGCATGAAATAGGGTTTGGAAAGAAGTAGATTCAAATCCTGACTGCCACTGACTGCACTTCTGTTCTCTCATCAGTGAAATGGGGACAACAATAGTAATAACAACAGAGCCACATATTCCACATGGGGAATGTAGCCTTGACCTGCGTTAGTTCATGTAATCCCCAACTCCTCATAATAAGGGCGCTCAGTCGCTCCATTTTAGAGCTAAAGAGCTGAGGCTCAGAAAGGTGAAGCCACTCGTCCAGGATTGCATGGCTCTAAGTGGTGGAGCCAGGCCTCAAAGTCTGATTCTAGAGCCCCTGGGGTCCTAACCGGTCCACCATTCTACAAGCCCACAAGCAGAGCACAAGGAGCAGAGAGGAACTGGGGTGTCCTGACAGGTCAGAACTCTTTCCATTGTAACGCACTCTCCCTGAGGTTACAGCAGGGAGACCTGTGCCTGGGGAAGAATCCAATTCGGAAAAATCTCTCTACTGAATCTGAAAAAAGGAAGCAGGAAACATGCCCACTTCCTGTCTGGGCTTTCACTCTGCCCCAGACCCTGTTAATGGATTTGCCATTCTGTCTCAGGCATTCCCAAGATCTCTGACCGGAGGAGATACATAATTCCCACACTTCCTTTTTATGCTTTTTCCTGTAATTTCAGCCTTGGGTAGTGTTACATCTAGAAGCCGCTGCGACGGGTGTGACTGAGGCAAACGCTGGGCCGTTACACTAAGTTTAGTGAAGAGGTCTGCCGGAACTGATGTGGCGGGGAACAGAGCATTCCCACAGCACAACAGATCTGAGCCCTCTGTGAAAAAGCATTTCAGAGCCCTCAGCAGGACCCACCTATGCCTCCCGGTCAAGTCCCTCTATTTCACCTGAAGCCATCCTCGCGAGATGGGCTTGCAACACGATGGGGAAGGCGTCGCCAGTCCGCAGACCTGGCATCCAGCCCCAGCTCCTCTAGAACATGCTGTGAGTCCAGTTTCCTCATAAGGAAAACGGGGGACTTTCTACAAATATTGCAGGAGGGTGGTACAGCTGACAGTGGCAGGTACACAGAGGGTACCCAGTCTTCCATGGTCCCCATGCCTCACGCTCCAGTAGCCATTCACTGCCCATTTATAGGGAAAGCAGGAACTGGACTTGCTCTTCTGGGTAAGTTCTCCTCAGCCTGCTGAAAGCCCACACACCCTCCTTCACAAAGCCTGTCCTGCTACCCACTCAGGAGCTCTCCAAACGTGGGGTGTCCTCTTAGAACATTCTGCCTTATTTGTAGGTGCCTCGTGGGCTCCTCAAGGGCAGTGAGGCTCGGCCAGTAGGTGAATTCCACAGCCAAGGTCAACATGCCATAGGTGGGCACATCTAACACCTTTGGGTTCAAGGAATCAGAAAAAAAAGTTACTATCAACAGGATGACCAAGTTGGCCCTCTGAGCTGAAGACTAACCCCTGGGGGTGGGGTGGGGGTGGGGAAGGGAGGACAGTTCCTTAAAATTAAAAATCAAATTAAAAAAAACACACATTTTTTTTTAGAAGGAGAAAAGTAATAAATGCTATGTGCTAACTTTAGTATTTGTAAAACTCACTGCTCCGCCACCAAATACTACCCCACACTCCCCAAAGCTGCCCTCACCTGCCTAGAAATCATGGACTCACAGAGAAACAGAAATCAGATCTCATTCCAGGCTTTGGGGTGCAGAGGTGAGCCTGGGAAAGAGCAGGCGGTGGTCAGTGGTGAACACTGGCCTCAAAATCCAAACCACTTAAGGTGGGAATCCTGCCTTGTATGAGGTGTGACCAAAAATTACAGTGAATGTTTAAATTTAAAAAATTTATTACAGCAAAAGACATTTCCATTAATCCCCCTCAAAATACTCCCCTTCATTTCCAACACACTTATCCCATTGTTCTTGCCACTTTCTGAAGCAGTTGTGAAAATCCTCTTTTGTGAGTATCTTTAGTTGTGCTGTTGTGTATGCCTCGATGTCCTGAATCGATTCAAAACATTTACCTTTCATGGTCACTTTGACTTTGGGGAAGAGCCAGAAGTCGCATGGTGCCAGATCCGGTGAATAAGGTGGATGAGAACACACCATAATGTTTTTATTTGACAGAAATTGCTGTACCAGAAGCAATATGTGACACGGAGCCTTTCCATTGTGATAACAAAATATGGTGAATGCTGCTGCTGAGTGCCATCCAATGGAAAGGGTAGGGGTCTTCAACATGGGAAGCAGCACGTAGAAACTTAGTAACAGTGGCGACAAGTTTCAACTTGTTTGGTATAGTCAGTCGGGTATGAGCTACGGTTGAGGAAGGTGTGTTTTAAAGTGTGCCATAAATCATACTCCATCATGATACTGCTCCATGTCACACATCGCTTCTGGTATACAGCAATTTCTGTCAAATAAAAACATTAAGGGGGCCAGCTGAGTGGCTCATTGGTTAAGAGTTGGCTTGGGAGCGCAAGCTCTAAGCAGCAGGGCCGCCAGTTTGGATCCCACATGGGCTAGTGACACTGCACCCCCTACAGCTAAGATGGTGAACAACAGCTCGACCTGGAGCTGGGTCACCGGTGACGGCGTAGGCTGCAGCCCCTGCTGCAGTGGGCTGCCGTGAGCTACCATGAGCGGCCAGCAGCCAGCGTGAGCTGCCGTGAGTGGCCACCCAGTGGCCGGCAACCGATCTGCCTCACCTGGGAAGAGAGCAATGATCACAAGACCAACATGAGCCAGTGAAACGACGTCCTCCACAACAGACTGAAGAACAAAAGGACAGCAACTTGTCTGTTCCCCTCCCCAATTCCCCAAGAAAATCTTAAAAAAAACCCAAACAAACATTAAGGTGTGTCCTCATCTACCTTATTCACCAGATCTGGCACTTTGCGACTTCTGGCTCTTCGCCTAAGTCAAAATGATTCAGGACATCGAGGCAACCACGACAGCACAACTAAAGCCACTCACAAAAGAGGACTTCCAGAACTGCTTCAGAAAGTGGCAAGAATGATGGGATAAGTGTTTGAAGTGAGGAGGGTATTTTGAGGGGGATTAATAGCAATATGTCTTTTACTGTAATGAAATTTTTTTAATTTAAACATTCACTGTATTGTTTGATCACACCTCGTAAGCCTGTGCCTTGGGCTGTTCATCTACATGGTGGACAAGGAGTCCAGGTTGATACTTTTTCTACAGGAAAGCTGTGAGAGGACTTTGTGAACTGCCCAGTGCTGCTCAAACAGGAGGCAGCCTCCTTGCCCTCTAGGCCAAATTTGCCTTTTGTCTTGCTGAAGGCTTGTGGGGAAAGGGGACTTGGAAGTTTCATGCTGCTATAAGACAAAACCACTCCATATGTCCCTGGCTCTCCCGACTCCTTAGGACACTGGCCACTGGTCTGGCAAGGCTGAAGAGGTGGGTTTTATTAACTGGCAGCGGGAGATGGACGACTTGCATTACTGGTGGCCCCTGTAATCTGCCTGTTGGGCGTGTCACTTAATTGAGTGAATATAAAATTACATTAATTATAGACATGGTAAAAGGCATACGACAGACAATCTAATTTGCTCCTTGGACACGAATGCTGACGGAAAATGCTGTAAACCCATTCTGGGGAGAGGGCCAAGGTGTGCCTGTGTGCTGCTGACACCCCAAATCCATCAACACGGCCTGCCTCCACCCACAGCTTCCCTGGAGCGGGAAGCTGACCACCTGGTGGGATGAGGGAGGGAAAGCTTGCAACTCCCCCCTCCCTTTAACATGCAGCTCATGGGAGGAAAAGTTATTTCCTCATTTCCACCCATGGGAACGACTCAGCAGTGGCTTGGATAGTTGCCTTTCTATCCTGCTTCTATCTGTCCCTTTGGGGGACAAGGCTTCTTTGTGTGTGTGTATGTGGGGGGTATAGGCCAGAACTGGAGCTGAGATTACCAACTCGAGGGTAGAGGGAGCCTGAGCTATCTTCATGCCCACCCAACGCAAACCTGGCACACGTACAACAGGTCCCCAGGGGCTGGGATGGACCACACCCAACGGTGGAGCAACTACCAAGGGCTTTAGCCCAGCCTCCAGAGAGCTCACAGTCAGGGGGCCCCTGACTGCCTAGGAGATGAACCCACAACAATCGTGATCCTTCATGGGCACTGGACCAGCGGAATGCGTTTTACCAGGGAGAAATGTGACAAGTGGTCCATCTTCCTGGGATGGTGGAGAAGTCACCAGTTAAGAGGGCGCAGGACTATACACACCTCCCCCTTGGGGTCACTCTGTGCAATGTCAGGAATCCTCGCAGACACTGAGGTTCATTCTGAGCAAAGATCAGCAAGACTCATTGATTTCCAACTGAGCAAAGGCCCCGGCTGACTCCTCTCCCCACACCTCTCTGAGATGGGACAGTGCTGGGCAGCCAGTGAGAGCCAGAGGTCTGCATGCTTGTGAGTCTAGCTTCCCAGGGTGGGCCACTAAGACACCTGCAGGAGGCGCTCAGGGAGTGTTTTGCTCAAGAGTCATGAGGCATGCTTGCCCCACGGAGACAGACGCAGAATCAGCAGGCGATGGTTTTCCAAACAAAAGGAGGAAACATGGCAAATGAAAGTACAGGCAGTGTTCAAGACCTAACTTGGAGCTCTTCCACATGGTGCTCCTTGCTTCTTCCCCCAGCCCTGTGCACAGAGGGGAAGACAGCCCTAGGATGTGGGCTCACTCGTCCCAGGTCTAGTCTCGGTCCCCGGCAATGCACACTGCATACCCAGAGTGGAGGCTGGGGGCAGCTGCAGCACAAGGTCCCCAAGAGCATGGCCATCATGTGGAGCTAGAGTGGGAGCTGGCAAACTATGGCTGGGGGCCAAATCTGTCCTGCCATCTGTTTTTGTAAATAAAGTTTTATTGGAACACAGCCACACTCATTCACGTACCATCCACAGCTGGTTTCATGATATAATGGCAAATTTGAGTAGTTGTGACAGAGACCAGATGCCCACAAGCCTAAAATATTTACTATTTGGCCCTTCACAGAAAAAGGTTGCTGACCCTTGAACTAGGTAATGGTTTTCAAGATGGAAAATATTCAAGTCTTCTTAAATTCTTAAGGAAAAACAAAACTACATCTCTTTTCTGATTTTTAACCTCATCTCTCTCATAAAATAAATGAAGCAAAAATTAACCCCAATTTATAAAAGAAAAGACTGAAGTCCAATGACATCATGATAGTATTTCTCAAAGCCAAGATTTATCCCATTGAGGACAAACAGCATGAGTGCCAGACCAGGGGTCAGCAAACTGGAGTTCTGGTCCTCCCACCACTGTCATGTGGCCAATCTCTGAGCCCATCGGTCTTGGAAAAAAATGATGTTTCATCATTAGAACACAAAAACCAGCACTGACGTCCAGCCAACCAGTCCCAGAGCATCTCCTTCTCCTTACTGATGGTTCTCCCCAATTTCATCCCTGCCACAGTGCTGGGCAACAAGCTCTTCCCTCGCTCGCCAGCACAAAACATTCTGGGGGCTAATTCTAGTCCTGAGATCTCATGGCTGGTTCATAGTTTGACCCTCTCCTGTGCCGTGAATTCACAGAGGAATTCTCTAAGGTCATCTCAGCAAAGGGATCTACCTTGAATGGCTGTGGTTGGGATGGGGTAGGGGACAAAAGAGATGACTTCGCCTCCAGGTGCTAAACTTTTCAGGTCTCCCTGCGGGAGATTTCTTTGTATGCGCCTGTGTCCATACAACTGGGCACTCTTTTCAGGGACACAGGAAAAAGCATTAATACCCAGAATGTATGGGCAGAACCCACGTCCATCTGGCAGTGCATCCAGCCACTGAGTCCTGGCACTCTGGGCTCAGTATGCACCACGTGCTAGAGACACACAAATAAGCAGTACTCTGACCCAAAGGGTCCCAGGCTGGCTGGAGAGACCAGGGTATTATTACCACAGCAGCACTCCAACAGGGGCAGATAACAGGTGCTCTAGGGAGCGAGGGGGCAGTGATTTACAAAACAATCACATTTGGGCAGGATGAAGAGGCGTCCTCTGGGTAGAGAAGAAATGGAAGGAACTTCTGGGTTGAGAGACTGGCATCTATGTGGCAGAGGTAGGCGTGGGCACAGTGCTGGAGGACTTTACACACAAGATGGTGACCCTGGGGCTGGGACCTCCAGGCCAAGGAGCAAGGGCATTCAACTTCGGTCACTGGAAAACACTGAGTTCATAGCTGTCTGGTGTGTTAATTCCCATCTCTTGCTGAAAACACACAGACTGAGGAAACCTGTTAGATTCTTATCTGAGTGGCTTCCTTCCATCCAACCTGTTCCCCTACTGCAGCCCCAATCAATCAACCCTCTTTAATGTTAGCAAAGGAGCTGGGGATCAAAGGACCAGGTAAGGGGTTCCAACGTCCGTTCCAGCCACGTGGGTTTCTGGCCAGGATTCAGATGGCATACCTCTTCTTCCCCCTCTGCTCGTTGCAGCAGAGACCTGTTGAGCAGGTAAGTGGGGAGGTAGAGGTGGACCCAGGGTCCAGAACCATGCCACTCCCTCGGAACACATGGGGAAGACTCCTACCTTGCCAAGAGAACCAAATCCTCTTCCTGCAGTAAAGATTGCTTTCTGCTCTGAAAATGGGTAGTTCCGCTCCTGCCCACCAGCCCCCGCAGCACCTCTTGCCAGCGCTCCACCTCCACTGTTAATCACGACAGCACAGTGAAGGTGAGGCATATACTAAAAAGGCAATGCCTCGTCCACCCAGAGAATTCCTGCTCTACTTTACGCTCTCCAGACACAGGCACACACAGCCTTCCTGCCTGTCCCTTCGTGCCTCGACAGGCAATTCCAAAAAGTAAAGATTCATCGTATCCAGTTAGGAGGCAGGGATGCAGGGCTCTGGCAGCCACAAATGCAGAAGGCCAACATTCAACCCCGATCATCCACTGAACAGAAGAGGGCTGAGGAGGGAACAGGGAAGTTGGCCAAGATTTTCCACTTTAGTTCTGCGGCTCCGGATGGCTGGGTGGATTCTCATGCGTCTTCCTCTCTGAGAAGCTGGGGGAATGGCCTACGATCTCGTTTTCCTTTCTTAGCTAAAGAGAAGCAACAGGATGGGGTGAGGAAAAGAACCAGGCCTCTGGGGAGAAACCGGTTTCGGAAGCCTGCCCATGGTCACCTGGACAGCAGGCCATGAAACCTGGTGCTCCTCAGAGGAAACACGAGGGACACCCGCCCCTGTGCAGTGGGTGCTGCTGGAAGAGCCCCGGATTCATGGGCCAGGAGCATGGCTGTGGTCCCCTGTGAACCTCACTGACCTCACCTGTAAAATGGGCTGCCCTGCCTCCTCACACAGAGCTGCAGGACTGAGACACGACAGCACTGGCCCTCACCAAACGGACGCTGCTGATACATCAGGCTGTGCCTCGGGTCTTCCCTGCCTCAGGAAATCTCTCAGGAACCACCTTTCTTTGACTAAGCCTTCCTACTACCCAATTCCCAGAGAGCTGTCCCCTTGTCTACCAACACGTAGCACGTCCTAACCTAAGCCAGTCTTAGCTGAAAGCATGGCCCTTACTGAGAGACCCTCACAGACCCTCCTGGTGCTCTTCAGTGAACTCCACAGTGGTTGTCTGGCCCTCCAAGTGGTCCCTTAATTTCTTCTACCCCCAATGTCCTTGATGCCCCCAGAGACCAGGGGGACAGGCTTCTTCTGCTTATCACTGCACCTCCTGTGTCCACTCCTTCTCATGCTGTTGCCTTTTACAGATGGAAAGACCGAGGCCCAGACAACTAAAACCAATGCCTCAGTACAGGCTGCAAGACTCCAAACTCTTAGGCCTCTTCCACAACTCCAGGGTATGTTTCTTGGGATCAGGGACTATAATTAATCTGAGAAGAGGCACTTAATCAGATCTACCCTTTGGGCATATCTTTTTTGACCTTGAGGCAAGGATGGGGCAAGACTTTGTCAAGGTCTTGTTTAATAAAACTGACCTGAGATTGAAGAGCCTTCGAGAAGGGGAGGGAGAATTCTGCAGCCCACAGAAGAGGCCATGCAGACGTGCTGGAAGGGCAGAGGAGCTTGTCAGGGAAAAGGAAAGGGGCGTTCACTTAGGGAGAAACAGGACACGAACCCAGAACCCACACTGTGGGTCCCCTGCTAAATCTCCAACTCTCAGGACAGCACCTCACAGTTAGCACTCAGCGAGATGCAAGAATACCCCACTGGCCCCCAGTGCAGCACCTTGGCCCCGGGCCCAGCCCAGACTCCCTGAAGGGCAGTTTCCTTTCAGGGTGGTGTGACCTTATTCAGGGGGTCTATGCTGATCCACATAATGCAAGGTGTGTTATTACAGGGTTCCTTTGGAATTTTCTTCCTCAACCTCTTCTGCTACAAGGGCTGAGGAATTTGACCTTTTTTTTTTTTAAAGGAGAAAAACCTCAGCATGAATTTCAGAGAATAAAGGTGGGGGCAGAAGCAGAGAAGGGTCTACCCCCCTTAGCCAACTATGAAGAGACAAAACAAAAACAAAGGGGGCTTCCTGCACCGCCCCTCCAAAAGGCAGGAAGATCTGTGGGGGATCAGACGTGGCCACGGTACAGGGAACACTGATAACCCACAGCACAGAAGCTCTCAGGCACAGGGAAAGAATTCAATTCTAAGAGAAACCAAAGTAAGAACCCAGGTCCAAAGGGGAAAAGGATAAACCAGCCCAAGCTGTTAATAAACGAGAGGGAAAGGCAGCTGCTGACACCTATCCTTGAGTATCAGATCCATAAAAGTCAGAGATCCGGAGTCAGCTTATAGTTCAGGAGAAGAAGCCCAGAGAGAAGGGCTGGCTGCTGGGGTCTCCGGGGCGCAAGGAGCAGCAGCAAGAACAGCCCAGGCCTCCCAAGTCCAAGGGTCTTTCTAAAGATGCTCCCTTCATCTGACCCAAAAGGGAACAGAAACATGGGGGAAGGGGAGTTTTTGGAGAGGAGGGTAGACAGAGGCAGGTGGCCAGGAGCTGGCTGCAGCTCCCGCTGGGCTCCTTGGTGTGGGGCTGGCTCTGCGTTAGGGGGCAGCCGAGGCGCGTGGAGCCGCTGGGTGCTTTGTTACCGAGCAAATCTCCCAGGCACTGACTGCTGATGCATAGCTAACAGGGCGGCAGACATTGATTTATGTTCAACTTTCCATTTCATCAGTGAGAGTTACGACGCGACATGTGGAGTTCACGTTTTTGTAGGAGGTGGGGAGAGGTGGCTCGAGTGTGCAGACACAAACATGCCTATACGCGTGCACAGAGGCACACATGCCAGTCAAGGCTGCAACTTTTTTTTTTTTTTTCCTTTTTAGGATTGAGGGCGAGGGGGCCGAGGAAGCCTGGCACGTCAGGAGTAACCTTTTGTCCACTGTTGCTAGGAGCCCGGTGCCGGTCATCTGGTCGCTTGGGCAGACATTAGGCACCAAGCTGGCTGCCGGGCGGGGCAGGAGCACAGCCTGACCTTTGTGGAGGTGGTGTTGGCAAGAAAAAAAGGATTTTTTTCCCAGTCTCCTATCCTGGCCTTTCTACATAGGCCAGGCGATTGTTAGGGGAGGTCCAGTGGTGTGGGGACAGGACCAGGCAAGAACACAGTGCTTCAGAGTGTCCAGGGGTCTATAAAGCACTTTGAAGCACCCCTCACTGGACAGATGAGCAAACTAGGAGGAGAGGATGGCTCCCTAAGGACACACAGCAGTTTGGCAGCAGGGCTTGACTCAAACCACTGCGCCGAACTCCCAGGGCAGGGGTCTTCAGGCTTAAAGCCTGCAGCTGGCTTCAGCACAGGAACCAGGGGAGGGGGCTGCCGCCACCACGGTGCCTAGTCAGCTTGGAACAGGTGGGGGCTGGGAGGGAACAGCAGTTGAGGTGCCCCCTCCTCTCTAATCCTTCTCAGCAGGGGTGACCCTGCCTTCTGTCAGTCTGGAGGCAGACCGCAGGGCAAGGGGTGGTGAGAAGGAGGGTTCTTCAGTCCCCAACCACTCCTTACACAGCACCTCTGTTCACCCCTCACACATACAGGCCACATGCAGCCCATCTATCAGATGCCCTCCGGCCACAGGGAAGCAAACAGGGCGAGGGGCTAGAGTCAGAGAGTGGGGCCCAGAAAGGGGGGACTTGCTCCCCAACAGACAGGGGGGTTCCCTAAGAAGCTCTGGATCCCACAGTGCTGTCCAGGCCTATCTTCCCTGAGCAACTCTGGCCAATCTGAACATCAGTTTCCTCATCCATACGATGAGAATGCTATTAGTTCTCAGGACTGCCCTACAGGGTCAATGAAATCACAGCTGGGGGGATGGGTGCCTTTTCTAATTTGGACAGTGTTGCACCAGCAGCTCCAAGAGGGGGTCAAGACAGTTCCACTTTGGGGCCTGAGAGCATTGGCTGGGGCTGCCAGGGAGAGCTAGGCTGGGCGGCCACAGGACCATATGAGGGGGCCAACATGCAGCTTAAACTCAAGCCTCTAACCACCACAGCCCCCACCTCAAAGACCTAACCGGCAATGGTCCAATGTCGGCCAGAACCCTGGGCCTCCCAGGCTCTGCTTCCTACCCAGCTCCAACATCCAGCGAGGGGTCACCAGACTCTGGCAGGGAAGCACCGGCCAGTGCACCCAGTCACCACCCCCGCTCAGGCCCTGGTCACCTGCCGAAGGGACCACAGCCCAGACGCCACACCTTCCACTGGCCAGCCTGCTGTGGACCCTTCCCTGGGACCATGTCACTCCCCTTCTTAGAACCCTCCACAGCTCCCCTTTGTCTTCAAGTTGAAGTCCTTTGTGTGTCTAATTCATGGCTCACCAGAACCTACCCCTGCCCCTCCCCAACACACCTTGGCCCAGCCACCCAGGCCTCCTGCCATCCCAAACTTGCCCTCTCGCACCCCTCTCCCGGCACCCTGCTCCCCCTCCCCACACTGGCAAATGCCTCCTGCTCAGGCCTCAGCTCAAATGTCAGCCCCTGGGGGCAGCTTTCCAGATGGCCCCCAGGCCAGGCTGGCTGCTCCTTTTGCCTGCCTCCATGGCACTGGCCCCTCCAGGGAATCACTCCCTGAGGTCCTTGGCTGCCTCCTTAGTCTCTATAGTGCTCACCAGGGCTGGGTGACTGGGAGGTCACTGTGCCCTTAACAGACCACCCCTGACCCAGGGCTAAGGGATAATCAACCAGCCTGGCCAGGTCCCACATGGTTTACGGTCCAGCCTTAAACTTACCATCTGTCAGATGGGGATCCAGGTCCCCAATCATCAAATCCTCCCTAGTAGCAGGCTTTAAAAACTACAAAAACAAGGTGGTTTAATCCTTCCCAAGCTTCTCGAGTCCCAGACTTGCCCTGGTCAGCACAGAGAAGTCTTTCCTGTTGCAATGGCTTTCTGGCAGGAGGAGTGTCAGCTCTCTCAGCTGCTGCTGCTCGCTTCCCGCCGGAGAGGAAGGCAGGAAATAAGACAGTATTCGGCCCAGCTCGTGGGAACTGCCCAAGCTGCTGCCACTAACATGTTCTTGTTTACTGGTCTTTGACCCTCCCTGGAAACATAGCACCCCGTCCCGAGGCTCACAGTACCCAAGGCTCTCTGCTGGGCATCTAGTCTCTACTTGGTTACCACCAGTGCCAAGGAGCTCACTACTTCAGTGTTTGTTAAATTGAGTCTCTTCTACAAAGAGTCAAGTTGACCTCCCTCTTCTTTTCTCTCAAGGATCTGAGCTATAAGGGCTAAAGCCTCACAGAGGCAGGGTGCACTGTCTTCTACATGGCAGGACTTAGATATTTCCAGCAGTCATCAGAGCCCCCCTGAGGCTGCTTCTCTCCCAAAGAAAACCCAGCGCCTTCTGCGGGAGGTGAGGAGAGTTCCCTATAATCTCAACAGGAGAGGTCCTAGGTCGTGCGTGCGTCTCTCCCCCTTCCATTTTCTGCATCATTTCTCTAGCTCCGGGGCTATACATATCACTTGCTCCTTCTCCTCTTCGCCTGTAACCGACCGGGAGGGTTTTCTGGGGGCAGACTTCGACCTCTTTCCAAGGTGGATGGGCTCAGCTGGCAGGAATGAGGACTCATTGGAATAGGGGGCATGTCAACCCCTACTGCGTCCCCTCACAGCAAAGTATCTGGGGATGTTCAGAGCAGGACAGGCTGAGGTCTGGGCAAAGGGAGCTGGGTCCCCCCAGGGCTGTTTTTCCAGAGAAGGCACAGTCTTCAGCCCTATGACCTCTGCTGGGTCTCTGCAACGCCAGCACCCAAGTCCTTGCCTCCACGGAGCCGACGGAGCTGCTGCAGAGGAACACAGTACTGGCCAAGTCATTATCCAAGCCAGGGTACTCTAGTGGCTTCCCACTGCCCCCCGAACAGAGCCCGCACTCCCCAACAAGGTCCATCAACAACTGCTGGCAACCTCTCCAGCTTCGCCTCCCACCTCATTCTCGACACCATCCCAGCCAGAGCTGTGTTGCCTCCAGGAAGCCCTTCCTAATCTCCTGTCTGGGCAAGCAGGCCTCTCACTTCCTGCTTCCAGGCATGAGGTTGTCAGTCTCTCTGGTAGGCTGGGTGCTCGTGTGGGCAGACTATACAGTTCATTCAGTTTTGGCCTAGAGCCAAGCCCTGTGCCTTCACATCAGAGGCGGCCAATGACTGTCATGAACCACAGTCGCACCTGCCCGCGGGCCTCTATTCCCTATCTATAATTGAGAAGCCTGGTCTAGATTGAGGATGGCAAATACACAGGACAGGTACTACCATTTATGTGCCCAGGTTCATGATAAACCTGGCCGGTCAGTGTCTGTTAACAGCGTGGACACAGCTTCACAATCATTCTCAACACAGTGTTCTAAGCAGCCACCACTAAACAGTCACAGGTATTTGAATGGAAACACCGGCTACGTTTGAGAGGAGATGGCTAGAGATTCTCTTTCTCCTTTCATTATTTCCTCTTGCTTTCCAGGCTCTCCTCTTCCTGTAGACAATCAGACCTGTGTCTATGCTTGGGGTTTCTGACTGCTGTGGAAGAACACCAGGATCGGGAGCCAGGAAGCCTGAGTTTAGACTCCCATGATAGCCCTGGCTTGATACCTCTGGGCTGGTCACCTTTCTGAGTCTCACTTTCCCAATCAGTCATGCCTCCTCTGCAGGAACACTGTGATCAAAATGAAAGTAAGTTGCATGTCTGAAAACACTACATAACTGAAAACAATTATTGGAATTTAAAACAAAAACAAGAACAGAAACAGCTTGTACCCAAGGAGCCTTTCTCCGTGACCCCTGCCCTCCTGCAATTCCTCAGTTCTGGACTTAGAAATCCTCATTGGATGGTGCCTCCCTTAGAACCACCTTAGGGCCAAAGAGCTGGGGACCCACCCAGGCCAGTAGGCTTGGCCAAAACCAAGCCGAGTTTGCCAGATATGCAGCCCAACTTACTTAAGCTGCGTGAAAAAAAATGCCACTGCTTGATTATGTAAAATCCATCTGCATCCAACGCAGAAAATCCAACTTGGAAGGGCCCTCAGAGGCCATCTGGTTCACCAGTCTTCACCTATTGGTGAGCACAGTGGGCCCAGAGATGGGCAACAACTTGCCCAAGGTCACTCAGCAAGTTTGTGAACACGTAAGAGACTAGACAAGCATCCTCAGGCTTTAGTTCTCTGTTTCCCGCCCCACTCCAAACCCACCCCAGACCCTCCAAGCCTGGTCAGAATTGCCAGATCTAGAGCTTTGGGGCTGGCTAGGCCCCACTCCCGGCAACGTGAGCAATACAAATAAACTCAGTTCAAATGTTTCCTGAAGCCCTAGTACATGCCAGGTGTTGGGGATGCCAAACTTGAGGCAGTTTTTTCACAAGGAGCACAAAGAATTAGAAAGTCCTTGCTACGTTTTACTGTGACCCCGAGAACCCCATAATATTCTCCAATAGTGAGTGTGGTCAGGTCTGGTCCCAAACCACCTCCCTGTCAGCTCTCAACCTGCTGCTACCAGATAGATACACCTCATGTCACAGGACGAGACAGGCACTGTCCACTTCAGAAACCCGAATACCGAGTAAGAAAGAGCAGACAGGACCTAATGCATGGAAGGCCAGACATTCTGACCCCAGGGGCAGCCTTACAGGCAGGCAGTCAGAGGCCTGAGGAAGGGAGTCCCCTGTGTTGCTTCCTGAGGGGCCAGAGTCAGGGGTAGACAGCTGTTCCCTCCCACCCACCCTGAAGACCCCGCTGGCTTCTAACTTCAGCACCAACTGGGGGTGGAGTCCTGACCTGAACCCTGGGCTGGCCACTTTGGGACAGGGTCTGGCCACAGCTGGATCAGCCAACCCCGCTGGCTCCTCAGTGCAAAGATCCTCCTGTTGCAGACCTGCCCACCCAGGCTGCGGCCAAGCAGGGGGAGAGGTGCAATTGTTGGCAGCAGATAAAACCCTCGATACCATCTCTACTTCCCTTCTAATATCAGAGTGGCCGCCTGCAAGATGAGCGAGGGGCAGGGCCGGCAATCAATAGCTAATATTCCTGTTGTGAGCCAGCGTGTTCCGGAAATGGGCAGCCACTACCTCCTGCCAGAGAGATAGCCTTTTCCCTTAGAAGTGACCCAGCCTGAGCAGTTCAGCATCACGGCCAGGAAGGACCCCATCCGCCCTCAACTGACTGATAGGGAAGCAATGCTCCAGAGCAGGGAGAGGGAGAGGGATTTCAGCCAGTCTCCCAAGAAGCAGAGAGGCCAGGGCACACAGCTGCCTGCTCAACGACCCAGCCAGCTCTTGATGGCTCACCCTGACAGGGGACCAGAGCAGACCTCAGGTCAAGAGGGCCCAAAAGTCACCTCTGCATGACGGTGGCTGGCGGCAGCTAAATAAGGACAGGAATCAGTCTGGGCTTTCTGACCACACGCCCCTGAACGTCACAGGGGAGGGCCCAAGAAGTATGTCTGGAATTAGGCCTTAACCATGGACAATTATACCAAAGCAGGAAGCTGGGAGCTGCCCACATATCAGGCAGACCTCGCCTTGCCCCCGACTCAGGCCAAAATAGAAGTTAATGGCCTATTTAAGAAAACACAGCTGGCTATTGTCCACCTCTTCCCACCACAGTGGCCTGCACTGGGCACCAGACGGCAGCAAGCAGCCTCAGTAGGGATGCACACAGGTAGAGCCTGGTACCAGATGGGCTGTGTGTGCCAGGCAGGAAAGCCACATCTGCACTGCATCAAGGGCATCCACGGCATCATGGGTGAGGACATATGAGCCTGGGAAAGAAGTCCCAACCAGATACAACACTGTGGGAAAGACCACCAGCTGGGTGACACAACGCCTGTCTGCACTGGCCGGATAGCGGCTACGTCTTGGCATGGATCGCCCTCTCAGACAGTAGCCCCTTGGGTTTCTCCTGTGTGGGCAAGTGTAGAAGTCCGCCCGGATTCTCTTTCCTGGGTCCATGGGTTTCCATGGATTTGAACGTTTTACTCTCTCTTTCAATTCTGGCCCCTCTTCCCGATACCCATGGCCTTACCCCAAGCTGAGCCCCGGGCAATGCCTGGCCTGGTCCAACCTGGAGCCTACACACCAATTTAGGAGGCTGTACCCACTTCCACCCCTGGGACAAGGTCCCAGTTTGGGCAGCATGCTAGGAACCCATACAGACACGTGTGGTCATCCAGTGCCTTGAACCACCATCTCCATGTCCCTCTCACTGCCCTCACTGCCATCTTGGTGGGCCACCTGCTATTTCTGTTTTCAGGGAACACCCACATTTCACTGACTCCCTTTCTTGGCTGGTAAACAGCATGTCCTAACCTTCCTCGCCTGGGAGTTAACACCCACCGAAATGTCAACACTTACAGAGTAGAAGTGTCTTCTAGGTCATCTCCCACCCTTATCTCTAAGAGGAGCTTGTCCCGTTCTTGCTCAGATAGTGCCAGGGAGCCCCCTGCCTCCTGCAGCCCGTGACCCACCGCTGGACGCACATGGTATGAAATTCTGGCTTCTACCAATCTCAAGTCCCTTTGGACTCTGCCTCCCTGGTCCCAGTTTAGAATTCTTGGGCTTCCCAGAGAAATCTCTGCCTTCTTCTCCATACAACTGCTCCTTCCATATTCTTATCTGTAAGTGCTACCCTTTCAAAAGGCACGGGGAACTCAGGCAGCTTCTCCAACCCGGCCAGCGACAGACCTGAAAGAATGGGGTATTACACTCAAGAGCTTCCTCATGCAAGTTCCTTCCAGCCCTGCATGCTGATACGGCTCGAAGACGGCGCTTCCCAGTCTCAATCTGGTTGGAATGGAATGAGCCCCCTGGGAGGGGACCGCAGAGATGGAGGAGGAGGCGCAGAGAGGATGAAAGCCGCACCCAACACAGAAAAGTCCCCAGAGCCCAACAAGGTGTCTTTAGAAAAAGGCCAGGCTCTCGGTCCATGTGGGATCTGCTCTTGCCTTTGGCAGGGCCGAGTGTGGCTACGATGCCGTCTGTGATCACACTCGGAAAAAATCAAGTGGTTAACCAGAGGGAAGGGATTCCGGGACCTGCCAGGATGGTGGGATTTTTGTTTTTTTAGATTACGCCTAAGGTTTGTAGTTTGGACAAGCAAAGTAAACAATGACAAGGACAGCAGCAACACAACAGAAACAAAGAACGGTTTACTTGTTTAAAAAAAAAAAAAAAAAGCCTTTGTTAAAAGACAGCTCCACACAGACTTAGAAGCAGCCTCACCGCCTCCCTGACCAGGGGTGGCTATGTCATGAAGTGGGTGTGAAAAAAATAAACTCCAGCACATGCAGGAGGTGTCTGCTCTCCATCTCTTTTCTCCCCCCCACCCCATGATTTTTGGAAGGGGTGGAGAAAGGGATGGGAAGGGAAGGGCTTGAACCAGCACAAAGCAACAGTATTTAGACCATGGCAAACTGAGCTACTACTGACTTCTCTCTCTCTCTCTCTCTCTCTCTCTCTCTCTCCCTCCCTCCCGCCTGCCCGAGCCTGGCCTGGAGTGAAAGGAGCATAGGACCAACTGAGGGCCCAGCACGTACCTGAAAGAAACCCGGTGGGATGGGGCCTCCGGGCATCCCATCGTTGGGGGGAATGTTGCCAAGCACGGGGCTCGGGGCGGCTGCTGCACTCTGTGGAGACAAGGAGGAGGAGAGTTAGAAGCCACACCCACAAACCCCTAGCTCCCACCTCTCCTTGTCCACCCACATCCTCCACAGACCCTCCTCAAATACCACCTTCTCAGGTGTCATTTCCTGGGCAAGTGATGAACTCTGAGCCTCCATTTCCTCATCTCTAAAATGGGAGAACAATGTCCACTACTCCACACGTGCACTGCAGAGCAGTAGTGGGTGGCCCCCATGCAGTAGCTGTTCTTAATGTAAGGAGGCCCTGCCTTACCCACTCAGCTGTTTTATCAAGATCCTTTAGGGCAGGTGAGGTGCTTCATAAATATTTGTGCCCTCTCCAAGAGGCTGGTATGTTGTACAGACAGAAGACCAATAAATATCCATGACTTAAGGAATAAACAGACAGCCCAGGTGAGAAACATCCCTGGAGAGGGAGGGGGGCGGCAGGTGCGTTTTTGGCTCTATCAGGGTCCTAGGTAGGACATGAGGTGGGTTGCACAATGTGGGGAACTGTCGTTACCTTCCCTTTTAAACACTGCTATTCCGGCATTTTCCTGGTACATCTGCCTCAACAAATGCCTCCCAGGGGTGAACAGACGTTGCTCGCCCCAGCCTGGCCTCCTTCCAGACAATCTGCGTCCCACCTGTTCGTGTGGTTGGCATGTCTGTGCCTCACACGGTGCTCGCACTGGCAGGGGGACGCTGATCAGGAAGGCATAGGCCTGACCACCCCACCTGGGCCCGTGCCCCGCTCCTCCCCACCAATTCTAAAGTTCCCAGGGGCCTCTCTTGCAGGAAGCCTACCTCCAGCCTCAGTGGTTCCCCAAAACCCACCAGGACTGAGCATTTGAAACTGAATCACTAATCATCTCCCAGGGGTCTGATTGGTTCTATGAGATGAGAGTGAGCCCCTCGGGGTCAGCAACACCTCTTTTTCTCTTATGAATGAAGCCTGCCATCGTCACCTTGCAGAAGTCGCTCCCCCTTTCCTCTCCTCAGTTAGAAAATAGGAACCAAGACCCCTGACTTCCAACTGTGAAGGAAGGAAATGGGGCAGCGTGGGAATCCCACGCACACGCGGCACGCAGCAAGACGAGCAGATCCCCTTGGGAACAACACATCTGGGTTCACGCATTGGTGCCTGTACTAGCAAGGGACAGACGACTGTGGGCAAGCCGCTTGGCCTTTTTCCATTCGTTTCCTATAAAAAGTGGGGATGGCTGCTGTCCCGCCTGCTCATCAGGGTTGTGGAGGATTAAGTGAGGGGATGAGCTGTGTTCTATAAACCGAGAAAGCTCGGTCGCCTGGGAGCAAGGAGGACTTAGTACAGGCACGCAGCGGGTGTTTCAACAGACCCCAGGTAAAGAGAACGGGGTGCATGCAGTCAGGCTGGCCGCTCCGGTCCAACATTTCAAAATAATTCTGTCGACAGAAAAGCAATGTTCTCTGTCACTCAAGAGATTCTGCTAACCATCCTGTAACGTGTTCCAAGCACCCCAAAACATCACAGATGAGGTCTTCTGACCTCCCCAGGTTTGAGGCTTCAGTGCCACTAAAAGGAGGAGAAGCCACCCGCCCCAGTGTTATCTGGGATGAGGGCCGCCTGGGGGAATACGCTACGTTATCCATTAGCTGCACTGTTTGTATGTGGTTAGCGGTTCTGTGAAAATGCAGCTTTTCCTGATTTACAGCCAACAATTACTCCTCAGCAGTAGGAGCAAAAAGTTAAAAAAAAAAAAAAGATGGGGTGAGGTAAACATCCACCTATATTTTCCTCAAGTTCTTTCAGAGATCGGTTTTACATTTAACTCTTTAATCCTTCAGGAACTCATTTTGGTAAAGAATATGGATTTTAGTCCTCAAACAGTCAATAGCCTCAGCACAACTTCCCCCCACTAATTTGAAATCAGAGACAAAATCCTTACAAAGGCTTGGGTCTGTTTTTGAGCTTTTAAAATTCTGTCCAGTGTCTCTCACACTCCATTCTAATGATCAGAGTTTTATAATGTGTTTTTATTATCTCCTTCAATTCTTTAATGCAAGTTTCTTGCTTATTTTTATCTCCTCATCCTTCTTAACTTCAGATCATTTAAAAAAGTTACCTCCCTACCAAGAGAAAAAAGTTCTTGTGCGTGCGTGCGTGCGTAAAAATTTGGAGGCGAACTGACATCTTTCCCAAAACAGAGGTGCCCTCCCAGGACAACTGGTCACATCTTTGTTTAAGTCCACCTTCTCCAATTAGTCACGTCTTTGTTCAAGTCCACCAGTGAAGCACGGCGGGTAAACCAACAATGATTAGAAGGCAGGTGGGAGTAGGCAATACATTTGGGGAACCAAAACCCTGTCTCGAACTGACTAAATGTCTGATTCAACAAACGTGGCACTGACGTGTTCTTAGGATGAGGATGAGAAAGATGGCGCTCCTGCTATGGTGTGAGACGACCTAGTAGAGGTCCAGCCCTGGATGGTGTGGACGGCAGGAGTCATCCGGCTTAGAAATGGGGCAGGTGCTTTTCAAATCATGCCCCCCTGAACCCTCAGGTGGCCTTCTGAGATAGACACAAGCACCCCCACTTTACAGACGAGGAAACAAACATCTGTTTGGAGAGCAGGCTCAGGTACCAGGCTCCATCTGTGTGCACCTCTCCCCCTGCTTGGCCGCGGCCTGGGTGGGCAGCTTTGCAACAGGAGAATCTTTGCACTGAGGAGCCAGCGGGGTTGACTGATCCAGCCGTGGCCAGACCCTGTCCCAAAGTGGCCAGCCCAGGGTTCAGGTCAGGACTCCACCCCCAGTTGGTGCTGAAGTTAGAATCCAGACCTACTCTTCCCCTGCTGTCAGCCCAGAAACAATGCTTTGTTTTTTAAAGAAAGATCTGAAAGCTTCACCAATTCGATTCTTGAAATTAGCGTTTATCACTCACTGAGTATACACTTCCCTATCAAAAAACACAGCAAAGTAAAAAAAAAAAAAAAAATCAGTTACTGTATAAGCACCCCCCACATTAAATGGGCAAAGAAAACATGATTCTTAAAATGAGCCTACTGGGCCGGCCGAGTGGCGCATTGGTTAAGAGCTGGCTTGTGATGCCAGAGGACCCCAGTTCGGATCCCACATATGAGGGCCAGTGACACTGCCCTCTACAGCTAAGATGCTGAACAACAGCTCAACCTGGAGCTGGGCTGCCCTGAGCGGCTGGCGACAGCGTAGGCTGCAGCCCCTGTGGCAGTGGGTTGCCATAAGCTACTGTGTGTGGCCGGCAGCCAGCGTGAGCGGCCCTCAAGCCGCAGTGAGCGGCCGTCCAGAAGCCGGCGACTGATCTGCCTCCCCTAGGAAGAGCGCAATGATGGTGCCAACTTGGGCCAGTGAAGCAACGTCTTCCACAACTAGACTGAAGACCAAAACAATAGCAACTTGTCTGTTCCCCTTCCCCCAATTCCCCAGCGCTGTTCCCATCCCTCAATTCCCCAATAAAAAAATTCTTTAAAAAAAAAATAAATAAAAAATAATAAAATGCTTTAAAAAAATGAGCCTACTATTAGAGGTATAATTTAACTAATTTAATTAACGGGCATTAATTACATCAGTGTTTGCTAACTTGGTAGTTATAACATGATATCTCTTTGGTATCTGATTTACCTTTTGGATCACTACCTTTTGAAATGGTTTACACTGGCCATTTGTAGATCTACTTTTATGGTAAAACATTCATGCTCTTTGCTGTTTGGGCATGTGACTTTTTCCCTTAGTGATATATAAGAGCTCTTTATATATTACGGATATAACATAAAGATATATCACAAGTTTTTTAAAAAAAAAACGTTTTAAATGAAAACTTGAACCTGGGAGCATGGCTTGTCCCCTCACGCCAAGATCTTATTTGCTATGAAATCAGGAATGAGTCAATGGTTCTAAGACCTGGGGATGGGTAAGGGGGCTCCGTGGTCCTCTGACATCAGGGCTGGGATAACCACGGTTCTAGTAAACGCATATTGTAGTTCTCTGACAGCTGGCTGGAGGAAAGACTTCTGCTGCCCTTCAATGAAAGGAAGCCCATGTTAGCAGTGACTGAGGTGGCCATCGTTCTACAGTGCTTAAAAATCTGTGTCCTGAATTATGAGACTTATTGCTAGTCTTTGATTATGCAGTGAAAACGTGTGAATAACGAAAACTTTCCAAAGGGCAGAAAAGCATGAAGAAGAAAATGAAAGGCAGCAACTGGTGTTATAGGGAAACAAAAGGGTTAAGGAATTTATTGTTTCTCTCAAAACCCAATCCAAGGGACACCCACCCCCACAACATCTATCAGCATGACACTGCCCCAACAGCAGGGTCTGTTTTACCCATCTCCAAGACCCAGCACAATGTGAGGCATACAGCAGGTGTTCAATAAATGATTATGACTTTTATTATTCAAAGACCTGCTCAAATCTGGCCATCTGGAGCCAGGCCTTTCTGATTGCTAGGAGTCAGCCTCTCCCTGCGGTTTCCAACTTTGAGTTAGAGCTCCATTAAGGCACTCAGCAAAGCGTCTCATGTGAGTTTTCTCTAAAAACACAAAACCCAAACTGAAACCCCCTGACATTTACCGAGGCCTACAGCAGGCTGGGGCTGCGGTAGGTGAGAGGATAGAAGTCCCCCACTGGAGCAGGAGAGGAAAGAGTGCTGGACTCAGAAGCCAGCTGCCCACCCCCCCACACACACCCCCGCCCTTCCCCATGAGCTCAGTCCTAGTTGGGAGCCCATGGACAAGTCCTTTCTCACTCTGGACCTCAGTTTCCCCACGTGTCCAATGAAGGGGTCAGAGGAGAGGACCTCACGGGTCCTTCTTCCAAATGCTCTCCCCAACCTAGTCCACACACCCAGGTGGGTGGGCAAGGACTGGAAACAGCCGCTCTTATAAAACGAGGAGGTTGATCCTCTTTCCAAAGGACCCTGAATTTTAACTCTTCTCTGTTCATTATAGAACATTTAGAGATGAAAGATTAAAAACCACCCAGAAACCTATGTTATTGGAGACTGCAGATAACAGCCACTTGCTCCATGCACTTCTCACCAACATTTATCCATATATGCATACACACACGGACTAAAAAAAGCAGAATCAAATCAGGCATGCAGTTTGGTAACTCGTGCATTTTCACAAAACTAACTTAAAATTCTTTTCTAAATAGAAAACAGGCCTTGCAGGGTGGCGTGGTCCACTCTAGTCAGCTGCCTCCTCTAAGCCTCCTGGGTAGAGTCAACTGGAATAGTTGGAGGTGCCTTCAGACAATTGCCTGAAGCTCTGAAAGTTCCCCTGCAAAGTATTTTATTTTTGTTCACAGCCAGGGAGACTTCCAAGGAGGGCTGATCCCATAACTTTCTCCCTAAAGAGGAGGTTTCTTTATGATCCCAGGGTGGCTCCACAACCACTGGGGCCCCCTTCATGTGCGCCAGACACACGCCAGCTGGTTTCACACGCACTGCTGTAACTACAGGCATCTCTCACAATCCAAATCTGCTTTTCAACAGAGAGAGGATATCCAAACACCTCCGCTGCCCCAGAATAAGTATAGTCTCCTCTCCCCACTCACCGCTAGTAGAGAAGCGGGGTTCAAACCTGGAGCCTTGCGGGCTGGCTGAGTGGCGCGGTGGTTAAGAGCTGGCTTGGGATGCCAGAGGGCCCTGGTTCGGATCCCACATATGAGGGCCAGTGACACTGCCCTCTACAGCTAAGATGCTGAACAACAGCTCAACCTGGAGCTGGGCTGCCGTGAGTCACCAGCGACGGCATAGGCTGCAGCCCCTGTGGCAATGGGTTGCCATGGGCTACTGTGTGTAGCCAGCAGCCAGCGTGAGCAGCCAGCAGCCGCTGTGAGCGGCCTGCAGCCGCAGTGAACGGCTGTCCAGAAGCCAGCGACTGATCTGCCTCGCCTGGGAAGAGCGCAATGATGGTGCCAACTTGGGCCAGTGAAGCAGCGTCCTCCACAACTAGACTGAAGAACAAAACGACAGCAACTTGTCTGTTCCCCTCCCCCCAATTCCCTAATAAAATCTTTAAAACAAAACAAAACAAAACAAAACAAAAAAACACCTGGAGCCTTGGAATCTGAGCAACTTGGAGAGGCCTTGAAAGCTGTGCTAAGGAAGTCAGACTTCCTGCTCTAGGCAATAGGGCAGAATTCTAAACAGAAGACTGGCCTCCGAGAACCTCATCTTACTCGGAATGAAGCATCCCGACGCACTGCTGACGAACACACCACGACACCACCAGAGAACCAAAGGCTCCAAGAACAAACAGACTTGGCGAGCCCCGGGTGTGGTGCTGGGCCCTTTCCTCATTCTGTGAAAGAAGTCCCCTGTGGTTCTCGGAACAGTGGGGCCAGCCCAGAAGAACCAAGAGACAAGCTTCCAGGAGCCTCCCATCTAGCATTGTAGTATCTCGTGGTAGGCGACAAGTCTTCATGTTTCCTTCAAGAAGTGAGGGTCTGGGGGTGGTTCCCTACATGGTATCTTCCAGCTTCACCCTGAGAACCCCAGTTATCCTCACTCACAAACTAGCATGGGATTCCTCCCCCCCCCTCATTTTTTATTCCCTTTTAGAAATGGTTCTATGAAGCTCTTGGAAAACTGAACAAAAAAATGCTCAGAGTGAACCGCAGGACTCCTGCCAGGTTGTCCAACCCCTCCTGACTGATTTACAAGGCTGCAAAATGGAACTTTGTTCTGCACATCCCCTCCCTCCTCGCCCCACCCCAATACTCAGGCGTGTAGCAGCACGGGGCCCACATGTGAAACCACCAAGTGCAGCCTTCCTTGACTGAAACTCAACACAGGCCACGTGGTCAAGCACCCAGGACACCGGGGGATGGGGCTATGGCTGTGTGCAGAAATGGAGGTCATGTAGGGAGTGAGGACACTCCCACACTCACATGAAGAGGGCAAGTGAGAAAGGAAAGCGTGTGAGTGATGCTCGTGTCTGGGGGAAGGAGGGATGCTGGCACCGGTGTCATCGAGACAGAGTCTTCAGCATTCTGTGCAAAATACTGGAGTGACCTGGGTCCTCCTGAGCCAGCTTTCCTAGAGGGAATTTTAGCAGCATCAACAACCTAAAGACTTAGCTAAGGAAATGGAGAGAATAAAGGGCATCACCCAGATGGAAAGGCCAAGACTGAGAGAGTAAAGTCAAAAGAGGGAAAGGTACAGGAAGAGGCCTCTTGGTTTTATGCACGGACCACAGTAAAACCACAGAAAAGAATCAGTTTTGGAGAACAGGGGCTCTAACTCTGCAGCCTGGAGAAAACAGAGCTGTTGATACGTGAAGAGACAGAACCAGCTGATGTTAAAAATAGGTTCAGATGACACGCGGGAGTGACACAGGATCCCTGCCTCCAAATAGCCAGGGGGCCATCACGTGGGAGGAGGAGTGGACGTGCTCTCCCAGAGCTGAGGGAGTCCGGCAGTAGGTGCTCTGGGCTACAAAACGCTTCTCCAGATAGGAATGTCAGAGTGAGCTGCCTTGGGAAGCAGTGGGCTACGTTCATTTGGGGTGGCTTACAGTTGGGACATGGCAAAACCACACTACGCATCGGAATATGTGGGCTTGATCTCCACTCTGCCACAGCAGAGGCATGCTGATTGCCTCAGCCTCATTTTCCCCTCTGCAAAAGGGGAGAGCCATGATACCTTAACTGCCTGGTGTTTCCTGGAGAAGAGCCCTGGCCTGAGGGTCCGGGGATCGGGGTTCCAGCTCTGGTTGCAAACCACCTACTGTGTGACTTGGACAAACCTTCCTGCCCCTTTGCCTCTGCTCAGCTCCAAACCAGGTGGCTGAGGTCCTGCTGTTCCAACGAAATGGTGGGTGTCACACTGAGCTCTTAGTCAGTCCTCGCGAAGGCAAAAAGAAGCCCCAATCTGCCAAGGCTAGGCCACCAGGCCCAAGTGAGAGCTATTCTGACACCAGAGGTTCTGCCCGAAAGTCCCCATCTCATTTCTGTCCCCTGGGATGAGGGGATAAATGTAGGAAAGCAGAGGGAGAACGCAGAGAAAACACAACTGATCTCCGAGACCAGGAGAGAGGGAAGGGGGTACTGTTTACCCCTCAACATCCCTGGGAAGATGTCATTTCTGTTTACTGGTAAGAAAACTAAGGCACAGAGACGTGCATTATCTTAACGGTTTCTCCCCTACCCCCAACCAAACCCTGCAGTTCCCAAGAAGAGCTCTGTGTGCTTTTTGATGCTTATGAAAAGAAACAACGGATGGGTCATTATACACATAGGTAAGCACAGGGCATTCTCTGTATTTGACATCATCTATATGTCTTGCTCTTCCCTAAGTAGACTGATCCCCTACTTCTGCTCCTTTCGGCAAGTATTTTACTGAGTTGGCATTCACTTAGGGGGGGATGGTGGTAGCGTGGTGTGTGTACATGCACGTTTGTGTGTATACACAAGATCCCACTGACGACTGTTGGATCTAACCGCCAAGTTACCATGGGAAGAGGAGAAACGGGTAGGTAGGAGCTTACACGGGTTGCGAGTGCTTTATACACGTTGGACACATTTGGCAAACACTGGCTCCTGGGGCCACCCAGGATGCGCTGTGCCGGCAGGGATGGAGGATGGATGACAGAGGCAGGGCTCTGCCCTTAAGGTATGGAGGATGAAATGAGTCTCAGTGACAGAGAACTGAGGGATGTGGGAAGGGGCTCTGGGCAGGCACTGAGAGGTAGGGATTTGGGGGATCAGGGAAGCTTTATGGAAGAGGTGGCACTCAAGCCAGGGCCTTAAAGGATGGCAGGACTTAAAGATGCAGGAGGCGATATGCAGGTGAGAGATTACTGCTGTCATCTTAACCCTCCCTGAAAACCAGGCCTTCTGACAGACTCTCCTTCCGAGCACAAATCCCACCAGGCTTCTGCCCTCCCCGGAGCTACATCCCACCTCTGGTTCACAGGCTGCGTGTGGGGTTTACTTGTTTCCCCTCCCCCAACAAGGGGGGCTTTTCTGTAGGAGGGGAGCCGCCCACGGAGGGGTGGGGGTTGGGGCACTCTTTTATAGGAGAGCCGCCCACCCAGCCTGAGAAGGCTCCCACTGCTGACCCAGCCTACCCAGCTCATCTTAGTGTAGCTTGTCCCATGTCTGTCCCCACCCAATCCACCCAACAACCCAGTGGGAACTACAGATGAAAAAATGGAGGCTCCAAGATGTCAAGACTTGTTTAAAGGTCACACACCTCAAAATGGGCAAAACTGGAAGTCAAGTTTAGGTCCGCTAAAACCAGAGCCCAGCTCTTAGCTATGTCTCAATTTCGCTGGTCTACATTTTGAAACTGATGTTTAAAGGCAGCCACCCGGGAACAGAGAGGTCTGGGTTCAAGGACTAGCCTTCCACACTCCTGGAGATGGGGTTCTCGGGCACTTTACCTTTCTGAGCCCTTCATCGTCATCTATAGAGGAGAGGAGCCCTCTATCCTCTGCTGGGGTGTGGGAAACTTAAATAAGATTCTCAGGTGAAGGGCTCGGGCCTGACAGGAGCTCAGCAAACAGAAGGAGCCCCTGAGCCAGCGACACAGGACCAGGCAGACGACACACATGCTTCCTTTTTATGATTCTATGAACACCGAGTATGGTAGTAGGGTGAGGAATGAAAAGGGGTCAGGGCTGTTGGAAGATAGCATCCTCTGCTCGACAGAAGCAATTTTTCTGAGAAGTGGTCTCTCTCTAACCCATATTAGAAAAATACCACTTCTTTTTTAAGAAATGAAAAAAAGGCTCCCCCAGCCAGAACATTTCCAAAAGAAAGACGAACTGGCTTCTCTGTGCTGAGAAGGCCATGGCCACAATTCCACTGGGCCCTGCCCAAACATCCCAGGAAGCACCCGTCTTCTGGGAATTGGATCAAAGGGCACCATTTGTGTAAGAGGTGGAGGCTGTGTAATTAATACCTGGTTATACTATGGATGCCAGCCAGGGTGCCCTCCTCTATGTGCAAACACCTCCCCAGCTGGACCATACGGCACAGGGCGCAGGTCCCAGGCATGTACACGCCAAGACAAGGGAGATGAAGGGCTAGAGGTGTCCCCTGCGAATGAACAGTGCCTAGTGGCTCAATGGCATGTTATTTGCACAACACTGGTTTTCTTCTTAAAGAGAGATGAGCATTAGGCCCTGGTTTACAACATTAGCAAAACATACACACACCCACACACCCACACCCACACCCACCCACCCACACACACACACACACACACACACACAAACACAGAGTCTTGAAGGAGCTACTTACAACTGCAAACATGTCATAGGCCAGTGACAGCTCCTTAACAAGAACATTGGCAGTGGCTTCTGGAAAGTGGAAAATTCCCTGGCGTGGACCCGCACGCACACTTAGTTCCAATGACAACTTAATCCTGCCAGGACTGAGGTGTGCAGAGAACAAAAAACCACCTGCTTCTAGAAACTTTTTTCTTTTAAGTTTAAAAGAAATCATTAAAGGCATGGCCCTCAGAACCTCTTTCAAGAATGAGAGTCCACTTGCTCAGCCGACACCCAATTTAGTGGGGAGAGAGTCACTCTCCCTCGCCTCAGCCTCTGTTGTAGCAGGACGAATGTGCACAGTCTGAAAAGTTCACCAGGTCCCCTGGTATCGGAGCCGAAAAGTTTACACTTGGCCAGGGAGGGGTGTGAAGATGAAGGGGCTGGGAATCCCAGAGCTCTCTTGATGGGCTGGGAAGAAGCCGACGAGCAGCACACCGCTGTGGTTTTCGGGGTCGGACGCACAGGCTCAAAGCTGAGCAGATGCCACCTAAGCCTTTAAAGCACTCACTAATTGTGCTCATTTAGCTAACAGTCTCTGTTTCGTTCCCCACCCCAGTCAACCAGCATCCTTTGGTACTGCTGGAGAGATGCAAGCTGTTTGGCTTTAGTGTTATTTTGTCAGCCATTAAACGATTCATCGGAGTCATTAATTGATTTATTACTGCTGCCTGCTCAGAGGGTTTAGCAAATAAAGAATGATGTAGGTCACAACGCAAAGGAAATTGGACCAAACAACACCCTAAGAAGCTGGGCACTTAAGAGTCTGCCACTGTCCACTCAGGCAGCCCTCAACACCCAGCTGTCAGATGGGGGACGGCGGAGCTGGCTCTCCTGCCTGAAATCCGGGTGCAAGCCTGCCTCCCGCTCAGGCGCCAGTGCTGCAAAAGAGGTAGAAGGAGAAGAACCTGTCCCAAGGTCCCTGGCAGCTGGCTCCCAGGCACCTGCCAGGCCTGGTCACCGGCAACTGAGTGCGTATGTGGGGGAGACAAACCTACACTGGTCCCCCATGAGGGGGGATGCTGGGTTGCAACGGCTGAGCCTATGTCTCAGCTCTCCAGGGCACCAGGGAGGTGAGGGAGAGTCCCCCCACCTCCCCGCCATGAGGGTTCTACTCCTCCGGAGGTGATGTGCTTCAACCACACCTCCTCTCTCACCCCGCACTGCCCACAGGTGTGATAAGACAGCAATAGCTGATCTTAACAGGTGTCTCCTAGCTCAGTCTGTGGCCTGCTGAGGTCTGGAGACAGCGGCAGGGCAAAGTGCGGCTGCCCCTTCAGAGCTCCCCACCGAAAGGTCCACATAGTTGTTGGGCGTCAACCAGGCACACGAAGCAAGGCTTTCTTGTTAGCCTCCCCCAAGAAGGGGTCCAGAACATCCTAGAACACATACATCCTTTAGGATCTGGGTGAGAAACCTGCTAAAGGGGTGGGGCCAGGAGCCTGGCCTGGAAGGGCCAGAGATGACCTGACCAATCAAAAGCTTCTGAGGGGCCAGGGCGGGCACTTCATCTACTGAGAATTGGATCAAAATTTGGCTTCTGAAACAGACATGGGATTCCTCAGAGAGGTGGTCCATCCCCTTTCCCTCCATCAATCCATATGGACTGAAAGCACAAGGGAAGGTCTTTATAGAGACCTTCATCGGGGTCCAATAAATTAGATTCTTGAAGTGCCAGTAGAAAAAAAGAAAAGACCTATTATTACTTACATTTACTTAGTACTCTCCAACTTACAAAGACCTTTATGTCGCCCATATTTACTTCACGAATATACCCAACCACCCTTCGCACAGGCCAGTCCCTCTCTGGAATACTCTCCTCCACTCTTCCCCCCCTGGGTGATAGATAACTCTTCGTCCTTTATGTGTTCCTCATCACAGCACTTGTCACATCAATCTGTTAATTCCTTATTAAATTAGCCAGCTGCCTTCCCAGGGCTAGAGGCAGGAGTGGTGTGCACAGCACAGAGGAGGTGCTGGCTCAGTAAATATTTTTTGGATCAATAAAATTTCTTGCAGAAACCCTGCTTTTCAAGAATAGTGACTATGTCTACAGGGTCCAATTGCAAGACTAGCTAACTTAGTCAACTACTAACTTCCCATGTGGCTCCATCCATCCAACTATGCCCTCCCCTCCAAACACCACCACCACCACCACCATCACCACCAGCGTGCACACACACTAGTGTGCACACACCCCTGCATGCCCATGCGTGTCTCAGGACACCCTGTTCCCTCTGCCTGTAAAACCCAAGCTTTAGGTAATCAGAAAACCTGGGTGTTGCTGCTCAGCCCTTGCTGGCAAATAATTTGGGCATGCCACTTCTCCTAGAGTCACTGGTCAGGTCATTAAAATGGAATCATTGTTATGCCTCTCCTCCCTGTAAGACAGCTGTGAAGTCTGCTTGAGCTAATGCCGGGCAAAGCACATGTAGTTCCAAAAAGGACAAAGGCAATGAGAGGGAGTGAGGTGGCCTCAAGAAGCTAAAGTCACCTTGTCATTCCCACTTTGGAAGTAAGTAAAGACTGGGCCCAGTAGGCTGGGTGCAGTGAGGGGCTCCGAACGGCCTTTATGAGTTGCTAAGATCTAGCTGCCTCTTCCAGCCTCAGCTGAGCCTCCTCTCTATCCCCAAAGCGAAGCCTTCTGTTTCTTCTGACAGGTTGGATGCCCCGGGTCTGGGCCCCCCTGAAGACAGATGTTTGCTCCACTAGCCCAAGAAGCCACTTTTCCCAGAGGCCCCTTAGAAGCCCTGGGAGAACCTGCTTACTACCTTAAGGGCTGGGGAACAGGCAGAGGCAGGAGGGGGCCACTCCTGGGGCTGGATGGAAGCTGATGTGGACAGCAAGGCAGAGGTCCCACCCTGAGACGCCTTTCTCCATGTCCCAGAAAATGTGCTCCCCAGACCAAGAAATCCTCTGCCAATCTGAGGGCTGCTCTTCACAGCTAGGCCATCCAAACCACAGGCTTCTAACAGATGTGGTTCTGGGGATCAGAGACAAGACGCAGGGCAAGCCCTGAGCTCAGTCAGGAGGAATGCATTGTCTTCCTCCTTCTCCCTGGTTCAACCCTTCACTTGATGTGAAATGAGGAACTTGTGAGGGGCAGAGAGAAGAGAGGGGCAAGAGGCAGAGAGAAGGTTGCAGGCAGAGACCAGGCTCTCTGAGCCCACAGGAACTTCCTGCTGCACACCTGTGCTGTGCCCGTTCCCTGGCTTACCACGTCCTGAAATAGCTTCAGGCCCTCATCGATCAGGTCTCAGGTCCCCCACTCCTGGGGGACACTGTGGTACTTATTACATCACCTTCCATTTATTTACCCATAGAACTCCTAGTCATCCATCAATGCCCAGCTCAAATGCCCCTGCCTCCTAGCCCAGAGCAAGCACTCAAGTTCCTGAGTAGGTTCATGAGCGAGACCTATTAGAAGACACTTGTTTCCACTTACAACCCTCTCACAAAGCACTCAAGGGAACATTCAGTATCAATGAACTCCTAGCCAAAGATTGCCATGGTTGTGGACAGAGCACTGGCTCGAGGGCAGGAGCTTCAGCTTAGCACCCCACTTAGGTAATTTAGAGGGGCAGGCAATTCACCCTGACTCAAGAAGCCCCCACCCCAATACAAGACAATAAATACCTCTATTGGGGTTGGCATGAGGGTTAAAGCAATCAAGGGAAATGGAAGGGCTAGGATTTCCTCGCAGCCTCTCTTTTCCTCCCATTCCAACCTCTCTTTTTTCTTGTGCTTCTAGCTTCAGCTGTAGGGGAACACTCACTGGTTCCCAGTTTTTGCACATGCCATTCCCTCCACCAGAATGCCCACCTCCCTCCTGGTTTCTGCCAACCCAATCCATCCACCATCCATCCATCCCACAGGTTACCCTGAGCACTGGGCAGGAGGGTTTCTTCATCTTCCAAGTCCATGTGAAACTCTACCTGTGACTCTTTCAGCATTTTCTATTTGGCCTTATAATACAGACAAAGGCTATCTCCCTTTAGGACTGTTGGTTCCAAAAAGTAGAATCTAAATATTTACTATGTCTGATAATCAATACCATTGACAACAGGGGACTGTAAAAGAGCTTTCTGGAAAAAGACAGGCCTGGCTCTTCTGGAAAATGTCTTCCTTATTTTCTCTTTTATAAAGATGTAACTTTAAATAACAGAACATACTTTCATAAACCCAAATGTTAAAGGGGCAAAGAGGGGCCTTATCTTCCAAAGATCTCTATGCTTCTCTATTCACACAATCGCTGAAGGACAGACACATGGAAACCTTGGGAAAAACCTGAATTTGAATCTTGGTTCTGTTCCTAGCTTGAAACTCGTAGGTCACATTGACATGGCAGGACCATACTTGATGGACCACCAAGCTGCCCACTCTGCTGTAAATCCCATCTAAAGCAGTTTGTTTTTCTTCTATTTTTGTCTAATTCCATTTGAGGCCATGTCTTGGGTCTTCTCTAATGAAGACAGGAGTTTTTTTAATTAGATTTGGTTAACCCACAAGTCTTCATAAACTTCGCATCTAGAATCTTAGAACAGGAAGGAGTCCCACGGCCCCTCTGTTACAGACGCAGCCTCCGGCCCACAGACCTGATCGAGGGCAGGAAAGGTCTGCGACCTGGGTTTCCCGAGATGTCTGTGACTTGAGGCCTCATCTAGCAAACTGGGATAGTAAGCCCTGCTTCACCGAGTTTATGAAAGTGAAGTTTCTGCTGCTTCCCCTAGAACAGTGCCTGGCCTGTATCAATCAGGTGCTCTATAAACACTTGTTGAATGGACATCCTTCTAAACCCTCCTTTCTGCCTGTTCTCCACCAAAGAAGGCCTGTGTGCCGTGAGGACAAGTAAAGCCTCAGAGCGATCCCATCCCTGCATCCCAGGAATGGAAATAAGCCACCGAGGGAAGCTGATCTCTCTCACACCTTCCAACAACCTTCAAGGTGGTAACTCTGCTCCTTTGTTTCGCATCTGACTTATCTTTGCTGGTGAAGATCAAGATGGTTTGGTGTCTTCACAGTTCTTCCTGGCTGCGTCCAGTTATCACAAACCCACATATCCCCCCTCCAGTGGGAACCAGAAAAAAGACCTCAGTCATGGGAAGAAAAGACCTTAAGCCCTGCAATCAGACCCTCTGGTCTGGCAACAGTTTGGGGCAGGTCTCTGCAACCATTACATGCCCATTTGTAAAATGGCAAGTCACCATTCCCTGCCTGGCCTACCTCACACGGCGTGAAGCACAGATGAAGAAACAAGCACAACACTGGGTGTGAACGGAAGGGCCACGGCATCCCCTGCCCGCAGACAACCAGAGAGGCTGGGAAGAAAGGAGGATGCTGGTGACAGAATCAGGCCCTCGCTCACTATCCCCATGAGTCCTTTCTCTTCACCTACAGAACAAAGGGATTGATTTGATTCCTGGTCCCCAAACCTGGTTGCACATGGTAATCACCTGGGGACTCTGCAACAACCCAGCTGCCTGCCCTGCCCAGGCTGCAGAGACGCTGCAGGGATCCAGCTTTTGGGGGCTCCTGGATCAATGTTCCAGCAGATCCCTCCTGGGTTCCACTTCTGCCCTGACCAGGGCAACTGACCGCAGGTCCAGGAATGGCTGGCCAGATGGGTAGGCCTCTTCTGCCCATCCCCCTCACCAGCCAGGCTCCCAGGAGGCCTACAGGAAGCCTCCAGATGCAGGTTGGGGCTTAGACAGCCGCCCAAACAGGTACGGGCCCAGATTTAATTGGCCTCTCGGTTAAGCTTTCTAATCTTATTAAAGTTGCCTCCATCATGCAGACCGAGGCTCTGAATTTAATAACAGAAGAGCACTGCCCTGCCCCACTGTAAGCTGATTAGGTCTGGGGAGGACTGAGAGGACCACTCTGGACCGAGGCCCCTGGCCCAAGTCAGACCCCTCTCTGCCATACCAAGCCATGCTGCCATGTGAATGGCACCAACTCAGACTGAAAGAAGAGGGCTCACTGCCAGGGGGGCAGGAAGGAAGGAAATGGGAGGAAGTGTTTAGAGCAGGGGTGCAGGGCCCACCTGCCTACCCACCCCAGGGAGCCAGTGCTATCCCTTGGACTTTCAATAAATATGAACCACCAAGCGATTTCATTTCATACCTTATCAGGGTACAATTAGAGAGTCCACCCCACACCAGGAGACAGCTGTCCTCTGAGGAGAGTGGAGGAATCACAGCTGCCTCCCCGCCATTCCTTTTGCAGCTCTCAATCCCTACACTTCATTCACCGTGGGAAGGAGAGGGCAGAGGGGTGTAGTCTGGTGTCCAAATGGCTGTTCTTCGTCTTTGGAAGACAAGACTTGTCCTGCCACCCACCCTTTCCCCCGCCTTTCCCCCACCTCTGAAAAGCGGTGCCCTGCCGTCCTTCCCTGACAAGTGTGTGAGGAGCGCTAAGGAAGGAGCCAGCTCCTTGGACAGCTCCAAAAACACCACGGTCAACGTGTGTAAATATCCCTGTGCAAACACACATTGCCTACTTCTCGATCATCTTGCTCTATCTAAATATATCCCAAGGAAATAAACTGGCGGGGGTGAGACATTCTGCAATGGCTCCAAAGGAGCAAAAACAAAATGCACACACACACACCTCTGTTCAAGGTGCCATCCTGGGTCAAGGATAGACGTGGAGACTCAGACGTGCACAGGCAACAACCCCCCGGAGTGTGCTGGGAGTCCGGTCCCACTGAGGGTTAGTGGTCAGTTAGTATTAATATTTAATAGGAAGACAATATTTTAGAAGGGAAGGAACTCTGTGTAGGTTCCAAGCTGGGCTAGCACAGATGCCCTGTCCAAGGGAGATGTTTGGTGGCACGCCCAACAGAGTACACACACACACCCATCCCCACCCCCTCTGGGACTCGATTGAAGACACTGGCATTTTCCACTCCACTTGCCAAGAATGGAGCCACCCTGCCCTGTGTGATCCTCAAACCCCAGTAAACAAAGGCGGCAGTCATGGGGGCGGGCTGGCACCCCTCAGGCATTGGTCCCATGTCTCCCCCACCCCCACCATTTCACCAAAGGGGAAAAAAAGGCCCACAGTAGGAGACAAACATGTGCAGAACCTGGCCAAGGTGCCTCTGACTCCACCATGCTTTCCTGCTTTGGGTAATTTGGATAGAGGTGGCTTTTAAAAAACGTCCTCAGGAAATCTAAGCTGTTTATAATCACCCCTAAGCCCACCCTCTTGGGCACAAAGGCACCAAATTATTATGAAAAAGTCTGAGGGTCAAGGAAGTGTGGGCAATCCTCCCACTCATGCCAGCTCTCGATGGGCCAGCCTGACTTCTCGGCTCCCATGCTATACCCAGTGAGCATCTTCCCCAGTATCTAGCGGGACGTGATCCTCAGGCCTGGACCACTGGTGTATCTGCCCCAGTCCCCCCCTCACCCCTACCTCTACTCCTTCCTCCAAACAGGCCTCGCTGGGTCACTAATGGTGCAGGCTCACAAGCTCGGTGGACTCTGCTCCTGGCTGCACATGGCTTTGCCAAGCCCTTCACAGGTCCAGCTCCACCCACAGAAGCCCTCCTTCCTGAACGTGGCGTGTCTTTGTAAGCTTCCAGGCATTTAATACAGACTCTTCCCTTGCCCTGGAATGCTCTATCATACTCTTCCCTTTCACTCACCAACGTCTGCTTCTTTTTTCTTTTGGGGATCCACACAAAATGTCACCGCACCCAGGAAGCCCTCTCGGTACAGACAGTTAGAGACAGTTGGGCCTCCTCTTGGGCTGCCCAGAGACTGGGTCCCTTGCTATTACTATTAGCATTCTGCTTATATCTGTCCTTCCCACTAGGCTATGAGATCCCAGAAGGCAGATGGCCTCTTAGGCATCTCCAGGGCCCAGCTAAGGGTCCAGCACACCAAAGGTCATTTCCAGACCAACATCATTTCCGAAAGAAACTTCATGTCTCAGAACCAGTACCAGGGACATTTTTAAATCCAATCCTAGTTTTTTTAAAGTCAAGAAAACGAAGGCCCCAGGGAGAGAAGGGAGTGTGGACATCACATAGCTGGTTAGCAGTGCTGGACTGGTGGCTGGCTCGAGTCCCCACAGACTCCTTCGGGTCGGCCAAAATCCCCTACAGCAAGACCAAACCAGGAGAGAGCTACAAGGACCAAGAAAGAGGGGCCGCACGGCAAGAGCCTGCTCGGGGCTCAGGAGCCCAGCAGGAGAGAAAGCACACACGAGCCTGGAAGTCCTGAGCGGAGACGTGAGAGCAAACGCTTGACTAGGACAGGAGGAAGGAGCAAGGACAGGCCCAGCACACGGAGGCACTCAACAAACATGTGCTGTTGCACAATTCATGGTACAAATGATCGATTATCAACCAGAGCCATGCACAGCATCATACAGGTCTGCACCCGGCTCCAGGACCCCCAGAGAAAGGAGGGATTATCTCCGCTGGAGGGTGGGGGAGTCTGGGACGGCTTCACAGAGTGGAGACATCTGATCAGACACCATCTGTTATTTTTCTCTAATTGTTCCACATGTGTGAAATTTTGATTCTAAGCTAGAATGTGGACTCTGACAGCCTGAGACGGCGGCTGCCTCCCCTGCCTCTCCCAACCCCTCTTCTCCTAAACGTCCATTCCAAGGCAGGGCTTCTGGGAGATACTGAGGGAACGCCAACAGAAGTAATGGACCACACCCTTTTATTTCAAAGAGGAGGTGAAAGCACTGTTGGGAAACTCCCTGAATTTCATCAAGAGATCCAGCAGTGTCCATGGGCACTCCCAACATCCCAAATGCCCGGTGCACCTGGTGTGGCCTTAAGAGATGGGCACCCTGGGCCGGCCGAGTGGCGCGGTGGTTAAGAGCTGGCTTGGGATGCCAGAGGGCCCTGGTTCGGATCCCACATATGAGGGCCAGTGACACTGCCCTCCACAGCTAAGATGCTGAACAACAGCTCAACCTGGAGCTGGGCTGCTGGAGTCACCGGCGACAGCATAGGCTGCAGCCCCTGTGGCAGTGGGTTGCCATGGGCTACCGTGTGTGGCCAGCAGCCAGCGTGAGTGGCCAGCAGCCGCAGTGAGCGGCCATCCAGAAGCCGGCGACTGATGTGCCTCGCCTGGGAGGAGAGCAATGATGGTGCCAATTTGGGCCAGTGAAGCAACGTCCTCCACAACTAGACTGAAGAACAAAACGACAGCAACCTGTCTGTTCCCCTTCCCCCAATTCCCCAATAAAAATCTTAAAAAAAAAAACCAAAAAAAAAACCAAGAGATGGGCATCCTTAGGCTCTGCTGAACACTTCCTGTGTCCCATGGGTGGCACGGTGCCCTTACACATCTTACCTACTTCCCCTCTCAACAACCCTGCAGGTCAGGAATCAACATCCCCACTGGAGAGACTGGGAAAACTTGAGTCTCAGAGCAAGGTCACTTGGCAAGGTCAGTGGCAGGCCCACATGAAGGCTTGGACCACATCACACTGCCCATAATATTAATTTTATGCCTACAGTTTCCTGCTACAGACGCATCACCAGGACCATTTGATAGGAATGAATCAGCGCCCATTCAGACATCCCATCTACAATAAACACCACCAGCAGCACACCAACGTTGGTTTCAAAGCACCAGCTAACCTAAAGGGCAAAGAGTACCAGCTGGGGTCACTCACAGACCAGACTGTACCCCAGTTTCTACAGCTGCACCCCATCTTCTCAGTGTTGCAGAGGCCTTGATACCCCACCCACCACCAAACACATCCTAGTTTCCACAGGCGCCCAGAAGAATATAAACTCCAATTATTCCCTTTCTTGTTTGGATAATGGCCACTTCACAATTCTCCCTCCCACACGGGGACCCTTGCTGCTCCTTGAGCAGGCGCTCAGGCCAGGGAGAGAGACCGGGAGGGGGGATGAAAAACACACAACAGTAAGCTCCAACCCAAACAGAACTAATCCATTCAGAGCCGAAAAGAGTCTGAGCAGATGGGAAGCCAGCATCCCCCGCCCGCTGCCACCCGGGTTCCGGGGCCTTCACCACAGTGTTGTAATTATAAAGGGTGACCCAGCCACATGCTCCCGGGGCCGCCCCTGCTCCCAGGCACCCACAGGCACCGCCTTCATCTGGTTTGTGTTTAGAGCCCTCCCCCAGCCTCCCCCAAATCATAGATGCAAAGGCAGAAACACGAGCGCCCAGCCTTAGGACGGCTTCCAAGGGAAGGAGGGAGGCGCCAACTCCATACAGTGCCCCCTGCATTCTGCAGGAGGGGCAAAACACACCCAGAAGGACCCCCATCCCCATTCTTCCCAGCCTGGTGCCCCCACTCTCCCTCAGAGCACCTCCCCTCGCGTGTGAGGACTTCATGCTGTCCATGTGTCTGTCTTCCCCTCCAGCCAGTAAGTGTGAGGAGGGGGACAGCACGCGTGACTCACTGTGGCACCCCCAGTGCTTAGCACAGGGCAAGGCGGTGTAAAATGTATTCAAAGACCTGCTGAATGAATGTGGACCACGACTCTAATTAAGTATACTGACACTTTTATTCCTTTATATTTGTTCCCTTCTCTCAAACTCAAGCATCCTGAGGGCAGAAATCCTGACTCATTCATCATTCTCTCTCCAATACCTGGCACTTCTTGGGTGCTCAATAAATACTTGTTGAACAAAGGAATGACCATTCACCACTTGGAGAACATTAAAGATCAACCAATGGACGGATATCCACTAAATCAGAGAACGTCAGGCCTGCATGGCGGCTTAAATACCACTAGTGTCCCTTGCTCATTTGTAAAAGGAGTTAAAGTGACTTGTTGGCAGCCACAGACTAAGTCAGTGTGGCAGATGCAGGACTTGAACCTGGGCCCTGATGCCCAGCCTGCCCGGGCAGCGGAGACAAAAGGCACCAAAGACAGTGCTTGCTGCTCAGAAGCAGCAGTAATCTGGCGGGGCAGGCGAGACAGACACGTGAAACAATTAGTGAACAAGATAACTGCCAGGCTCACGGTATTATACCCTGATATAATAAAGTACACGCTGTACAACACAATTAGAGACAAGAGTGAGGCACACCGCACTAATTACACAGGACAAAGAGTTAGCAAACGGGAGCCGCAGGGCGCCAGCGTTGTCACAGAGCACTCTGGGGGCCAAGGGACCTGTGGTGAGCTTAGGGTGGGGGTGCCTCTCCCAGGAAGCCTCTCCTGATTACCACTCCCACCTCGGGACTCTGCAAACTCCTGCCCTGTCATTCATGTTCCTCCCTGTTCCAAAAGGTGGGTATGGACTATCTGGATGGTCAGCCCAGGGAACAAGGGCAGGTCTTGGCACCAAACCAGTCCCTGGCAGCCACTCGGGGTTCATCATTTCACCATAAACAATCACCAGTACTATGTGCTGAGCCTTTGCATACATTATCAAGTTCAATCTTTACAACTCCACGAGGTGAGGGCGCAAGTTTTTGCAAATACTAAGCTCAGAGAAGGGAAGTCACCCTCCCAGGGCCACAATGCCAATAAATGGGGGCGTCAGGGGAAAACGAGGTCCACCGCTCTACAAACCCCCATACTCACGTGGTTCAGCATGGAAGCCCCAGCCCCGAGGGGCTACTGAGGACACAAAATGTGGGCAGTTCAAACTGAGATGTGTAAAATATAGACTAGATTTCAAAGATTTAGTAAGAAAAGTATGTAAAATAACTCATTGATAATTTTTATATTGATTCCATCTTAAAATGGTACTATTTTGGACATGTTCATTTATGATTAAATAAATTTTTAAAATTAATTTCGCCTGTTTCTTTGTACTTTTTTAATGTGGCCACCAGAAAATTTAAGGTGACATGTGGTTTGCACTCTATTTGGATTGGACAGCACTGTCTCCATGATGTTTGCACATGAATGATGGGCAGGAGACAGACGAAAGGACAGGAGAATGGAGCAGACAGCATTTCAGGCAAGGGGCAGCTTGGAGCCAAGGTTAGGGTGGGAGGCAGTCCTGAGCCCGTGCAGGATGGATGGGCAGATGTGAATCTGAATATAACTGGGGGAGGGCTTGGTCAGGTATGCCGGAGTCAAATGACATAAGACATGGAATGCAGGGTAGGGCTCGGACCTGGGGGTTCTGATAAAAAGAACAGGCAGCAAAGCTGCTTACCATGCAGAGAAGGGGCCAGGGGACCATGACTCCATGTGACACCAGTGGCCTAGAACTCGTTACCCACCCAGGTGCCTTCCAGAACACAGCAACCATGCCTCAATTTCCTGTAAAGGGCTCTGGAGTGGGTCTCCCCCAAGGACCAGAAAATACTTGTTCTGAGTACCAGGCGTTCTGTGGGCACAGGGCTGGTCTCACTTGGGGGGTACTAAAGAGACCTTTCAGAGGAAGAGGGGCTGGCCAGATGAGGCTGTTCGGGACTTTAGGAAGTGGGGGTGGGCAAAAGACACAGCAGGTGGGGCTCTAGATGAACACGCTATTCCAGGCGGAAGATCCAGTGTGTGCAAAGGCTGCACGCACAGCAGCAGGTGGTGTGAGGGTAGCCACAGGCAGAGGAGAAAGAGCAGAGTCCAGAGAGGTTGCTGGAGCCAGACCCCAGGATTTTCTGCAGATGGGGAATACTGTTGGGGCAAGGCTGGGGGTCGTGTCTGGGGATGCCGTCAGAGAACAGACAGGTCCTCACTCACGGAAACCACCCCTGGGCCTTGTCCAAAGGCCTCTGAGCTATCCTCTGCTGAGATGAGCCTCGGTCTGCTGAGAAGGAGATCACCAAAAACCCCGTAACACTACCACCAGTAGCAGCAGCAGCACCATGAAGGGGCAAGGATGCACAGCACCTAAAGCTGTTCCTACGGAGTACTCTCACTCCAGCACACCCAGCTGAGATTTACCTTGATGGGAGAGGGGCCCAGCAGAGAGCAGGGCCGAGTATGTCCGGTGGGAGGTGTGGCACAGGGACCACGGCTGGGGGTAACAAATCCCAGCTTTGACATGTGAAAGCTAAGAGACTTCAGGCTGCTTGTTAACCGAGTAAGAGGGCCATCACTATCTTACTCCCCAGGGTCTTTATCAGGAATCAAGACAGTCAGTAGATGTGAATTACCCAGCACAGACCCAAGCCCTTCCCTTCCCAATGTCAGTGGTCCTCCAAATGCCTCCCTTCCCTAGTCAGTAGAGGTATAGCACCTGCCTAGCACAGTGGGCAATATATGATAGATATGCAATAAATAGTAAATTTTCTATTATCAGATGTCACGAACAGCAAATTAGATTTGGTGAGGAGAGCAGCAAGTTACCTTAGTGAGCAATCACAAGGCCATGGAACATTCTCAAAAACGGAAGAAAGCTTCCAGTTGCAGGCAGCTGGCTTCCTTCGCCAGGCTGGACTACTGGGAGCCACAGCAAGGGGACTCGAGTTTGGCTATCCTTATAAAAGATGCACCATAGGCAGAGAGAAACTCACTTCGTTTTTAGGGCTCAAAAACGGACCATTACTACCTGGTTTCCATTTAGCAGGCTTTTCTCCCCTCTCCCAGTTTTGTCCCAAGCCCAGTCACCCTTACCTCCTAGCTGTTTCTTATGCTGCATCCATCCTATCGTCCATCAAGATATCCTCCCACTCTTCATCAATTGTGCAAACACTCTAACTTTCAAGGTCCCCTGGCAATGCCACATTCCTCGGTAGCCCTTCCCAGATTCCCCTGCATGCCCGCTCCCACCCTGTCCCCAACTCCTGGCATCCCTTCAGCTCCCGGGCTCCTTTTTTATTCCTCCTCCTGGACAGTCAGCACCCCCAGGACAGGACCAGGTCTTGCTTACCCAGGACCCAGGGGCACCTTCCCAAGGAAGGAGAGGAGATCACACACCTGCTAAGGGAAAGAATGGGAGGAATGCAATCATACACACCTCGGTGCGATAAGCCCCAGGCTGGTGTGAGCCATGTGCCACAGAGCGCATCCAATGGCGGACCGGGGAAAAGCTACAGGTCCAAACAAGCATAGAGTTTCAGGCCAGGACACCAGGCTCATTATCGGCAAACATCAGGTTATTCGAAACTAGACTGTGTGACAAGAGGTAAAAAGCCATGGCCACAGCACCGCCTCACCTGATGCCACATACATCCCTTACCTGGGGTATCCCTGGGATGAATGGGCAAGATGCTGCCAGCACCCTGACGTTTCTTATAATGATACTGGTAGTATCATTATAAAGATGATAAAAATAGTACGCGTTTTACTTGGTGCTTCTGTGTGCTGAGCACTTACTGTGATCACTTCTCTTTATCTACCTTCACACCAACCGAGATGTAAATAGTTTATAAGATCCATTTCACAGAGCAGGAAACTGAGGCTTAGATTACCGAAGGTCACACAGTCGTATGTGGCACAGCTGATGTCTGCCTGACACCAGGCTCTTTCAGCAGCCTTTTCCACTGAGGCCCACCACCATCGCTTACCTTGATACTCCACCTTGGGCTGCTAGTGGTGAAACCATGAAGAAACACATAGGATCCTAGCCATTCCCTGTCCCCAGAGACCCCAGGATGAATGAAGCTTGCTTCATTCAACAGGCGACCCAGGTCCTGCTACCTCGGGACCCCCTACAGTCCCCATCACATTCTCCTCTTTCTGCTCCTCTGACCCCAGAATTTGAGAACACACTGCCTCTTTTGAAGGAAAACAGCTTTCCCACCATCCTGGCTGCCTGGCCAACACCCACTCTTTGCTCCCAGATCAGCTCTAGCTTCACCTTCCCTACCCATTTTTATACTCACTCCATGTTTCCCCTGACCCTAGAAAACCAATTCTTCCTTCTCCTCTGTGCCGTACTTACCCTGGCCTGGGCCCTGCATGGAACCTACACTAGTGTTCTGTGTTCAGTGCTTTGTCTGGTTTTACTCAACAGTGGGCTCCGTAAGGGCAAAAGGCCCTATCTTAATTTATCTTTGAATCCTTACTGTTTGTAGAATTAAGTAACGTTTTAAAGCACACCTCCTCCCCCAACTAGAGCTGCTCCTCAATTATTAAAACAACAAAGAAGAGCAAGACAGGCCACCAATCAGGAGGGCAAGGACTCATTCTTAGCTCAGCTCCGAAAACTAAGAGTATCTAAGAAAAAGGCAATCTCTGCCGGTGGGTTGTACAAGAAAAATCTAACTGATCTGGAATAATTAGAGACGGAAGATGAAAAAACTGGTCTGACTTAGCACTAACAAAGTTTCGTGCGCTTTTGATGAATTGTATGAGACATACACAGAATACAGCTTTAGTGGCTGGACCGGGCCCGTTGGTCAACAGCGCACCCAGTGCACGTAAGCAAACACGCAGGTTTACATCAATAGGATTATCAGGCACGTTTCCTAATCTTCCTGCCTCTTATAAACACCACTCGTTTGCTTGGCGAAACTGCCTTCTGGTCTTGGCCCAAAAGGAGTGAGACAACAGCTCTGCCTTGAGGGAGGTTATAAAAATTTCTAACAGACCCCATCAAACTGAGCCACCACCCCACCAAATAACGCAATGAGAGCCAATGCTGCTGTGACAAGCTAGATCAAGTCAACATTTGCTGCTATAGACTTCAGCCACAATGCAGTCAGGTAAGGAGGCAAAAATCAGCACCCCTTCTCCACACAGCAAGAGGAGGAAAAACGAAGCTGGTTCTCAAAACAGTCAGCCTTGCATTCAGCTGACATTAGGGGAAACGTTGCGAGGCCGACTGCACTGTGAGAAATTATTTGTCCCTTACACACGTATACAACAAGCTGAGAAAACGCCAGGCAGTTGCAAAGTTGACTTCATTGCCACTCACTATTCCTCACACCACACAGTAACTCAAAGACCCTGGAGTGGTCCTGAAAATCCCTCACTCTCCAAAGGCCTGGTACTCAAACAGTACCAAGAGCTTTAGTCGCTGCCAAAAAAAAAGGAAAAAGAAAGAAAACCCCAGGAACACACCAAATCCATGTCCAACTCCTTTGCCCCTTAGAACAAAACCCATTGCAAGCACACACAAAGCGGGGGAAGGCTGGACAAAGGAGAGGCCAGGTCACACTCGACAAGGCGCTTTCTTGTCGTTTCCAAAACAGAACTGTCCTCTATTAAACTGCTCTTGTTGCTCAGATGTTGATGCCGTGAGGGAGGGGGGGGGGCACAAATCTCAAAACAAAAGGCAGGGCGAGCTGCCGCGGGTGGGGAGGCCCCAGGCCGCTCCTTCTCCCCAGCACACTTCCAAGCCTTTGAAAGCCCGCAGATCTCTGTCCCAGGGCTGGCAGCTGTCCGTTATTATCCCCAGCAACTCCAAGGGCCCCTGCACCAGGGAGCGTGTCCCGAGCAGGTGAACGCCATCTGCCCGGCTCTGACAAGATGCCCGTCTTCGTGCCTGCTGCTGCCAGCATGCTGCGAGGCCTCAGGGAGGCACAGCCAGCCTCCCACCCTCTCTGGGATGGTTCGTGGGGGTGGGGGAGGCTCAGTCACTACCTGGCATTTATCACAGAGGGGGAGCTCTTTTGAAAAACACTTGGTAACCTTTCACAGAAATTTCTAAAGGCATTGAGAGTATGTCTTTTCTGGGGGCTGAGGGTGGTAGTGCACAGAGTTTGCTACACACAGAAAACAGAGCCCACTGACACACCTTCCAGGGGTTAATTTTAAGAAGGGTCTTTAATTGATCTACAAAGAGAAAAAAGTTTTCTACCTGCCTTTTAAAAAGCATTCCCTGCATTAGCTAAAACATTCCCAGCACACCCAGCCCATTTCCTCCCACCCCACCCCGGCTGTTTTAATTGGGGTAAGTGGTTCCCTGATGCAATCTGCAAAGTACTAGTCCAGACCAGGGGAGAGTGAGAGCTAAGTGGAAAAGCGGGGCTGGGCCGGGCAGAATCCCGGGATGGAGTTCGAAGGCCCAGGGTTCCGGCATGTCCCTTTTGCTCCTGAAAGAGAAGAAGTCCCGCTTAAAGTATTTCACTGGCTGGCCTGTCAAAGAAATGAAATGCCTACAACATGTGTGACAGGCAAGGGGAACAACTCCATTTTACAGGACCAAAATGAGCTGAAGGTAATGGTGAGCCTGCCTCTCTGTGAGTCTGGGTCCCAGTGGGGTCAGATCCAGTGCTCTCTGCGCTGAGAGTTAATGGCACCTGGAAGGAACAGAGGTCCCCACCCTTATCTCTCAGGGTCATGAGCAATAAGAAATCTGAGGTTTGATGTCTTCCAAGCCACACAATAGGCTTGGGTCTATTTCACTGATACCCACCATAACAGACTTCTTCCTCTGCTCCTGCCAAGGCCAAGTCTCTGACAGCAAAGCAAGGTGGGGACAGGCATGGGGAGAGAGCAGGTCATCCCAGAAGGGGGCAGCAGAGTGACGGTCTGGCCCTGGGATGCCTGGGCTTGAGGTAGAAACCCACCAACAGCTTTGAGTGAAGACCACGTTCCTCGCAGGCTTAAGGCCAGCCGCTGAAAATACCCACGGGAAGGGCCGAGGCGTGAGTTCTCTGCTTCTGAACAAAAGCCAGAAAGCAGTGAGGCGATGTGGAGAACCTGGACATGAAAGCTGGGTCCAACCCCTAGAGATCCCCAGGCCCTGGGGGGAACTTCTGAGACAAAGTGAAGACAAACACCCTGCTAATTCTCAGGACTGCTGTCGGGCTCATGTAACACAGTGGAGGTAAAAGGGCTTGGAAAACTCTAAAGGACCATACCAACAAGATCCCCAAATCAAGTCTACCTTATCAGGAGTAAATGAGCCAGACATGCAGCCCACAAGGGTAAGACATCCATGGCCGTGTGTGTTACCACGACCATCACCACCATTGCTCAGGTAGGGAGCTAAGAGCTAACGGTCTCAGAAAGCAGCGGAACTCTATTGAACAAGTGGCCTTTCTGTCCCTCCCATGCCCTGTGCATAGCAGAGGATCCAATTTCTAAGGTCCACCTGAAGAAGAGCCAAATTATCCTCACTATAATAAAGCAAGGAGGTGACACATAGAAACAGTCTACCCAAAGTAAGCTCTGCGTTGTGTCCCCAGGTCCACAGTTGTGGGGACTCAGGTCTACAGCGCACCCCATGGCTAGTGGAAGCTCTCATACACATCTCTTAGCCTAAACCCAGTTGCCTCTGGCACCATTCACTGGACGACTGGCCTTTCTCATTCCTGTGCCACAAAGCAGCAGCCCCCAGGAAAAAGGGCTCTAGCACACAGAACCAGCTCTCAGCTTTGTAGTATTTCAAAGGAACGGGGGATTGTTAGGGGCAAGTGGTCAGAGAGGGCCTCCTTTCACAAGGAAGGTATAGCTCACAATGAGCCTTGCAAAACAGGCAGGATTTCATAGAGGACCAGACAACACGTTCCCGCTCACTCCTCACAGCCCCCTCTGGGCCCAAAGGAAAAATACAACCCTCCCGTGCTCTGAAGGCTGTCTCGTCTTGTCACAGGTCCTGGGCCTGTGTTCAGACCAGACCAACTCCCATGCCTCCCATGCCAGGGGTGTGCCAGGGCCCAGGAACTGCTAGTCCCACCTGGGAAGCAGAGGCCATAGGACATTGCCTAGCTGAAGCCACTGGGTGTCATCTCCTTGCCAAGTTCCCCCTCCGGTGGGGGTGCTTCGTCTAACTTCCTGGAAATGTCTCCTCCACTTTAAATCCACTTCAGAGAGGCAGGCCCAGGGCGGGAGGCCGGGGAGGGGCTAGAATAGGAACATCCTGTCTGCATCAGAGCAGGCGGGAGACTCGAGGGCTGCCCACGTGTGCTTCAGGCTTTCTTTTTTCATTGAGCAGGAAGTGTTCATTCCACCGACAAACAAGCATCTGGGGGTCGTGGTAGGGTTAGGGCGGTGAAGCCAACCTCTGATTTGTGGAAGTGAACAATCCAAGACAATGGGTGTGTGACAGCAGAGAAATCGGCTCCAGATGCAGGCCAGAGCCAGCTGCCCAGGGACCAATCGGGTAATCAATCCTGTTGATATGTTTATTCTCAAATGGAAGACGGGGGAGGGGACTACAGCTCCAGCACACCAGACAATGGAGGGCAGCTGGCAGCATAGTCCTAAGATCCACCCTTCTCCCCAGCACAGTCTGGGGCTTCAGCTTTCTCTGCTGCCTCGGGGCATCCCAGCTCTCCAGCCAGGAGCCTGGGTGGGGAAGGAGAGATGACCGCACCACAGCTAGCTGTGTGCCCGTGTTTTGTGACATCATGGTCAAGTCCCTTGGGGCTAGTGCCCAGGATCTTGCCAGAGTGCTGGAGCCTGGAGCACCCCTCCCCACCAAGGCTGCAGGTTGCCCATCGCTCCTATGAAGAGGTTAAGCGGGTGCTGCTTAGGATCAAGATAGCTAAGCTTTCCCCTAACCAGCTTTCCCAAACCTCACGTAAGCCAGAAACTACGAACCCCCCCTGGGGTTTTCCCTTTTACAGGCCTAGAAGGTGTAAGAGCGGTTGAAATGAAAAATGGGGGGCTGGAGGGGCCGAGCAAGCCAGTTACTAAGTAGCAGAGTTGGGACCAGCATTCGGGGTTTCCCTCCTTTCCTAGGGCTCTTCCCATGCTCACAAAGGGCACCCCCGCCCCCAACATGTAACCCTAGACCCAGTCCCCAAGGGGAGACAGGATTACTTGGTTCTCTGCCAAGTGTGGGGAGGGTGACCACACAATGACAAACCACACCAACCAAGTGTGTGACACATCCCAAGAAGCACTTTTGAGGACCTACCATGTAGTACAAACTCTTTGAAGAAGCAGGAAGAATAAAGGACTCCCCCGCTTCACAGTCCCTAGCAGGAGAAGGACACAGTGTGACAAGGAGCAGTGGTCTGGAAGCTGCACCCAGACCTGGGTAGTACAGGTTCACCAATGTTGGCAGGGCAGCAGGGTCTCTTCGCATGGCACATGCTGTAAGCACCCCCCCCACTTCTGCCCCCCAAAAAAGATTTGTTAAGTAGATTGTTAAATAGATGGAAAGTTGGTCCTGACATGTCTAATACTGCTTCCCAGGACAAACATCCTATGACCTCAAGTATCTCTCTAGTTCCTTTCTAAAAAGGACCTCAAAGACCTCATTCTGTGGAGTAAGCAGCCTAGTTAGGTAGTGAGCACCCAGTCACTGGCTGTACCCCAGCAGGGACTGGGGTGCCCACTTCCAATGTCCCTTCCCAGCACGGAAATTCCATGAAGTCCAAAGCTACCTGGGTATGAGCACTGGACAAGGAGGGAAGACTTGGTGATTTGCCCAACCTTGCTAGTAAGGGAAGCCCCTGACGAAAAGGAAAAGGAGAAGGGAGTCGAAAATCCTATGAACAAAAGAACGGCAGAGCTTGTCACTCTGGCCTTGATCATCTATGGCACCCTCTCCAGCCATCTGTCACATCATATAGAAATTCCCTGTGTGTGATTCTGTCTGCCTGGAGAGACTGCTGGCTCTTAGCCATGTCCCTATCCCCACTGAGCGTGGCGCCCAGGAGGCCCCATAAACAAGTTGAACGAAATGATGCACCAGGGTACTACCAGAGCCTTTTTGTACCGAGCAAGCACCAGGAGTGCCAATTCCTCAAGGCCAAGGCTCTCTATCTCTAGGCCACACAACGTCCTTTCCTTGACCTCTGAGAGCACACATAGCTCATACTGCACATGGCAGCACGGGGGATCATACCTGACCTACCTTTGTTCCCACTAGTCTCCCGTCTCTCCTCTTGTGGGTGAGTCCCTAGCAGTCAGGGAACAGAAAGGACTCACTACGCTCCACTGGGTACTCCAAGAAGCACACAGCAGGTAGACTTGGTGGTTGGTACAAAAAAAAAAAGTCAGGGTTATAATATTTTTCATCTATAGCAAAAAAGAGCTTCTTTAAAAACCTTGTTTTATAATCCCCAGTGCAAGTATAGAATACCTATTTATCTATTCTAGCATTGGTATACGTCAAGACAATCCTTTTGAAAATAATTTGGCAAAATGATTCAAGGATCTTGAAAAGGAGAGGGCCATACTTTCTGACCTAGTCATTTCACTTCTGGGAATTTATTCCAAGGAAATTTTCCGAAATGAAATGCAAAGATGTTCACTGTGGTGCTATATACAGTGGCGGGGGGCAGGGGAGGACAGGAAAGAAGACCCAGTAATAAGAGGAATGGTGAACCCTCCGTGGGGCGCAACTGATCTCACAGATTGTTTGGAATTGCTGTTGATTTTTACACTGAATTTATGTAATAAACATATATTGTTTTTACTTTGTGGCAAATTAAAATTTCATTCTGAATAAATAATAAGCATGCTTACACGTTATTTTCATTCATTTTCAATTTAAATAAATAAATGTCATACACGCATCTAGTAGATGCACTGCGCCCGACGGAGGGTTAAATGAAACCTGTCAGCTAGTAAGGATAATTAGGAATAACGGGAAATAGGCTTATCAAAAGAAAAAGCAGCAGGCCACAAACATGTGTTCAGACCTGGGCAGCATTTTGTCCAAGGCTAGAAGTTGTGAAAGGATAATGGTAGAGTGACTGTTTTCCTTTCACTTTCCAAACTTCCCTCAGCGCTGTCATTAAGAGATAAGGGTTGCCATACTTGAGGTAGGAGGACAGTGCTGCCTGCATCTCCATCCTCCTCGGAGCTGTTTCCCTCATCTCCGGGCCTGGGACTTAAGCAAGGGGAGAAGAGGTGGGGGGGAGCCTGAACCACAGCAGAGGAGCCTGGTTTCAAGCCCTGTTAACATGACACCTCCAAGAATGACATTTAACCAACAGGAACCTTCTGGGAATATTTAAATACCCTCCAAAAAACCAAATCAGGCAGGCAGGCTTTATATATAGTGTGCACACACATCCAGAGAGCCGTAATTTTCAATAGAGAGAGATACACCATTCCATTCCCCAACAGCGGCAGTGGCCAACTTTCCGCCCCAATCAGCCATCTGGGGCTCAAAGGGAAGGTGTCAGATTGATCACCAGGGTTGGATTAATTTTTTTCCTCTTCTTCTTAAATCCCCTTAACTGAGAAAGCAGCTTGAGCCAGTTCTGCTTTTCTCACAGACACCAAAACACCAAGCTATAGTTACACCAGCGCATCTTCACACCCCCAGAGTTTGGGGGAGGGGGAAGATACAGCTTTCCAAGCAGCTCTCTGCAGAGGCTCACCTCCTGGTGGAGAGGCTGGAAACACAGGCTTACAGGAACAGGACCGCTGGGAAAGTGCCATGTCCCCAGCCTTCTCCCCCAGGTCTCTTTCAGATAAAGGAGGAGGCACCGCCTCCCAGAAGCCTCTCCAGGTCGCTTACCCCAAGCCAGGAATTTCTCCCCCTTCTCTACTCTCCCACTGCTAACCTGATCCACACCAGTTAAAATATCCTTAAAACTTATTGAAGGAGTGACGGGAGGGAGAAGGTTGTCCTGTCCCAAGATATACCAGGCACCATCCCCCCTATCTATGAGTTCGTTTTCTCCTCTCAGCAACCTGATGGATGGATGTGCCCATTTTATAAATGAGCAAACTGAGGCTTAGAAACGCTGCGATTCTGTGGCTGAATCCTTAGTGTTCTCGGCTCTCAATCTACACCATGCTGCTACAGAGCACACTCAACGGAGAAGGGAAGGGAACCAACCACTACTGAGTACTATGTGCCAAGTGCTCCTAACATGCATTCTTTTAAATCCTGTAACAACTCAAAAGTAGGGACTATATCCTCATCCCAAACCTCCAGATGGGAAACTGAGGCTCAGAGATGAGCTGACTTCTTTCTCACACAGCTCCTAAGTGATGAGCTGGACTTGGGCCCAGGTCACAGAACTACTGGGTTGTCGGAAAAGTCATGATGCATTTTTGCAACGAAAAACATAGAAAAAATACATAATGACTTTTCTGACAACCCAATAGATGAGAGCTAGGGCTCACGTCTCTCCACACCACGACTGTTCAATCGTCAAAAGCCCCTGTAGGAACAGGGCTGTAAACCATCTCTGTAGCTCCCAGCCAGGTCTATACCTGCCACTTTGTAGGTGCTCAGACATGTGCTTTTGATGGGGGGAAGGGAGGGAGAACAGGGTGAGGGGAAGCCCCAAGGATATCCCTCTAATGGGGGGAACTTCCAAACACACAAGCAGCAGTAGCAACACTGGACAGGGGTTCTCCTGGGAGGAGGCTCTGCTTCTTGGCTCAGCTTCCTGTTGAGCCTTATAACCAACCCACTTAGTACCACCTTTAGCCCAACAATTGGTAAGGTCCTTGACAACCCCCACTCCCAGTGCAAACCCACTCTTGGGTGTTACTGCCTACACCATCCAGACCCTCTCTAAATGTTAATCATCAACCCTCCAGGCAGGCGCCAGCTTTCCAAAGGGACAATGACCACCCCCAGGAAAAATGGCCAAAAGCAGGTTCTGCACCGATTTATTAGGGTGTAAAAAGGGGCCCTCAAGAAAGAGGAAAAAAAAAAGAAAGGCAGCTAAGACATGGTGTTTCCGGTATTTTTATTGTTCTTCTGTTGGCCCCTTCTCTTTGAAGGAGGCAGGTATCTGGGAGGCCTAAGGAATGAGCAACCCACAAGACTAGAGCTAGGGAGGCTGATTTTAAACTCACTGGCTTGTTTTATAACCCCCAGACTTCACAATTATTTTTCAGGCTCTGACAGGAGAAGGGGAGCTCCCTCAGCCCCCAGTCTCCTCTCTGAAATGCACCAACAGGAGGCTGCCTCCTGCCATCACTCACACTATGTACCTGGGTACCAGCTTTCACACCAGGCAGGTGGGAGGGAGCAGGACTTCAGAGATGAATCAGATGTGCCCCTGACCTCCAAGGGCTTGGGGGTTGAGGGGGTGGGGGTGGATTGACACAAGTACCAATGACTTCCGAGGGGAAAAGCACAAAATACAAGTTATAACGGGTCCGGCTGGGTGGCACACTTGGTTAAGAGTGCGAGCTCTGAGCAACAGGGTCACCGGTTCGATTCCCACGTGGGCCACTAAGCTGTGCCTGAGCTAAGCTGCCAAGGGGCGGCAGGATGCAACAAGGCTGCCGGTTCGACTCCGCATGGGATGGTGGGCTCTGACCACCACCCCCGCCCCGCAACTAGATTGAAAGCGGCAACTGGACTTGGAGCTGAACTTGTGCCCTCCACAACTAAAATTGAAGGACAACAACTTGACTTGGTGCTGGTGGGTCCTGGAAAAAAATACATGTTCCCCTTCCCCAACTCCCCAATAAAATCTTTTAAAAAATTAAAAAATAAAAGTTATGAGGAAGAAAAGCCAACTTCTGAGATGAGAAATACTAATTCTGCCCACATTCCCCACTCTAAAGAAGAAAAAGAAAAAAGAACCAAGTAATGGAGAGGCCTGGCTTCAAAGAAGCCAAAGACAAAATTTACACCAAGATGCTGGTCAGTCAGGATCTTGAGTATCAATCAGATGCTAGGAACCTGGGGCAGAGACACAAAGAGAGGCCCTTGACATCAAGGAAACTGGTTGGAGAAGACAGATAAATAACTTCCAACCCAGAGGTAAGCTCCAGAGGCTGTCTGGGTAGCTCTAGCAATTAGCACTGTGCCTGGCATACAGGAGGCATTCAACCAATGAATCTGTAGGATGGATGGATGGATGGATGGATGGGAGGACAAAAGGAGAGATGTTTATTCTGCCTTGAGGAGGCAGAAAAGATTTGCTGGGAAAAGAACCTGGAGCCCAGTCGTAAAAGGAAACTTGCCCTCCAAGAAAACAAAAGGAGCACCGGGCACCCCGGGCGGAGGGGCCTGCATGTGCAAAGGCACAGTGGCACAAGGGAACGTGGCACATCCAGGGAACTCCAAGGAGTCCTTCTGTTCATGCTGACAGGCGAGGGATGCCATGGGTAAAGGCACTAAGCCTGCAGGGTTTTGGAGGCCCTATTGGGGAGCTTGGGCTTCATCCTAAAGAAGAGCAGCGACTCCTCAAGATGTACAGACACAGCATGGCCAGAATGGCGTTTCAGAGAGAGAACTCTGGCAGCAGTTTCCATTCATCCCAGTGCTCCCAGTTTCCAGATGAGGAAACTGAGGACTCGAGTAGAGCTGTCACTTGCTAGAGGTCAAGTGGCTAGATGGTGTCCATCCCTGGCTTCCATCCAGGGCTCCTTTCACCACACCCTGCTACCGTCTTGACAGCTGTCACTGCATTACCTAAATATTCCACCAAAGCTGCAGAGGCTTTTCTGGAAGAATCTGCACAAATAAGCAGTGCAGCTCTCAGGCCAGGGGCCTGGGAGGGCCTTAACTGGTCTGAGCTCCAGCTTCTTCCTCTTGTGAAAGATGGGGGATCGATGCTAAACCCAGGGAGCCCGTGCAAATCAAGTGAAGAAGATGTATACAACATTGGCATGCTAACTTGCACAAGGTAAACCCTCCAAGGGTGGCAGATTAGTATCACTCACTCATTCAAACATATGAGTGTCTACTATGTGCTGTTTTGATCATTAAGGGCAGGATGAGTTAAAGGGAGATAAAGTCCACCAGGATAAAAATAGACAGAATGTCCCCTATAGTGGAGAGTGGGGGGGTCTGAGCCCTTTGGCCTATAAATGAGAGGGCTGAGTAAGCAAGGAACAGCGTAAGGCCATAATGTGTTATGTGTTGCTTGGAGATAAAAACAGAAAGCTGGTTGGGAAGGGGCTGGGAAAATGGGATGCAAACTGCCCTACCCTGACCCTTCCAAAGCTTCAGGACTAGAAAGTTAGGAAGTAGGTCTAGGGAAGGGAGAGGGGCACAGGTATGGCCCTGGTTCCAGCCTTCCCAAGGTGCAGTTTATGAAATCACTGTACAAGGAGGGTCTGGTCTGGTCTGGCCACAAATCTCTGCTATCCCTCCTGCCCCGGCTGATGGCTGGGGCAGGTGGACCAGGCAACAGAGTTTCAGGCAGTAAGGGGGTGGCAAACAGGGTTGATGAGGACTAAAGAAGCTCATGGATCTGAGGTCTTAAGAGGTTCATCGCAGCACTGCCTGTGTAGTTTTGTGTTGTGCGGAAGGAGACTGCTTCAGTGAGTTGAGGTATATGTGTGTGAGCATGGACAATGGCCAGCCTTCTCTGATGTGTGTCTACCCTAAGCTGCTGCCCCTGGGCTAGAAGGCAGGCCCCAGAAGGTCTCACAATGTACCTTGTTCTTATCACCACCACCTAATAATAATGCATCTGGCACAATAATTCAAGATGACACCTCCCAAATACCAAAAGATAATGGCCAGGCCAAGTCAAGCAGGATAACAAGGTGTGCAATGAGCAATGCAGAAGACAAGGCCCTTCCTCCAAGGATGGGCAGAAGGAAGAACAAGAAAGAATAGCTCGGGTATCTAAAAACAAGTCAGCTGTCTTCCCCTTCCCCCAACCTCAGCACCCCAATCAATTAAGCCGCCAGGTTCAGGCAAAGTCAACAACCCACTTATGCCTCCAGCGTCATGTCAACTGGCATTACCAGGAGGCTCTGAAAGTCCAACACAGCACCTATCATAGGGCAGACACCCCATAAAATTGCTGGTTTCCTCCCAAGCTGCACCAGGTACCTTAGGGATGCACTGGGAATAAAAACAGACAGGACCCCAGCTCTCTGGGACATTACTGATAAATAATGACTGGAGAGGAGGGGGCAGAGGAGAGGGGTGCGGGGTCCTCACCCTCCTCCGCTCCCAGCCCCGAGAACCAATGGTCACCCCTTGAGCAAGTCAATTAAGCTCTCACAGCACCTAAAACCACTCATTAGTTGGGAAAGAAAAAAAATCTAAGCCCCAAAACTCTGCCTCTAGGGCTTAATTAGCTTTGTGAAAGGCCAGGAGATGCACAGATAACAGGTACTTTTGCCAAGAGAAAAGAGTAAACTACTCCCAGAAACACAGACAAGATGGATAATGCCCCCAGCACCCAAGACCCCTCCAGCAGGGGAGCAGGGAGTCAGACCCCTGAAACCAGTTCCTCCAGCAGAGCAGGATGCCAACGTGTCCTTTTGGAATGAGGCTCCCCATCTTCCCTGGAAGAAGGTGGTGCTCCAGCCTCCTGTCCTAGCCTGCTTGCCAGACCCTGTCCCAACAGGCAGGAGAGGACTGCTCCTGGCCTCACCTGCCACGCTGTCTGCCTCAGGCAAGCAGAGGGTAGGGAGAAGGCCTGCGGAGGCGGTGGGTGCTTGGGGGTGGGGAAACGCTTGGTCTTAGATTCCAGAAGCCTGGATTCCAATAACAGCTGAGACATGCATTGAATTCATAGAATTCTCACCAGTTTTAGAGGTGAAAAGGGCTGACTCTAGAAGAAGAGGAAGGCCCTGACCTACAGAGACTTTCCAACTCTGGGTCCAACTCTGCATCTACCTGTAAAGTGAGGCTGCAAACACTGGGCGAAGGGTGGCGGGGAACTAACAAAAAAAAGGGCCTTCCTCCTTCAGGCTAGAATGGGCTCGCCTCAGCAGGATAAACGAGTGGGGAGCAGCAGAGATGCCCATGTTTCCCTACCATAAGATGCACTGTCATTTACAGAAAGCCAGCACTGCACCAGGAATTAGCCTAGCCATTTTACAAGAATGAACGCATTTAATCCTCCAGCATGCTTACAGACTGCTGTATCCCCATTTTACAGATGCAGAATGGAGGAGCAGAGAGAGAGGGAGATAGACGATTGTTCTTGGAGACTGTAACTGTTCCTTCTTGTTCTTCCTTTTGTTAATCCTAGGACCCCGCTCTTCCAAGTCAAATCTTTTCTTTTTCAAATGCCTCTGAATTTCTAAGGCTAATGACCAAGAAAGCTGGCATTCAAACCCAGGTCTATGGGCTCCAAAACCCCAGCTCACGGATTCCATCTCTTCCAGAAGGAGAAAGCTTCTAGTCATCCTCGAAACCAAAAGTGTGGAAGGACTCTCAACCATCTTCAGGGCCATGAACAAAGTCCCATCACAACAGAATCCCCCTTTGGCAATCGGGGAAGAATCAGGGAAGGGGCCTGCCCTTTCCAGACAGTCCTTAGCAAGGTCCCATTCCCTCACCAAGACAGGAGCCTGGCTCAGCCTTGGTGCCACTGGGGGAATGGCGCAGTTTCTGTGACCCCTCCTGATGACGGCCCCAATCCCCACCCACCAAGAACACTGTTCACTCAGTGATCCCACAGGTCAAGGCAGGCTAAAGAGCGGCAAGCCCTCTACACCGAGGCCCACCCCCGGGACCATCCCTAGGACGTGCCCGCGAAACCCTTCAAGGCTGCAGCTCTAACCGCCCCCATGGCATTCCGTCACCAAGGTGATCGGGGCAGGCACGCCGGGGAGCGAAGAGAGGAGAAAACCAGCCTGATTTACAGAATTTACCAAGTGGGTCCGTTTTTCACCACATTCCAGTCCTTTGGGGAAAACTCCAGGTTTTTAGGAGAAGTAGATTAATGGCAGGGAGTTAATGGGGCAGTGATATATCCTGCCTGAAATTTTTTGAAAAGTTCTGCGTTGAGGCGTCCAAGTCCAGTGGACCTGCGTGATTTAGTACGGCGGCCCCCGAGAACAGGCAGGCCTACAACATCGGTAAATCTGCTAAACGAGGTCATTTCTGGAGGGCGGTTTTCAAGATATACAGCCTGACGTGTTGCCAAACTTGCCAGCTAGCTGAGCCCCAAATGTGAAGACCATGGGAGAGAGCCAGGCAGCAAGCTCCCACTCTTTAAGGAGGCGGAAAGTACTTCGGAAGCAGCCAGCGCTGGGGAACCAAGGAGAGCTGTACTTAAGTTCTCTGGCTTTCTGCTCTGGTGGAAGATAGGGGTTCAAGAACAAAGGAACTGAAGAGAGAACTGATATATCACCTACCACAGTTCTCGTTTATCAATGGGAGCTAGAGCCTCAGACACTGTCCCAGACTAGGACCTAACTTTACATGGGCAACCGCACTCCTGCCTGCCCCTCCAAAACCCAGCCAGACCCCAAAGCCCAGGCCCACTCATTCTTTTAAGAGCCTCTGATTTCACAGGGAGAAGGCAGGATGGAATCCTAATTCTCTAGCTCAAGCACCACCAGGCTCACCAGCTCCTTTGGGATCTACAGGCATTGCCTGAATGAGGGAAGACCGAGGCACTGAGAGTAGAGCCCTCCTCTTTGACAAGCCCTGTGGGGAAAGGTCACACACGCCATACCACATCTTTCCACGGGCCAAGGCTTTACAGATGCAACATATCCGATCACAAATGCTCGTCCCAAGATGAGATGCTCCCTTATTTTGCAGTTCCCACTGATGTTAAAGTCCGTATCAGATCAATTACGATGCCATCATTCCCCATTACCTTTGCTGGGGATTCAATTATTGGATTAATTTATAATCTGCCTTCCTGGTTGTTTTTTTTTTACCTACTGCTCTCTTTACACCAAAATTACATGTAAATAGAACTTAATCAAACAGTCCAAAAAAGCATATTTGAATGTTTTGACTGCTGATGTCAATTCGTTAGGCAATTACTGCTGCTTCTCTGGTTTTCTCCACACTCCTCACCTTATTTTGAAATCCCTAGCACCAAACCTCTTATCTGTGGACTTAACACAGTGGCCAAGATAATCCAAGGGAAAGTCCTGTCTGACATCAGGAGTTGGGCTTTCAGGTGGATTTCCAGGGCCCACCCCTAGCCGTCTGTGACACCTTCCCACAGTGGCTTAGTGGGCATGACTGGGAACCAGGCACAGCGGGTAGGGTAGGTGCTAATGCTGAGTCCCTTTCAGGGGAGATGGTGCTGCTGGTAGCTACCGCAGCAGCTCGAACTCTCAAATCTCCCTCCTGGAGCTCAGGGTAATCTGATGATCGCAGTGGATAATTAGAGTCTCTTATCGAAACAATTAGCGGATGAATGAACAGCCAGTCCTGTCTCTGACACAACTGTACGGCAGCAGCAACGAGAGGGGGAGGCAGAGGCAGGGGAAAGGACGAGTTCCAGCCACCTGTCATCCTGCCTGAGCCTGTGCCTGGCATTCTATTTCTAACACAGGAGACACACTGCTCCAGCCTCACCTACGGCTCCTCCCGCACACGCATCCCACCAGTGTGTGCCCGGAATGTCCTCTCAGTACCTTCCCTGTTAAGACCGGCAACTCAGGCTCCTTTCACCGCTACTCCGTGAGGTATCAGGCTAAACCCCCTCCAGCAAAAGAAGTCCCGGCAGCCAGGCAACTTCTGCTCTCACAGTACCAGATCCCAGCCCCTCTGAATCTGTGTTTCCTCTCTATTTCACCAGGCTGAGACCCCCAGGAAGCACGCAGAGTTCTTATTTTATACTGGGATGGGGCTCCCTCAATATTTGTGAAGCACACAACTGGGAGAGGCCAGCCTGCTTCTCCCTCACAACTGACTGAGAAATGTTTCCCGGGAATACCCAGGCTGTTCCACCCAGTGCTCCTGTCTATAATTTCATTAGCTAATGTTTAAAACTCAAAGCTCCTCCATCATTCCAAAGTCTCCCCATCTGTAAACAGGCCTGTCGGTCCAACAGCATTTGTTTTCACCAGCAAAAATACACAAGGATTAGCCAGAAAGCCCTCTGAAACAGAATCCAGAGCAGCCGGGATCGTCAGGTGGGGCGATGTGCTGGAAGAGTTGATGCTCCCTGTTGGTTTTCTGACCTAGGAAGCAGGGTTGATGGAGGAGAAGGTGAGGGAAATGCCGGAGGTGTCTCTTCACTCCGAGGCAGAGCCTTATGGTGTCTAAACACGACTTACGTGCCTGAGGGCGGGGACCGGGCCTCTCTAAGATCTCACCCCAGCCTCACCCTCAAACGTGATATGTTCTGCAGTGTGCTGGAGTAGGGCGCCCCCCACTTACTAATGCTCAACAGAAAAGGGAGGGAAAAGGAAAAAAGAAGAAAGAAAAAGGCAGGGGCCAGAGCGGAGTTCTCCATCTGCTTTTGTTTTCCATGGCGTTCCTTTCAGGCCCTGGGCTCTGCTAAGCCCCCGGAAAACCATGGCATCATCTGTCCACTTCCCTCTCTGCAATCTGCCGCCCTGCCCGCTCCTGACAGCCATCAATCACTCTGTAATGTGCTGACCTCAAGGCTCAGGGGACGGAATTTTCAAGTCAAATGTAGCCGTTAACATAAATAAAGCATTGCCCTGGATTTCTTTTTCTTTCTTTCTTTTCCCTCTCTCTCTCTTTTTTTTTTATGATTCTGCAGCTGCTGCTGCGGACTCAGTAGGCAACAAAAGTGAGGGCAGACAGGCAGAGTGGAATGGCAATTCTACTTTTCTGAGTCATAACAATTATGACGTTGTGATAAGAAACATTTTCTATGAATTTTTAAGTACCAGTTATCCTGTTTTGCAATTGTCCCCGGGGAAAGGACAACAGATTCAACAGGACTGAAGGCTACAACCCAAATGTCCTGAGCAAGGCAGACTGGGGGGTCCCTTCCGCATCCCATCCCCATGCGCCCCCTCTTGCTGGGGCTCACTCTGCATCTTAAATAAAGCAGCTGTCCTATAAGCACATTTACATGTAAACGACTTCCATATACCAAATATAGTTCTCTAAGCCAGCGTTTATTTTTAAACCTGAAGAAAAGTCTCCCATAATAAAGCTCATGATAAATGTTATGATCCTTAAAATGGTTTTTAGTGGGAGAGGAAGAGCAACTGGAAGGACTAGAAGGGAGAATGGGGGCTTTAACCTGGAGTCTGCCCCTCGCCATCTTGACCTCACACCCAGGCAGATCCCACGCAGGGAGATGCCTCCAGCTACCCTTCCTCTCTCCCTGCGCTCTGTGAACCACACACCCAGCAGGGGAACAATGAGCACAGGCAAGGTCCACACGCTAAAGGGACAGTCCCCAGAGACATAACCCACAGACCCAGAACAGGGCAGGTGGCGCTGCACAAGCCAGGTGTCGGGTGGAGCTCTGTTCACGTGTAACAGCAATCAGGAGCTCTGAGTCACCAGCGAGGCCCACCTGAGCCACTAGATAGATGTGACTAAACGCTTCCGACCAGAGTTCAGGATGCCTAGCTGGGCTCTGGTTCTGGCTCGGCTGCTGATCTCTGTGTGACCTTGGCCAAGTCACTGCCCCTCTCTGAGTCTCCATTTCTTCATCTATATAATGGTGGAGGCTAGCCTAGATAGAATCTTCCAGGTTTGTTCCAGGCCTAACTAGGCACAACTACCCCTCTCACCAGAAGCTCCCCTGGTAACTCTCCCTCAGGCAGGAAGATGCTTAGCCCACTGGGGTTTTTAAGCTCTTCAACCAGAGTAACAGTGTTTTGACATCCTCAGTCACATCTTGAAAACCCCTGGGGTTCCTCCAACTCCTCCAGGGGGAAAAAAAAATCAACAGCTGGTTGCCAGGGTATCTTTATAAAAGCCACACACAATGACAAACAGGATAAAGACTCCACAGACGAATTCACCCTCCAGTGGCATCTCCCTCACCTGTGGCCCAACCCACCCCCTTCCTTTCCCCTGACCTTGGAAATGCAGTGATGGCCAAAGGCACCACACAAGATTCGGGGCTCCCCTCACACGAGGTCCTACTCCCTTCACGTTATGCTGGACCAGGGAGGCTGATTTGCCTGCCTCAGAAGGCAGGGGCTGGAGTGTGCATTTTCCTTCCTTTGATCCTCTGGCTGGTGGGTTTTCATGGGAAGTGAGAAGGATCCCGATGAAAGCAGCCAGAAGCTTGTTTCACAGGTCCAACAGTCAAGTTCCCCAAAATATTTTGGAAGCTCTCTGTATGGCTTTACCAATCTCAAAACTAGAGAAACAAGCCTATCTCCTGAATTTCTGGAAGAAAGGGTCTTGGAGTCTTTTTCCCACTCCCCTTCCACTCCTGTTCGTGGAAGAGAGATGGACACACCATCAATGGCAGGAGGGTGGGGGTAGCTGTGAACACGGCTGTGACCCTGAGGATGAATGATGGAATTTTTTTTTAAGGCTGTTCAAGGCAGACACATTAAGAAGGCTGCATATTTATCTTTCTGACATTTTAAAATATGCTGCAAAAAGCTGGATCTTAAATCAAGGTGCATTTTTAAAGGCATCTCATACCAGGGACAAAAACGTTTCCTTTCTCCCTTCAAGGAGCGAGCCTGCTGTGGAACAAGGATCACTGCAAGTGACAGTCTGGGCTTCCTGCACAATAGATAGCGAGTTCTGTTTTGGAGGCGGCAGGAGGGCTGGCCAGGCTGAGGCTCACCACCACCTGCGGCCCACTGTTGGGGACGCGCCTCCTACCCGGGCCCCATGCTACAGGGAGCTGAACAAGACTCCACGAAAGCACAGGCTCTACAAGGGTTCGCCAGACATGGACATTTTTCCAGGCCTAATTCATAGATCCAGCTCTCAGTCAAGTGTTCCAAGGCACAACCCCAAGCAGAGAGCCCCAGCTTCTTAGGAATCTGGGTGCTATGGCAGCAAATGCTTTACACAAAAACAGCTGCCCCAGCTGGACCTCTCCCTGGGACTGGGGGAGGGGGTGGCCCCGGCTGGCTGTCCTCCTCACCTCACAATTCAAGTCAGGCTGCTGGGGCAGGCATGGCAGAGGAACCCTGGATGGCTTCTCAAGTGGACTTTGGCTAGGCGGGGAGCCTTCAACATACACTAAGGGACTGTATACCCCAAACAATCCAGGGCTATACCTGCGGCCAGGGCATACCAATGTATAACGTGGCCTGGTTATAAAGTTTCCAGTTTAGATATTATAAGGTCCCTGATTCTCCATCTCTCTCGCTCTGGCGCTCTCACTCTCTGCCTTGAGCCAAAGGAGGAAAGACCTGCACCAATTTCCTGCAGGCAGCCTCAAAGCAGAGAGTACAGGCCTGAAATCTATAGGAAATTGTTCTCAAGGGTTCTCATCGCTGGGCTCTCCATCAGACCTGAGCCCGAGGGAGACATGGGCCCAACTTCACTGTCAACAGAAAAAAAGCAGAAATCAATAAACGTAACTGCTGCCTCCAGGAGGGCGGGCTACCCCACAGAGCACTGGTGCTGGGCGAAGGAAGACTGGTGGTGACCACTAAAGAGATGTTATCACCCCACCTTATCTGCATTTCAGAGAGGAGTTAATACGCCCCAGGGGTCATGCAGCCCAGCCTCGCTCATCTCTATGTGCCTCCTCCAAGGCCTGTTCATCCAGTTTCATTCACCCTTGTGGTTACCAAATTCTTCCTGGCATGGACTCTAGAACCAGAAGTCCCAGGGGCAAAGGGGAGCAAGGGCAACCCCCTGTTTAAGGGGGTACCTCTCCGGCACCATTGGTCCCCTCACTCACCTCTGCCTGGACATTTTCCACCAGACTGAACAGAGGAGCTCAGTGCTCCCTGCCTGTCACCCTCCAAGGTGAGAACACAGGTTCTATATGCTGACACAGCCCAAATCTCAGTATAACCAACAGCTCCCCACTTGTGCAGTCAAGAGTCCTTCCCAAGTCTCAATCTGAAGGGCAGAGTTGGCCTGGAAATCCCCCAGGACAGGCTCCTGCCCGTACCAACACCAGGCAACGAAGAGACGCCATTAACAGATGGCCAACATGGGCCCCCTTGCACCGTGTAGCCTCTCCAGACCACCAGCTCTGGGTGGGGGACCGCCACAGCCATGGTGGGGACAGGGGTACTGCATGCCTATTAAGGCAGAGCCTGGGAATAATGAGGAAACAGCTAATTACAGTCACTGAAGGCAATGTTAAATGCTTTATTAAACTTGGCAAAGAAAAATACATCAACATCCATCAGTGCAAACGCTTTCCTATACATTAAGCCCTTGAAAATGTCCTCATTCCAAGTAGAAATGAAAATTTATACATGTGGACACACATACGCATATGTCCCAATATAATAGCCCCCATGTATAAAGTCATCTGCGGAGAAAGAAACACAGGTCTGTGCCTGGTCCGAGGGACAAAGACGTATTATCTGGGTAAGGGCATGTTATATTACAGAAGTGTGTGCATGCACGCACACATACTTAAACCAGATGCCGAATCACTTCCAGATGCTACAGTGTAGGACAGCCTTTGTTAAGGAAGAGGGGGAAAAAAGCTTACCCTTCATGTCCAGATACTTAGGTTCAGGTTACATGAAACAGGATTAGTTCAGAAAAGAGTACAACTTCACAGCCAAGGCGAAAACCAAAGAATGAAAATCATGTAAACAGCCAATGCGACTGCAAGACTGAGCAGTGACAAAAGGCCAGACTTCTGGTTTTGCTCTGACACCCCTCCCTCCACACCACACCTGTGATCTAACATGGAGTGGGGGGTCTCTCAGGCCTGATAACAGGGTTTGAGTTCCTCCCATGACAAAATCTAGTGGCATCCAATCCAAGGGAGAGGTGGAAGGATTTGGTGCCTGCCTGTACCTGGCTATCATTCTAGTCTCCAAGGCCATGCCAATCAACTGGTCAACCCTCCACCAGCAACCTCTCTAGTCTGGGTCATCGCCACCAAGGACGAGCAGTGTCCATGTACACAGCATGGATGCAAAGAAAGAAGTGACAGATGGAGCCAAGAATGGTGGGGCGCCCTGCCCCAATCACCAGCCAGCACCCAAAGCCAAGGCAACAGTCTTCCACTGAAGCCAGAACTCTAAATGCACACATGCCCTGTGCCTGCCTCCTAACACAAGCCTTTTCACACTAGTCCAGGCCACCTGCCATTCCCAAGAGCCTCCAACCACAGGACCATGTGGGTCTCACTTTCATTGGAATCACTAGTCACAGACCTGCAGGGCTGTAAGATCACTGGAGGTTATCTAGTCCAAATCATCTTATCTCCCAGATGAGAAACCGGGGCTCAGAAAGGTTAAGTGACTTGCCCAAGGTCACACTGCTCACAAGTGGAAGAGCTGGGACTGGATCCCAAAGCTGCCTATCTAAGCCCACGTTCTTCCCACTCATCTAAATTCCTGTAAACCAGCTGCTGCTACCAGTCCTGGGAGGCAAAGGAAGTGACACCTGGGATAATCAGACACTGGCAGCCAAGGAAGGCAGCGTGGTAGTCACAGTTACCACATCAGCCCTGCCAGAGAAGCAGCAGCGGCAATGAGATCCAAGGAAACAAAAAATGGATGGAGGAGGGGGCTGCACAGTGGGCAGGTCACAGAATTTGGAGCCAGGAGACTTGGGTTCTAGTCCTGAGATGCCTTGGCCAGGTCAAGCTGCAAACCTGGGCCTTGTCTCCTCATCTGTAAAATGAAAGAGCTGGACAAGATGATCTCGAAAGCCCTCTTGCCCCCATTTCAATTCACCAAGGCCTGGTTATAACTTCAGCCATACCTGCTGGTTATGTGGCCTCCAATAAATCACTCTACCTCTATGGGCCTCCATCCTCTGACCTGAGACAAGGAAGTGACAGGCTCCCAGGACTCCTTGGTAAGAGTCCCGAGGAGGCCGTGTTAAGCCTCAGGGGTGTCCCCAACTGCCTTGGCATCAGGAGGGACCAGAGCTGGCTGACTGGCTCCCATGCCCTGCAGCCAACGTTGCAGCTGAACAAGAGGCCCAAGTAGGAGTCAAATGCATCAGAGAGTCAGGCTGAGTGCCCACAGGGGACCAGAGGGGACAAATAAAATGTTTCACTGCTGGCACTCAGGTCAGGAGGCGAGCAAACACACGCACACGTCTCCTCCCACACAGCATTGTTCCCGGTGCCTCCGTCAGCAGTTCTGCAGGGCTTGACAGCCGGGGCTTCCTAATAGGGCAGGCTGACCTAGCGGACACCCGGTCACTTCCCCTCCAGTGGTCCACGGGGACATACCACTGCCTGGGGGTGGGGGATGTGCCAGGAAAGCCAGGCTTCTCCTCAACAAAAGACTGGGGGCCAGCCAGCTACCCGGGTGGGCCGTGGGGGCCTCCCATACCCCACACAGGTAGTCTCCTCCACCCTCCAGCCTCTGCAGCATCCCTGATTGGCGGGCAGTCACCCGGAAGCGGGGAGCTTGCTACCTCCCTCACAGGGCCTACTCCATGGCCACCTGGTGTCCAGATTTAGGAGAGCAGAAGCCTCTCCCATTTACACATCCATCTGCAGGCCGTGGTTCTGCCCTGGATCCAAACACAACAGCCATCCTGTAGACAGGCTGCCTCAAAAAACAAAGAGCACAGGCGGCTCTCTCCCCACCCCAGCCAGTCTTCTTTTCTCCAAAGCTGCATGGCCCAGAAATTAACTCCACGCTATGCTATCTGAATTTGAATGCCATCTCTGCCACTTACAATCTGTATCATCTTGGGCCAACTTACTTAACCTCCCTGTGCCTCAGTTTCCTCATCTGTTAAGATAGAGATAATAATGGAATTGACCTATATAAGCTGTTTCAAATGGGGCCTGGCAGACAGTAAGGACCACATAAAAATCAGACATTAACAAAAACTGCTTTCAAGCTAAACATCATCATTTCCTTGAGCATTTCTTCATTCATAATCTCCACCATCTACTGACCCTCCAGTTCACTCTAGATAGCACAGGCTCTGGGTTCCAGCTGGTTCTTCCACTTTCTTGCAGCATAACACTGGGCAAGTAACTTAACCTCTCAAGCCTGGGTTGCCTCTTCCGAAAAGAGAGGATCCTCTGACCTACCTTAAAGGATAACTTTAAGGATGGAATAATAATGCATGCAAAGCACCTAGCTATTATTATGAATTATTAACAGTAACAACAGCATCTTTCTCCTTTTAGACATGATTCTTGTTCAGCGAGCCTGCGTTTCTTTCAGTGATGGCCAACTGCTGACACACAGAACAGCTGACTGTCAGGTAAATTCAAGGGTCACTTTCTCGCTCGCTGTTCAAATGAAGCTTCCTCATCCTGCGCCTGTGAAGTTGATTTTTTTTTGAACCCACATGCGGGACTTTACATTTATGCCTATTAAATTCCATCCTGTTGTTTCCAACCTGGAATGGGAGCAGGAGGATTCGCTAATCAGCTCTGACTCGGCCAGCACAGAGGTGCCGTCCCCGAAAGAGCTGCAATCCCAGAGAAATTACAGGGTCCAGCGAAGCCGGACTCTCAGAGCTAAGAAGGTGATAGCCACAGCCGTGAGGGCCTCGGCCAGCTCTGCCCTCTGTTTGCCCAACACCCGGACACAAGAGACAGCTTTTATTACCAGAGTCCCATCAAGAGAAGGGAAAGGACCGCTTTTAAAAATAAAGCCACATGTGCAAACTGTTGTCATAAACACAGCCCCCTTTCAAGGCCTCTACTGCATTCCTCCCCACACAGTAATGTGTTTCATTTTTTCAACATAAACACAATCAGATTTATTACATTCCGGCAATATTTCCAGGATGGTGATTGAGAAAGCTGCATTTTCTGGGAACAAAAGGTACTTGTACATAAGTGTGCAAAGAAAAAGGAGAGAAAGGCAAAAGCCACCTTCCAGATTCTAGGTCAGGCAACTGGGAGCCACGGCAAGAAGCTTTACGCAAATTGCCCTGCAGTGGCTGCAGGAGACAGAGGCAGAGTAAGGCTGGGGTTCAAGATCATGTGTCGGGGCCAGACTTAAAGCTTGCCCACCACAGACTGCACCGCTTTATGCCATTTAAAGTCTATCTCCCCTGAGCCCCAGACACATCAATTCAATGGACCATTCCTGGTACCCTGAGTGGCCCAACAAGGCATGAGACTCATCTTGGTCTGTCCTTAGAAGACAGGTATACATGACACTGACTTTCAGCTCTTACTACTTCTCCCAGGCTGGATGCAGCAGCACCAGAGGAGGGATTCCTGGGGAATCCAGGCAGGAAAAGGAAGCCCTGGGGGGAAGGGCAGGAGAAACAAGTCTCACAAAAAGGGAGGACTAGAAGCAGGAGCCAATGTGATGTCATGAGACAAGTACGGGCAATGGAGCCAGAGAGACTGCTCCAATTCCAGCTTCATCTCTTCCTGTGTGGCTTTGCACAGATTACTTAACCTTTCTGAGCTTCAACTACCACAGCTACAGAAAGAAAGGACTGAACAGAAACATCTCTAGGGTTCTTCTGGCAATGACACGCCAGGTTCTAGCTGGAAACTTCTGCACCTTTGGTGAGCACTAACTTGTTAGAGCCATCTGTACATTAGGCCATCCAGTTTCCTTTTACCTAGCAGGTCTTTGCAGTAGGCGAGAAGTCTAGATTACACAAATACTGATGGGCATGGCCCCCCACCTGGGTGGACCCACCGAAATCCCTCCTGAAACCTTCAGAGGCCCTGGCTCCTCACCTCCAGCCCTCCCCCCACATCCTGCTCTCACAATGCTAACGAAGTGACTGCGTTCCATCCCTGCCCAAGCCTTCCCCAGGCCCATGCATCTGGAGGTAGGAAGGAAAGAACCAGCCCTGGCCAGAGGCCCTCAAACCCAGGGGGGCCATGGGCACCAAGCAGATGCCCCCGCCTCCGTAGACTGGCCCGATTCAGCAGCTTTTCAAAGTCAACAAAGTAAGATTTTCAAATCCTAAAAGTCTTCTCAAGCCCCTTCTAATCTGTCTGCCATTTTGTTTCGTCTGCTCAGCTCAAGTCAAGGGGAACTTGACATTTGGAATGCTAACTGCAAATAATCTACGCCAAGGACAGGGCCTGGTGTGCTGCAGTGTCAGCATGTGGCTCACAAGGATGGTAGGGACACTCCAGCTATCTGCAGAGGGTCCTAGAAGGTACACTGAGCAAGGACCACTGGGAACTAACTGTCAGCTATACCCCAAATGCGGGGCTGTACCTAATTCACTGGCTTCCTCAAGACCTCGCCCAGGGCGTGGCAGAGGAGAGATGCCATGCTGGATGAGTGAAAGCACGCAAACAGTGGAAATGGAAAACACACGGAACCAGCATTCTGCAAACTCGAGATGTAGGGCCCTGTCACAAGCAGCCACAACACCCTGGGCTGCCTCAGGTGAAGCACTTGGCTTTTTGCACTTCCACTTTAAAACAGCCGCTGAATCTACGGCTGATCCTAAGCATGGGACTCTCCAGCAGCCCCTCCACCTCCAGGCCACACACCTCAATCAGCAGGATCTGCCGGCAGAGCCCCATGCTCGACCCCATCACACACACCCGAGTCCCAGTGCACAAGTCCGGCCAGGAAGGACCCAGGGTTTGGGGAGCTGGTTGCCTTAACCCTTGCTGTGCGGCAACCCATTCTGGCCTTTTTAGGAGGAAGTGGTACAGGAAGTGCCAAGCGGCCACGGGAGGCAGGGACTTCAAGGGCAGGCTTTGTGTGGCCGAGGCTGACCTCCAATCTCCGACCTCTGAAGCAGTAAGGGCTTGGATGACACAAACCATTTTTTCCCTCAAACTTTTCAAAGACAGTGAGCCTTCTGGGTATAAAAATAAACTCCCAAGACCTCAACTGAGTAATAAAAAGATGTAATGACTATAACTATAACTATAACATCATATATGTATACAAAAAAAGCTCAGCAGCAAATAAACCCAAAGTACACACTTGAAATCTCTTGTTCCCCCCTAAGCCATCGGCCTCCTTCAGGAAGCCACCTCTGACCACCCTGCGTGATGTGAGCACCCCTCTTCTGTGTTGCCACAGCCTCGGTGCCCCTTACTATGACAGCACTGAATTCCCAATTCTTCCAACAGAGACAGTCACATGTGCTTGGCTTAGAGATGCAAAACCGAATGTTTAATTTCCATTTCCCCAACTAGACTATAACATCCTTGAGGGATAATACTTCCTTCGACTTCACTTTGCAAGTACCTGGAAACAGATCTAGCATGTATCTCACACTGAAAAACCATCTGTTGAAGAAATAGGGAGTAGATGAGTACATGGTCTCAGTCTGAAGAGCCCTGGAAAAATCTAAACTCTACTAAGACAACTTCGAACTATCCAGGGTGACTGCACGGTCACTTTGGGTCCCTCTGCCTTTACAGAAATGTATATACCCAAGAGGTATGAACCCGAGTTTCCATACAGACCCAGGCAGCAAAGGGAGTTCTCTCTTCCCGGCTGAGGCTAAACAGGGACCCAACCACAAACATCCAGTAATGTTGAACATGACGTGAACAATGTAAAAATAACTCCTGTATCTCTTGCCCCCACCCTTCTCCCCAGCAACACAAAGGGCAGAACAAAGTGACACCCCTAACAAGCCTTAGCTTGTTCCAGCACAGACAGCCCCAGCTTCCTACATCTGGACCAGCTGCTGTGAGCCAACAGGGGATTCCAAATTACATTTTAATTACCATAATTTTTCACAGGTACCTTAAACCAGACCATGACAATGGTGCAAGAAATCCCCAAGTATGATGCATGAGGTCCACGTTAGAAGCTGGTCTTCTAGACGCACACTCTTTATCCCATGCCCTTCATTTCATGGGGCACTTTACAGTTTGCAGAATGCTACAGGGGCCCTCTCTCTCCCATAGGTTCTGGTTTCATTCCAGCCTCTGAAGTAAAGTACCCTCTACAGAGACCCAGGATTCAAAAAAGGGAAACTGGGGAGTTGGGGTTGAATTCTTATCCCACAGGGTTACTAGGAATATTAAAGATCAAATAGAAAGCATAGTGAAGATTTTTAAAGAGAAAGCAGCTATTTAGGATAATTCATGCTGGGCAGATAGTGGATGCTTAACAGACATTCTCAGTGTGGACGTGTCTATACAGCCAGCGGTCAGGAGAGGAAGCTCCGGAATTAATCTGCTTACATTTGAATCCAGGCTCTGCAACATTTTAGCTGTGGGGTCTTGGGCACGTTAATTAACCTTTCTGGACCTCAGTTTCATCAACTGGAAAATGAGGATGATAGTAGTAATTACTTCACCAGGTCACGTTGAGTCCAATGAAATAAACACAAGTAAAACACTAGCAGGGTGCCCAGCCCTAGCATATAGTAAGCACTCAAAAACTAAAAATGTACTGTGTGAGAAGGGAATTCCAAGTGCCCTCAGAAAAAGGAAAGGTAAAACATATGGTTCCGCATTTAGCTCCCCATGTAGGCAGGCAGACGCTGTAAGTGAATTCTGGGAGGGCGGGCAGGGTAGGGAGCAGGACCCTATGGCTCTCCTGCTCGACTTTGGTCTTAACACTTGCATCCTTTTTTCACCACCCAGAGGATGAGTTCCTTCAAGGAAGGGGCTATGTCATGTTGCTTTTTGGTAACGCTCGGGTCCCTGACATGTAACTGGCATAAAACTTCTGCTCAGTCAATATTTACAAAATTAATTGAACAAATTAATTTTATCTCTCTTGCCTCTGTGCATTCCAGATATCACAAAGAAGCAGGCTGCATAAAGTCCTCTAAAGGTGGCTTGTCTCTTGGTTGCAGTAATATGTGCAAAGGAAGTCAGCGTCCCTATGCGTGCCAGAGCTTCAGCCCTCGGATGAGGCTGTTTGCTACCCAGAGAAGCAGAGGCACTTCCTCATGGAGGGAGGCCCCCAAAGGCCCTGTTGCTTGGTTTTTGGTTTGTTTTATTTGGGGGGGGGGGCAGGGGGCAGCATCAAGCCCAGCCATGAGCCCAAATTGTGAGAATCCTCATACCTGCTGAGGGGCAGCAGGGAGGGAACACAGAGGCAAGTGGCTCGTACTGAAACCCCAAAAGGAAGCCTATACACAGCGAGGAGCAAGCACACGGTTTATTTTTAGTCACAAATGATGGACAGCTACTCCCGGAATGGTGTAAATTCTGCTTCATCACCCTCGGTACCTTTCCAGAATCCCCGGTGGCTTCCCATGGAAAGGGCGATAGACAAGGGGCAAAAGGAATTTCTGAGGCTCCTTCAGCGAAGGAGACGGAGGGCACCGAAAAAGAAGGTGAAGTCAGGTGGAGGAGGAAAGGTGGTCTCTGGGAACTGACTACCAGTCGCCCCAACCCGGAAGGCTGAAAACATGGGAGGCTCCTACAAGTGGCTACAGTTCCACTGGCTAGCAGGAGGCAGGGAGTCCCTGAACCCCCTTTACTGGATGCACCGGACTATGGAACCAGAAAGATCGGCGTTCTGATGTCACTTCTGCTGAATTCTGAGGCCAGTGACTGAAGTACTCCATTTCCTGAGCCTCCATTTCCTCCTCCACAAACTGGTGTCACCACAACTGAGCCACTGTACAGAGCAAATGAAACAGTGCCTAGTGAGTGGGCACCTGGCATCTGGTGCTTGATTAATTATCTTTTAATAAACTGGGGCCCAAACAAAGGTCTTCAAAGGCTCTGCTGTGTGGTCTTGGGCAAGTCCTTTCTGTTCTCTGGGCTCCACATCTTTCCACCCACAAAAGGAACAGGCTGGTCAGACAACATTAGAGACTCTGGGATGCCGCCCACTCTGGGATGCTGCACCCTGGCCTGCTGGACTTCGGCAGAAGTCTCCCCAAGTGTTAGGGGCTCCACTCTGAAATCATATCATGACCACAATGTGGGTCTGAATTCTGATTACAATGTTTACAACCTCCACCCTCGCCTAAACAGCATCCATGGGCCACCCATCCATTCCACAAGGATTTGCTACCCACTCTGCTGTGCAGAGCTGGGCAGTGGCCATTTACCAACCAAGATAGGCCAGTCCCTGCCATCCCCAAGCTTACTTGCTAAATGCTGTAAAATGTAATTATTTTATTGTGTTTTGGTTAAGAGCTGTAAGTACTGGGAGCCTTGGGATATTTAACAGGAGGCCTGGCCCACTGAGAGTCAGTGCCTTTTAAGCTGATCTGAAAGACGAGCAGGAACTAACCTGGAGACCAGGGGGCAAGGGAAGTGGGGAACACACCTTCCCAGCAGAGGGAACAGCGTGTGCAAAGGCACTTTTGAGAAACCAAGAGAAGGCCAGTGTGGCCTGAGGGAGACAAAACTGCCCAAGCTGGGGCTTGCAAGGCAGGCTTTCAAATATGAATTGTCACCCCATTCTGTGTGAGGCTTCATCCATCCCACCCCGCACCCCAAAAGGGTTTCCTGAAATCTCTGGAGTTGGGTCAAGTTTCCCTGCACAGACTGAGCAGGAGAGGTAGGGACGATCCAGGGTGCAGGAAAGCAGGGCAGTCCTGGAATCCAGACTCCACGCACGACACCCTGGCCTGGAACGGGCACGGACATCAAGAAAGACCCTCCTCAAACACCCTTTTAGTTTTCCTAAGGTTTTGCTCTATCCCTGCCCCCTATTCCTACTTGTTTTGCTTCTTATTTTTATTTATTTATTTTTAAACTGGGGCCTGATTACGGTCAAGTTAATGCATTTTTAAAAAGAAAGCCTTGCATGTGCTGCAGCCCTCCCTCAGAGGAGATGGGAGGATCAATAGCTCGCTTAGCTCTTCCTCCACCACCAGCAGGCCATAGGGGTGGGCGTCAGCCAGGGCAGACCCAAGCGCTCCCTGCAAAGTGGGCTTGAGAGCAAGGCTCACCCTCACCCCGCCCTCTCCTCACTCCCTCCCAATCCCAGGCAACCTCTCCACACCCTGCCCTGCACCACCTACAGTGGTAATGCCCAGGAAGCAGGAGAGGTTTGGGTAAGAGAGAGGACACTGGACAGTCTAAAGACTTAAGTTCAACTCTCGGCTCAGCCTCTTCACAGCCTTGTAATTTTGGAAAAGAGACTTAACCTCCCTGTACCTCAGTTTGCTTAACTAAAAAGTGGGGCTCTGTCTAAAAATTAAGTGAAGTAATAGGAAAAGGGGTCTGGGATGCTGCTGGCCAGCACAATCCAACAATCCCTACCGGGTCTCCCGCGCTCCAGGCCGCCCATCCCGGTAGACCGCACCCTGCGCCCTGCATGGAGGAGCAAAGCCACCCTGTTGTCCCAAGTCCTCCTTGCCCACCTCCCCTCAGGGCCCCTGCCCCCCAGTAAGCTGGCATGCTTTGAGCTCCCTCCTTAAGTGAAAACCCTCTCCCGATGCTGGCAGATGGGGAGTCCTAAAATATAGCATATAGATCATGTTTCGTGACTAGCAAAACATGCCAGCCGGGACACCAGGAGAACCCGGCCGGCTTTCAGGAACAGGATTTTACACATTTCCCAGGACTGGCAGCTCTGTGCTCGCCTCCGCCCACCCGCAAGCGCTAGAGCCTGGATCCTGCACCAGAAGGAAACTTAAGCCAGGTGGGGGCCTGTGGAGGAGGGAAGCCCCACAACCAACAGGTCTGACTGTGCCCTAACCTTCTGCTGCATTTAATATTGTTATAACCATTCACTGAGCACCTACTACATTCTTTGGTGCAATTCTGGTGTTTGGCACATGCTCTCAAGCCATACTGCCTGGGTTCCAAGCCCGATTCGTACCATATGACCCTGGGCACATTACTTCACCTCCCTGAGCTTCAGTTTTCTCATCTGTGAAATGGGGCAAGTAGTACCTTCCCCCCACTGGGTCATGGTGAGGATTAGGTGAGCTGCTATAACAATCACTGTCACATCGCAACAGCATAACTGTCATGGTCGCTATCCTACAGAAGGCAAAAAGGACACTAAGAGGCCACATCAGCCATTGGGACATCCAAGCGGTAGAGGGGCAGGTCTAGTTCTGAAGAGCCTCGGGGATGGGCTACAAAGGGTCTGCAGCCCCCTGGACTTTTTTACATACAGTGACTTGTACATGGGAATGTGCAGCGTTTGAAGAGAGATGCCATACTGTATCCATCTCACAGGGATCTATGGTCCCATAAAGGTTAAAAGCCACAGCTCCATAGAACCTTGTCTGTTCGATACACACGAAGTCCCCCTGGCAGAGCAGTACTGGACTCTAGGACTTGGAACAAGGATTACACCCCATTCCCCTCTCCCCCAAAGACAAGAAATTGGTTCTTGGCAACATCAGTTACAAAGCTCTTGACTGGAGGAAGGAGCCAAGAGAGCCACAGGCAGGTAAGTGTGTGGGCAAGGCTCCTGGAAGGGAAGCCTTACACGGGCTCTAGAATCTTAGAAGAGGACATTCAACTCGGCAAACAGAGGAAGGTGGCCTGTACTTTCAAAGGCTCCGAGAAGACCAGATGGGGAAGAAGGGAGATGGTGGCAGGAAGCCAGGCACCTGGCAACTGATGGAGCACATAGTGGGAGGGGCACAATGGCCGAGAGGTGCCTCTGGTTAGATGCCTGGGCTCAGTCAGTCAAGTGAGCTGATACTGCCTCACTGGACTTGACCTCTTATGGGCAGACACGTGTTTAGAAAATAAGTCATACCAACAAGATATAAATCAGGGTATCAACACTATCAATCTTTGGGTGGTAGAAGTGCCAGAATTTTATGTTTATTATCTAATTTCCTTCACAATGAACATATACCCATGGACTACTCTGGAAATAAGACATGAAACTAATCTACTTACAAAGCTACCTATGTTGAGCACACGCTCAGTCTTGACATAAAATAGATACTTATGCTTCTGTCCAAAATAGGCTCTTGCAGGCGCCATCTGGGAATGGGTGACCCAAGCCACTCCCAGGAAAGGTTATCATTCTGGGGATAAAGCAGGGAGAAAAAATTATGTTCAAGACACTTCCTTGGATCCTCTGTGGTTTGGTCTTTTAGGGACATACAATGTACTCTGCCTCCCTGTAATAACTGATAGAAACTGCGGCAAATCCAGTTGACTCAAAATGTACCATCTCTTCAGAGTGGTGGAGGCCTTGTAAAGAAATGAAAGAATTGGGGGAAATGTCTAATTAATTTTCTTCTCTTTTTTGGTGGAGGTGGGGAGACAAGAGGAGCAGAGGGATGGAGAACAGAATAAGGTCCCCCCCACCCCTGCCACTGCCTAAGCCCTCGCCACCTGCAGACAGTGCGCTGAAGCCTACACACACAAGCTATAAATTTCATTTGGTGCATGTGGTTTTCAGTTGCAGTGTTTTGAGGATACATATAATCCAGACTTCCTATTTACATTACATTGGTTTTCACCAGCACAATAGCTACAAACGCTTTTTCTACTCCGCTCCTGTCATCTGTGTGGAAATCCTTCTCAGGCGCACAGACTGTAAAGTCATGGGGAGAATGCTTGAGAGTGGCGAGCAGACACAGTCTCACTTCTTCCTGCTCTTCGGTGAGGGAAGAAAAGAGGCTGGCCTAAGCCACGAGCCGCCAACCCACACTTGGCTTCTTCATGTTTATCCGCAGCAAAAACCTTAGGAGGAGCCCCTATAAAAAACATCCTCACTGACACTACACAGTATTTGCCCTTCCAATAAAACAGTTCCTAGCCACCAAGGAGGCCTGGAACAGACACCACCAAGAAGCACCACTTTAATAGCCATCTACGCCCCGCACTCATGTGCAGGGAGGAAACTGAGGCACTGGAAGAACCTCCAGACCCAGGGGTTCCGGCCACCTTCCCCATCCCCTTTTTCCAGAGGACAGGGACAGTAAGTTCTGGCTTGACTGAGCTGGCCTCAACATTAACAGGGCAGGAAGGAAAAGCCTGTCTGTACTTCTAAGGTCATCCTCGAAGTACTCGCATGAACATTTCCTGTAAGCTTTCTTCTAAAAATCCTGGTTTCCACAGAACTGGCTTCTCACCGTAAAACGAGACGGTGTCTCACCTCCGTGCAGGGCTGAGCCCAGAACCTGGCACACAGTAACCTAAGTTTACTGGCAGGACGGAAATTACTGAGTATTAGGATCTTGAAGGCCCCTACACACAGGAATTTGAACACGCCCTCTGGATGTGGGGCCCGGCCCTGTCACCTTGTATTGTGGGCCCCTTAAACAATATGTCCGAACCCCCAGTACCTGTGAATGTGACCTCACATTGGAAACTGATCCTTTGTAAATAAGGTCATACTAGGTTAGGGTGGGCCCTTATGCAGTGACTGGTTTCCTTATCAAGTCAGGGGAGTTTGGGCACACAGACACACAGGGAGAGCATCATGTGATGACAGAGACAAACATTAGAGTGCTGTGAGACAAAGAACGCCAAGAATCGCCAGCAACATCAAAAGGTAAAAGAAAGGCCTGGAACAGACTCTCCTCTAGGGCCTTCAGAGGGAGCACGGCCCCTGCCAATAAACACACCTTGATTTTGGACTTCGAGCCTCCAGACTACAAGAGAATAAATCTGTGTTGTTTATACCCACCCCATTTGTGATACTCTGTTACTGAAGACTAGGAAACCAATATACCCTGAATTCTTTCCAACCGTCCAACTACACTCTCACCTACTCACCCCCCCACCCCTTTCCTCCTTCTCTGCACTGTTCCCAATTCAGGGTAATGGGACTTGAAATAGCATAGCTGCACCTTGACATCCATGCAACCGCCCTTGACCTTCTACCAACACTGTCTGGGACTGGTCAGAATCCCCATTCCTGTCTGGGTCACAGTGACACAAGGTCACCTTTACTGGCCAGCGGCCCCTGCCCCTTGGCCTGCCAAACAAGAACAGTCAGGGAGAGTCTGAGGCAATCACTGCACAAGGTGTTGGGAAATACACAGAGAAGATGTGGGGAAGGGAGTGAAAGGTGAGTGGAAATTAGGAGAGAGTCGAGAAAAAAAAGAAGCCTGAAGATCAAAGGCACAGATAAGAGGCAAAGAAAGTAGACCCTCCTCTCCCGGCCCCCCATGGCCAGCCACATGCTTCTCCCTCCCTCCCCCACCCGCTTGACACCTGCCTGGAACTTTATTCCAACAGCCTGCCAAGCAGGTTAACACCTGGAGAGCTGTCTACCCACAAAGCTGTTGCACTTTGAGCTTCAGCAAAGAGAAAGCCAACCCCCGCTTCCATCCAGGAGCTGGGCTTTATTTGTTTTGGATTTTTAATACCTAGAACTTGGTGAGGCCAAGTCAACATCAAATGGCCAAGGAGCTGGAGGGACAGATATTATAGGTGGGGCTCAGGGTTCAATACATTGCCTCACCTGTGCCAGCTTAAGGAGCTGAGTCACCTGGGGTCCTGGGGAAGTGAGGCAAGTATGTCCCAGTCTCACTTCCCTACCACACTCACAGCTCAGAAGGCAGTATCAATGTGCCTCGAACAGTGAGACCAGGAGACTGACAGGGCCAGGAAAAGTAAGTGACCTCTAAATCTCACCTCCATCCCTATAAACTCCCGAAACAAACAAAAAATCCTCCGGTAGTGGCAGTGACAATGGATAACACAGATCTAGTTGATTACAGACCACACCAGGACCTTGTACCACAATCTTCCTAGGCTCTGAAACTTCCACTCAAAGCAAGTCCACGGATGAAGCTGGCCCCACGTGACGGGTGCAGAGCTGGAGAGGCAGCTTGATGTCTTATTGAGAACCTGCACTGGACCAAAAACCCAGCTCCACTGCCTGTTATCTGCATGCCATTCATCAGCCAACAAAAATTTACTGAGCACCTACTATGCGCTCTCAGTGGCCTCGTCTGCAAAAATGGGGTGACAATACCTGTCTTAACAAAGCTCTTCTGAGGATGAAACATGATCAATATAAAATGCCCAGCATAATGCTGGGCACATTAAAAAGAGCCACTACGATGGAGAGGTTAGAATTGTTAATAGTCCTCTCTTTAAAATCACGGCTTGAGACCCAAGGTCTACAATAGATTCCTGTACCTTCCACGAGAAAGTCAAATCCACGAGGACAGGTAGGGCTATCATGTGTGCTGTTTCCTGCTTACTCCCAGCACCTACAACAGTGCCTGGCATATGGCAGGCACTCAAATGTTTGCTATATGAACAAAACAGCTGGGTGCCCAAGGCACCAACACTGGACGCAGAAATATCAAAACCGCCACAGCACACTGACTGTCTTGCAGAGGAAAGGACAGAATCTGAGGTTATAAACAAGCAGTCCTGCTCCCCAGGCCAAGGAACAAAAGGGTCAGGCACCCACTGGTTCCCCCCCAACACATAAAGCCAAATTAAAAGAGGAGACCAGAAGCGGCCAGGTGGCTCAACTGGTTAGAGCACGTGCTCTTAACAAAAAAGGTTGCTGGTTCAATTCCCACATGGGCCAGTGAGCTGTGCCCTCCGCAACTAGATTTAAGACAACGACTTGAGCTGAGCTGCCACTGAACTGCCGGTGAGCAGCAGGATGGCTCAGTTGGTTAGAGCGCGTGCTCTTAACAAGGTTGCCAGTTCGATTCCTGCATGGGATGGTGGGCTGCACCCACTCCACACCCCCTGCCCCTGCAACTAGACTGAAAACGACGGCTGGACTTGGAGCTGATGGGCCCTGGGAAAAACACACTGTTACCCCCCCCCCAAAAAAAAGAACCAAATTCCTGACATTTAAAAAAAAAAAAAAAAAATACAAAATTCAATTGGTTTTAGTATACTGAGTTGTGTAACCACCACAGTAAGTTTTTAAACACTCCACACCCCCTGCCCCTGCAACTAGACTGAAAACGACGGCTGGACTTGGAGCTGATGGGCCCTGGGAAAAACACACTGTTACCCCCCCCAAAAAAAAAAGAACCAAATTCCTGACATTTAAAAAAAAAAAAAAAAGAGGAGACCAGCATGGGTTCAAACTCGGAGAAGTACCTTGGCTCATCTTGGAGAACACAGAAAAAGGATTAGTGCCACCTTAGTCATATTCTTAAAATGAGGTCTGCGGGTCACATGAGATGGGTGTCCAAACAGGTGTGAAAGGGCCAGAAAGATATAAAATTATTATTCTGCAGATACCTTATTCAAGAGATGGCCCCCAAATCTGTCAGGATTCACAGCAATGTCATCATCTCTAACCTCTCTCTCCTCTACCCATTTCCATTCAGGTCCAAACGTACCTGGAGAGTGTCCTGGAACCACATACGACACAAATCGCTGGCCCTCAGGAGCCCCTGTACATCCACCCAGCATCCTTTCAGCCACACCTGTCGGCTGTCATTCCACTTCTTCTGCCCCAGGTTAAATCTCACCAAACCCCACTGAACAGGAAATGCCTTTACCATTTCCATCCCTATGGGCTGTGCCTCCCCGGACGTGGGACTATTAAAACCTACTAAGATATATGATTAGGAGGCATTCATGTGCAAAGGCATTATAGCAGAGGGAGTGTGAAGACTTGGGAACCCAAAAGCTGAAGCACCTTCCTTAGGTGTGTAACTATAGGAAAGGCTGCTTACCTCTCTAGCCCCAGTTCTACCATCCGTAAAAATGAGCACAATAATAACAGTCCTTCCCAATGGGGTTGTTGTAGGGGACTCGGGAAAGAACAGGAGACTGACCCCTAAAGAGCTCTTTTTTAAAGCGTGGTACAAATGCTGTTACTAGGAGCTCTAGTCCTCTCTTTCTCACCAGCGGAAGAATGGCCCAAAGTACAAGCTGGAAAACCGTGCCAAGCACAAGGCAGCCCTGCAAAGCAGAAGTAGTCCCGTTTTTCTCAAGTGATTAACAAGTCCAAGAAAGGCTGTGGTGCAATTTACAAGGGCCACAGCCAAGAGAGATTTATACGCGTATGGCCTTCGGATGGTTTTCTAAGACTGCACAACCCTCCTTTGGCTGAGGATCGCAGCAGCAAGTAATTTTCTAATTGATTCATTAGCACTCCAATCAACTAGTACTTTAGACACAAAGGGCCCTGCTTGGGTCTGAATGCCTGAGCCTGGGATGCTGCGCTGAATGGGCCACTCCTGCTCCCTGGTTAGCACAGCCCAGGGGCGGGCCCACAGCGCCCCACACGGAGCCGGTCCAACAAGGGGGAAAAACTCAGCCTAAAAACAGAAACAGCCTACACAGCTTCTTATATGTTATTTTTTGTGATGAGAATTTTCTGACTGGAACATGATTATGCAAAAATGTTAAATGAAAAAGGAGGAAAGCACCCTGAAAGGAAATACTCCTAGCACAAAGTTAGTTTTGGTGGTAGAGTGATAGATGACGTTTTTCTCCTTCTCCTTTTCAAAATAAGCACATTCAGGACATATAATTTCTTCAGTTTTCTTAAGTGTAAAGCTGCAGCAATTATACCCAATTCCCAGGGTTACAGTAAGGATGAAATGAGATTGTGTATAAAACAAGCAGAGCCCAAGAGCTGCAGGCACCAGCCGGACAGTGCGCCAGGCTTACCCAACAGCTTGGCGACTTGTGGGCCCAGCTGCCATGCAGGCCAGGAATCAAAGTTATGCTCAGGGAGGTAGTAAATTACTCCTGTCACTTGTGAATTGTCGAAGCCACAAATGCTAAAACTCACAGATCTCAAGAGTAATGCTGTGATCAGTTAAATATAAATTAAGCTTTGAAAACAATCTTCCTTCATCATTCCATATTCCTTTTGGCGCGTGGGATATTTATATAAGACAGGGTTCCTCAACGGACCAAGCCAATAGGAAGGAATCTTCAGCAGATGCTCTCAGAGTATGATCAGAAACTTTGCTGGACCCTCAAAAGATTCGAGACCTGCTTGCTGCCTGTTAACCCAGCTATAGAAAAGTCCTCAGATATAACACAGCATTTTGGAAGGACTCCTCACTCAACCCCGCCTGAATCAGCACTCTTTTCTACCCACCTACCTGCCCAGCCAATCATCTACCCACCCAGCCAGCCACCCACCTATTCAGCCATCTACCTAACTACCCATCCACATCTACCCATCCAGCAAACATCTCTAAGTATATTTTCTGCAGGGAGCTCCTGATGAGCCAACAAGCAGTGGGAACTTCTAGCAAACGAACAGGCTTTCTTATCATGAAAGACAAAATGTCAGGTACCCTCAGTCTGCCCAGCCTGAGGCTCACAGTACATAAAAGAACCAAAGGCCTGGGCCAGCTGAGTGGCGCCTTGGTTAGGAGTTGGCTTGGGACTCCAGCTCTGAGCAGCAGGGCCCTGGTTCGGATCCCACATGAGGGCCAGTGATGCTGCGCCCTCTACAGCTAAGATGGTAAACAACAGCTCTACCTAGAGCTGGGCTGCCGTGAGTTGCTGGCGACGGTGTAGGCTGCAGTGGGGCTGGCCAGCAGCTGCTGTGAGCCGCCATGAGCGGCCGTCCAATGACCGGTGAGCGACTGCCTCACCCGGGAAGAGCACAATGATAATACCAACATGGGCCAGTGAAGCGACGCCCTCTGTAACTAGACTGAAGAACAAAAGGACAGCAACTTATCTGTTCCCCTTCCCCAATTCCCAAATAAAATCTTAAAAAAAAAAAAAAAGAACCAAAGGCCTAGACACACTAGTTTGCTCCTCAAAGCTCAAAACTTCAGAACTAGCACAGGACACCTCAGGAAGCTTGAAGGAAACAGATTCAAGTCCTGCTTCACCAAGCAAGGAATTCACTTGTTACCCCAGGAAGCAGCATTCTCTAGAAAAGCCAAACGAATCCAAATTTCTTGGCTGGTAGGTAAGGCAGCTTCTTCAAGTGACATCATGAAGTCAAACTTTTCCACACAATATCCCTCGGGAACCTTTGTCAGAAACTGTTCCCACTGGGTACTCCCACCTTCACTTCCTATGAGGCTTCATCTCATCTCCAAACCCCTTCGTCGCTTCCCCTCACCACCGACTCTCCAGAGTAAAAAATCATCCATTTTGTGTCTTACGATGGCAACTCTAACACAGCAAGGCAAACATAAAGTGTGGATGACGACCATCTTATGAGTCTCCCCTTGCTAGGATCCACAGCAGGAAGCAGCTGCATTTCACTCATCTTTGGACCATCTGAGTATCTACCATGATCGGCACTGTACTCACCACTATTATTATTATTATTATTATTATTATTATTATTATTATTACTGTTTGTGGAAATGTGCAGACAATGCAAAATTTGAGAAGCACCATCTCAATCAACTGCTCTGAAACTTCAATATGGGGATAAATTCTTTGTCATTTTTTTTTCCTACTCTAAAACAGAGGATGATTTTAAAAAAAAAAAATCTACAATATCCATGAGGCTCAACCAAGTTCTCCCACAATGAGCACAAAACTCACCCAACCCCACAAAACATAAGCCGACACTGGGCCCCTCAAGCAGACCCTCATTAGCAAACCTGAGAAACCCGGGCAGTGGGTAAAAGGGAAGAGCTGGCCCTCAGCAGCTCCAGGTTTGGGTGTTGGTCCTGCCAGTAATGCATCCTCGGGCAGTCATCCTATCTCCTTTGCGGCCCCCCTCAGTTTCCTCATCTGTAAGGTAACCACTAAGGTTCCCCACACACTCCTGCCACGGGGGAGAACAGTTCTCCAAGGCCTTGGCCAACTTTGGAGCTGAATACACAGATTGTTTTATTTAGTTTGCATCTAACGAGGCCTCGGCTCTCTAATTAGAACACGGCAGATCCATTCTTTCCAAAGAAATCAGGCCCATTGTGAGAAGAGGAACTTTGAGCCAAAATCTAAGCCAAAGTGGGAAAGAGCAAGGTCACCTCTACTTTTATATCCTAGAGGTCCCAGAAATGTTTAGCGCAACCCACTCCCCACCCACCCATGACTTACACACAGCCAGCCCACCCCAGCAGCTTCAGCCTTGAAGATTTTTCCCTGTAACTGTTCTGAAATGCTTCTGCTTATACAGGCCCAGGGTACTCATTACACTAGCCCCACCCCCACACCAAGGTCTTCCTATAGGGAAATTAAAGTTTGCAGTATCCAAGTCAACCACACACAGAGTCAGAGCCCAATTCTGGCCACTCTCTCCCAGGATCCATGAAGTCAGACAAAAGTGAGCAGGGTTCTGAGGTGTGGCCTGAACCCCGTCTCCCCCACGCTGCAGCCCAAAGGCAAGGGAAGTGGCACGCAACAAACCTTCATTGAAATGCACTGACTTGGGCAAAATTATACCCAAGCCAGATAAAAACCATGCAAAACCCTAAAGCCATGATCCACATTGAGAAGCCAGTCTGAGGCCCAGCAGTATGGAGAGATTTTGCCAACATGCTTCTGCCCATCCATAGACATGGACCGAGGGACCTGAGAGACACAGAATAATGAGGTCAATTCCTGTACTTTACAGACAGGAAACAACAGCCCAGAGGGGACTGACTACCCAAATCACACAGGGCCAGAGGCTGAGCTGGACTCAGACCCTGGGCTGCAGGTGGCAGACCATATCCCCTCCGAGAGTACTCCCGTATCCCAATGCGGGGCCAGGCTGGCCAGCAAGGGAAGAATCTCCCACTCCACTGTCACCAACCCAATGCTCTGACCCCAGAAAGCTGAAGCACACAGCCAGTGCATCCGACTGTCTTTGGACTCTCTTGATCTTACAGGGGTGCATATCCCTCTGTGCTCTGCAGTGCAGGTGTACCTCCCAAGTCCCCTAACTCCCACCCATCAAGACCCACATTCTAGCGCAGCCTCTCCCACGCACCTGCCACCCACAGGGCAATAGACAACAACCCAATGAGAACAAGGCACAGTGGGGCAAAGTCCTTGCCTGGGATCCTGCAGGCCCCGGAGCGGATACGCTCTTGCCTCACTGGTCCTGAACTCCTGCATCTGTGAAATGGGTGTGATGAAACTTAACAACTACCCGGCTGGGCCTTTAACACACAGACCTCTAAGAGAGCTCATAATTGCAGTAGGGAGAGGGAGTAAGCCGTATACAATTCCCTCCTAGAAATACTCAACCTCTCCGGAGGGAAGACACTCAGAGAAGCCAGAAACCCAGGAAGCCAACCAACTGGAAGTCCCTTTGAACCTGGGCCCAGGCTAACACACAACTCTGCTAGGACCCGGGGATTAGAGAGAAGACGTGGACGTCCTAACACGCCACCTACACGTGCCATTTATCGGGCCCACGGATTTCCAAGTAACTATAGCCAAGAGGAAAAGGGGAGAAACAGAGCAGAAGACCCCTCTGAGAAAGGTGGGGTAAGGAATGTGAATTTCTCTTGCCTTCCCAAGCTGAAAGACCACTCACTGCCCTCGATACAAGGTCCTTCTAAAAGAATGGAGCGAGGTGGGTAGAAGGCCCCTCACATACTGGGAGGCTCTCAGGCCACAACAGTGGTGTGACCTGCCCCTTCTCTGCAGTGCCTGGCGCGCAGCATCCAACAAACGTTTGCTGAATGAATAAAACCAGGTATTCTGTCCTGCTCCTCTGCTCTGGACACAGGGCTGGGTGCACAGCACACAGGCAGCTAATGTGCTGAAATCAAAGTTCTGGACAATATCGCCCTGGACGTAAATAAAAGAGGAGGGCACCAAGTGTAGACACTGCAATGGGGGTCTCCCCCCACTTTAAATAAGTCCCCCTCCCCCAAATTTAAGGAGGATTCTTGGTAAACTAAAGAAGTTCTCCTAAAATCCAGTCTAAAATCTCCTAAAAAGCCAGTCCCTCTCAGGACTCTACAAAACAGGATTCAGTTTACACGATGGTGTTTCGAGAAGGCAGCCATTGTATGCAGAAAAATGAACCTGAGTGCACACCCTTCTATCCACACTCCCCTCTTTGTGCAAGGGGACACAGTCCCACGTTGGGGCTGCTGGAACCCAGCTCCCTCTCCTCCGCCCACACTGCCTGGCCAGGCCCCATTAACGCACTGCTCGTGCCATCAACACTGTTGTTTTGGAATGTGCCAGTAATTCTAGTGGCAGGAACAGCAAGCTTTAAGCTCAGCAGAGAAACCAGCTGGAGAGGCAGCCTCATGAAATAATGAAATGCCAAACCAACCCCTACATCTTCTCCAGTCTCTCAGGTCACCTACCAGATTAGAAGGCCTGTTGCTAAGGCAACCATATCTTGCAAGTGCCGGCTGAACTTCCCCATAATTTTTAACCCTTTAACTAGCTGGGGGAGGGTGGTGTGCAGACAAACCCAAATTCCGAGAGAGTCAGCCTGCTCTGGCTGTGCTTTTGCAAATTAAAGCAAGAAAAAAAGAAACATAGTGGCTGGGACAGGAAGGGGAGTAGGGGGCGAAGGTCCCCAGTTAAGCAAACAGACAAACAGTGCAAAGGAAACACTGCACACATCCACCTTTCCTTCCCACCGCCACCGCTCCACAAAACAACTGTACCCAGTGGCTGCGCAGCAAACTTTTCATGCACCTGGCAACTGGTCCACCGTGCAGGAGCGGAAAATTAGATGGGAATAAGAAAACGAGACGGAGATAAACAAAGGCAAGATGGGACTCTGCCTGCCCTCCTGGCCAGGCTCCGTGCCCTCTCACTGCAAACTATTGCAGGCCCTTCTGTGGTAAGCAGAAGGCGGATGGGAGCCAGGCGGAGGGGGACAGATGGCCAGGCAAGCACTGGCACTTTCCAGTTGTCTGATGGGCGCCTGCTGCCAAACAAGCCCCCACCTCCTCGCAGCACCCCCAACCCCACACACAGCTCCTGAAAACCATGGTGCTGGCTCTAAGGGGACAGGGGCCGCCGTGCCAAGGGCTGGCGCTCAGGGATGCCGGCTTCTCCTGCCCCATGCTCCCCCCACATCTGCAAGTCATAGGAGGTGCACAGAGGGGCATCCACTCCTTGAACTGCCCAGGCCACTCCCTCTAGGCTCCATGTCAGAGAAGTCTTCCTCCGTCAGCCCCCAACCACTCAACCCTCTGTGCTCAGCACCCCGAGTTCATGGGGTCCTTCAAGAATAAATCTTTAAAATGACTTTCCTCGGCCTCTTGGATTTGACAGGAGAGACTTAATAAAACCACATCGAGGCAGAGAACGCCCTCCATGGCTTCACCACATCTTCTGGGGGAGTCATGTCAGGGAGGGAGAGGCTCACAGGGGGAGTAGAGGCTCCAGACTGACTCACTGACCAGACAGACTGACCAGCCAATAGGAAGCCTGTGTGGTCTCCCCAGAGGATGAAAGAAAGGTCCCTGAGAAGGAAGGGAGGGAGAACAGGAAAGAGGACTGAGCCCCCACTGACAGGAAAGAGAAAGCCAAAGCGGGCTGGAGGGAGGGAAGGAGAGGAAACAGGCAGCAAGGGAGGAGGAGGGCTGCTGAGGCCCCGTGGGCACTAATGAAAGGCCTGGCAGTGGGTGGCAGGCAGCAGCAGGGGGAGCTGCCCAAGTCTCCTCAGAGTGCCTAGCACAGGGCCACCCCCCACAGGCTGTGCTGCACACAGATCACAGCCCCCCCACTCTCAACTAAAGACTCAGGTTCATTTACAGAGTTGGGTGGGAGGATGGGGGCAGGATGTGCAACATGGGGGGGGGGCAGTGCTTCAGTAGGGTTTGGAGTGGGGGCGGGGGGCAGGGAGAAGGCGCCCTGCCAATGTACCAGCACTATTCGAGAAAAGGGAGAAAATTCAACCCTGCACACCCCCTGCCACCCCACCCTCCCACTGCCCAGCTCCACCTCTCACCCATGCAGGAGGACACTGGGGAGGAAAGCCAGTCCAGCGAATTAAAGTCCTAATGTTCTCTTTGCCAAGTAATTAACGAGACCTCGTACCATAAACGGCCTGGTGCCCGGAGAGGAGTGATGATTTTTATTAGCATGTTCACTCGTCACCCAGCCCTTCTGCACGTGGAGTGGTCAGTCAGGTTAAAGAGGAGCTGAGAGGCTGTGGGGTAGGGGTGAGGAAGGCAGGCCCTATCCCTGGGGAAAGGGAGGGAGCCGTTTCAGCTGGAGTTTTATCACTGGGCTGCACACTTAACAGGCATCTGGGCACTGGGCGCTGTGTTACTACACGTGGGACACACTGATGGAGGCGGCTGAGGAAGAACCCCTCAAGGGAGGGCCCTCCACAGCCAAGGTGGGTGAGCAACCAGTGCTTACAGAGTACCTCCAAGCATTGGGGGGGGGGTCCCTTATATTAGGATCTACGTCCCTAACCTACTCAAGGGTAGGGTTGTGATCGCACCTTTACATCCCTCTGCTGTGTCCAGGACAGGACAGGGCAGGAGCTCCATGAACATTTGCAAGATAAGAAGGAATCAGCCTTTCCCCATTTTAACCCACCAGATGGGCAGGCTGCCCCCAAGCTTATCCATTGTTTGGTCTCCTTTATCCAAGCTTTCATTCGACAAATCCTTACTGGGCACTTACTATGTGCCAAGCACCATGCATACAAAAATAAAGACTAACACACCTATCTACCCTCAAGGAACATCTCTCATCTGGCAACTGAACGCTGCACTCACATAGCCCTCCGTTCCGGCCTGCTGTGCAGCTGGCCTTCAGTATCTGACGGATACACTGGACTCTCGGGTTCTCAGTAGGTGTGCCCCTAAGGCTTGGCCAGCATGCCCAACTCAGGTGGACAGGAAAGCACAGACAGCATCTCAGGGCTTCTGTGCAAATCCCAGCACCTGTTGACCGTGCTGACCAACCAGAAACTTCATAAAGCAATTCCACAACTGCTAAACTAAAGACCATTTTTTAGGGGCTGCAGCTCGCCACCTTGCTCCAGAGCACAGACAGCGCCAAGACTAGTGACAAAAAAGCCTGGCTTCCAGCCACAAAGACAACGTAACCTGCTGTGTGCCAGAGAATGGAGACAGGTTGACTTCTAACCTCTGGGCCTCAGTTTCCCCTGCTGGTACACTGGGAAGGTTGTCCAGTGTGATCTCTAAAGGCATCCTAACACACCACATTAGGAGAGCAGCCCCGTCCTAGCTGGACAGGGCTTCGGGAACAAAGGCTACAGCAAAAGAGGATTCCAGGCAGAGTGGGTATCCCGCTGCTGCGTCTCCACCCACGTTCTCAACGACACAGGGAAATTCTACCCACAGCTCTGAATAATAACAGAAGTAACATTTAGGTAAGGTTGGGGATTAAGCTAAACCTCACTTAAGAGGCAGAGATGTTGGCATTTGGGAGCAGGAAATGGGCCTGGGAACGTACTTAATACCTACCGCAGAGCAAAGCAGATCACTGCCAGCTCTTGACTCAAGAGCCATCTTCTGCCCCCGCCACACTTCTCCCTCTTGCCAGCTCCAGACACTTTGAGGGTGCTGGGCCAAAGAGTGGGGGCTGGAGGTCAGTGTTAGTAGCCACATTTCCAGAAGGACATTGGCAAACCAGAAGCCAGGCGAGATGCCTTCCAAAACAGAACAGGAGCTATTTTAAATAGAAACCCCTCAGTGGAGGCGGAGAAGTTTTATGGGAACAACAGAGAACATGAATGAGATGCTATAATTAATCCCCCCCCCAAAAAAAAAGCTGTCATAGGGAAGGGGAAGTCTTTCCACTTGGTGATGGTAATACCAAGAACACAGAATTCTAGCCATTCTGTCTGAAATTGAAATGTGCTGCCCTATCGGGTAGTGAGTTCCTCGTTACTGCAGGTGAAGCAGGGGCTGTAGAGGGAACCTGGGCCAAGGGGGGCGGGGGGAGAGGGG
>NW_017731819.1:177171-192709 GCF_001890085.2 Hipposideros armiger | reverse complement strand
TGTGTGTGTGTGTGTGTGTATTCCTAAGGGGACATGGAAATGTTCTGTCTGCCCCTCACTGACCTGCAGAGGGCTTTTTATAAACAGGTTTCCCCATCATCCTTGGTCAAACTTCACCCACACTTCTTGGCTGCAGAGGTCACTGTGTTTTTGTGGCAAAAGCTGCAAGTGATGACTGAGCTGCTGGGTAAGTAGGAAAAGCTCCATTATCTAAAAAAGCAAATGTTTAGGGAGCTTCTGTGGAACAGGGAATCACAAAACAAGTTCAGGGAGCAGACCCTGCACAAGAAATAGAGCAGATCAGCGTTCATCATTTTAGGAGGACGAGCTGCCCTGTTGGCATCTCACAGCAGCATCGCCCACCCTGGCATGCTGAGGATGGATGGCAGACCACAGCGATTGGTAAAAACTCACCACCTACCTTGGAAAAATGTTCAGATCACAAGTCAGTGATCACCTCGAAGACAGACCGGGACCTCCTGCCTCTAGTGGGTTTCAGTGCGAATCAAGTGCATTATAATTGCCATTTCCTTCAGAGCGTTGTTTACTTGCTGAATTCTCAGGAGCTAGAACGGTACCTGGCATATCTAAGGTGTGCTCAAGGAATATTGGGTTGTCGGAAAAGTCATGACGTACTTTTTCTATGTTTTTCGTTGCAAAAATGCGACATGACTTTTCCGACAACCCCAAGAGTTGTGGAAAGAACGGATGTTTAAAACAAATTAGCAAACCGAGTATCTTTTCTCGTAGTTTTGGAATCAATTACATAACTTCTTTTCCCCAGCTGATTCACCCACCTCCTTGCGTTCAGCTCAACATATTACACTAAAATTACTTTGTAGTCCCTGAGTCCAAGGCGGGATAAAGGAGTTGCCTACAAGCTCAGGGAGAAAACCTGTGGGAATATGGAGCTCAGTCTGAGCTCCACAGGGGTAGGAATTTTTGTCTGTTTTGTTCACTGCTTTATCTCCCAAAATGTGGTATAATAAGGAACATTCAGCATACACTCAACAAATATGTAAAGAATCAGCAAACGCATTCACTGTATGATCGTGTCAAGTCACTTCTCTTTCCAGGCCATCTTTTCTCAACTATAAAATGACAATGCTAGAGGGGCTCAGGGGTCCCCAGCCAGTTCTAATGTGTTTGAAACTCTGTGATCCAGGCAAGCTAGACTAGGAATGGCTTTGAGATCAGAGAAAGCCTGCCTGGGTCCCCCCAGGTGTTTCCACAAGGGAGGAAGCTAGGAGGCAGTGTGGTACCATAGAAAAAGCACACGCTTTAGAACCCAAATGTGTAAGTCCCAGGGACACAGGACCTTGAGGTTATCACTGAAAACTCCCGGAGCCTCAATTTCCTCATCTGCAAAATGGGGGACCATGCATAGCTTGCGTCCCAGGTTGCAGCCTGGATTATATGATAATGCATGTAAAATCTCTTTGCAGGTGTTACGGTTAGTGTTAGCACTAACTAGGTTAGTAGTAGGTTAGGGTTTGAGTAAGACTCCACAACCCTCACTCACAGAGGGACCCAGGTCGCTTCCAGCACTAAACCTTACAATTATTTCTATCCTCCACAGGAGATACCAACTTAGGTCAAAGGATAAGAACAGCTCACAAAATCAAATTACACGATCTGTAACTTGGTTCGTATCTCAAGCTTTTTGCTCCTTTCTCAGAAGACTGAGTAGACAGAGGTTTAAAGCAGAGAAGGGGAAATACTTGGAAAATTGAACACCCCTAAAAAGAAGACAGGAGCCCTTCCAAAGTTGCAGTTCAAGCCCACGTGCTTCAGCGTGGGATAAACAGAGAAATGCTGCCCCTTAACAGAGCAGGCCCTCCCAGGCAGGGGTGGGGAGGGGGAGTTGTTAGGAAGAGCCTTTGGCCCTGAGTATGGCCTCACAGAGCAGGGGCTGGGCCTCCCTCCTGTCCATAGCCAGCAAAACAAGCAAGGCAGTAATCAGTGGTATATATCAACATAGCATCTATGAGCAGCAGAAGTGACTGCCAAAATCAAGACAAGTGACCTTTCGGGACATACTGGATACATTCTGGCCCCCCACACTGCAATGATACTGCTGGGCAATGTGCGTTATCATTAAAAGGTAAAAGGCCTCATTTTTAACTCTCTGACTGGTAGACATTGTCATCCCGGTTCCCCCCATGGGTTCCGTTCTCCCTTCCTCCCTACGAGCGAGCACAACCACAAGTTCTCCTGGAAAGAGACTGAGGGGCATAATTAAAAGAGCTCAGGAAAAAAAGGGGTTGAAGGCCTGGCAAAGGTTTCTTGGGTGGCTTAAGGCAAAATTTAGAAATTACATCTTCTCATTCCCAGTCTGGCATCTTATTTAATTATCTTCATCCAGCTCTTCACCTCTGTGGTAAGGACAAGCAGAGGAGACCACAAAGAAACACATCCACACAAATATCCAAGCAAGAAAAAAACCTCTCTCTCCTTTTCCTCACTGCTCATTCATTTCCTCACTGGGGCCAGCGGCTCCCCAGAGTGTGCTGGGTGGGTGGCTGCAGCACTGCACCCCTGAGCAATCCCCAGCACCAAGCAGTTGCTCAGTTAAGTACAAATTTCCTTGTGCCCACCAAGTGGGACTACTCTGCAGAGCAGGCTCTCTCCACAAACAAGTCGTCTCAATCCCAAAAAAGGCCTGGCAAAGCATGGAGGCCACCAGGTGCTGCTAGAAGGAAAGACTGACGTCACTAAAAAATGGGGGCGTGGCATCCGTACTTAGGTCCCCATTAGGGCCACAAACAGTGACAGTCCACTTGGTGAGGAAGGACCTCAACAGGTAGAAGCCCCCACCCCACCCACTCCTCTAGGTGGTCCCTCCACAGGAACAGGCTCCTGCCATCCAGGGGAGAAGTCATTCCACCAGGAAGGAACACCCTCTAGTGTATTTCCCACCTCATAAGCTCTGGGCATTGAGAGCTTCAGAAAATAGCAGGTCCCCAAATCTAACTTTTTTCAGAACAGGTAGTTGGTTTTATTTAAATTCTAGTTTATCCTCTTAAGCTATCTAAATATTTGTCAGAGCATCTCTGCCACCGGCTAGGCGGCCCTGGGGGTTAGTTCCGCTTTTAGCGGTGGATTTCCCCGCTCGTTCTCTCTCCCAGGTAACAGTAAAGCCTTGCATTTATAAGAGCTATATGCTTCCCAGGAGTCGTAAGCTGATTGGCTGGAGGTGGTGGGATAGAGTGAATTGTCTCAAAGATGTTTGCATAGCACACCGTTGTTTTTAGATGCCATATTCACATGGGGAGTTTTGGACACAGGGGCATGACAATTCTCCCAGCTTCCACGGCCTGGATACGTCATCCTCAACAGGGCATTCCTGGGTAGGGACGCACCAGGCCTTAGAAGCCCACTCTAACACAGCGCCCGACAGCCCAGATACTGTATGCTGAGTCACATCTCAGTTTCCACAGGAAAATGATAAAGACACGTTGCTTATTGCAGCCAGATGAGATTTCCAATCCAGAACTGCAAACCTCTTAACTGTATACTGCCTTGTTTTGCTCATCTGGGAAGTGGGGATAAGTGTTCCCGTTGCCTCGGCTCAAAGGATCAGGAGGACCAAGAGAGGGCACATACAGCCTTCCACAATAATGTGAATAATGAGCGTTTCTTTACTTGGAGGAGAAGTATTTAGCACAATTCAAAGAAATGAGAGAAATCCTGCTGCCAAATCAGCCATCTGATGCCACACAAGACAGTTAAAAAGGAGAGGGACCTTTATTTATACTCCTCTCCCCCCACTAACCACAGTCTTCTCTGGCCCTCAAAAAAAAAAACCAGCCTCTTTAAAAACCAAGAAGTTATGTATGAGGGGGGAGCATAATACTGTTGCCCCCGAAACCACTCTGTACACTGCCAATTTTTTTTTAATGTCAAAATAAAACCCCTTCAATGACAAAAACAGGCAGAATTTTTTTTTTCCCTCCCACTATAAAGGTATGTCGCAGGGAAAATATGTTAGGCAAGGTATGTTATTTTGTGGTAGAGAGTTTCCTTAATCAGACTTAACCTGGGATTTACCAAATCTTCAACTCTTCAGGAACAGGGTGATTTGCATAGACCTCTGCACACCTGCTCTCTGGAGAGTTCGGGTGGGCCACCTCCCCAGAGGTGTTACCAGAGGGGAAACACAGGGGACAGATTACATTCCGGGCAAGGCTGGGCCTCAGGGGGGCAAGGCTGGGCCTCAGGGGGGCTCCAGTGTTTGTCCCTAATTCAAATAAGAACTTCTTCCCTGCAGACGAGACTGGGGTATGAGAAGACATTACGACATCCAAAGAGAACACTCTAGAGCTGGGGTCGGTAAACTAAGGCCCAAAAGCCAAATCCAGCCCGCCACCTGTATTTGTAAATAGTTTTATTGGGACACAGCCACCACACCCATTCATGTCAGTACTGTTTATGCCCGCTTTTGTGCAATGACAGAGCTGAATAGTTGCGACAGAGATCATACAACCCACAAAGCCTAAAATATTTACCATGTGGCCGTTCACAGAAAAAGTTTGCTGAACCCTATTCCAGAATCAAACGCATCCTATTATAAAGGATATAATAAGAGATGGGTTTCAAAGAATGAGGACCGCTGGTTCAGCACCTCCACTTCATAGATGGGGAAACTGAGGCCTAGCGAGGAGGGGGTGAGCTGCCAGGCTCAGACTACTAGAAAGACTGAGGTCCCACCTGCCATCCAACCCAGCACTCTGTTTATCACAAAGTAAAGGGAAGGGTTCTCACAACAAAACACCAGTGGCAGAGAAAAATATAAATAGAAAATCGAATCCTACAAATTATTAATGCTTAACCCATGTTTAACATCATAAATGTGAAAAATGGGGAGGGGAGGAGGTGGACATAAGATGGTCTAAAAAATTCATATCCAAAGGGACAGACTATTTTAAGTCCTTTAGAAATACCCCTTCCACACACCCAAAAGCACATGTGCTAATTACAAATCCTCCCTCTGCTCCCTGCCCAGATGACCTCGCCTCTTCTCCACAGATAGTGAACTTCGCAGTACCAAACCCAAATCACCTTCACCAGTTGCCTGCAACTGCAGCTTTTCCTGGTTCTCACACAACTCTGCCCTTGAGGAAACCAAATTAGTAAGGTTTCTGCTCCATTTTTAACAGTCCAATAATTAAGACCTTTCCCAAAAGAAGTGCCCAGAACAGCTGTGAAAAATCAGGCTGAGAGGGACACGCAGATGGAAAGGACCCAAGCCTTCACAGAAGAGGCAGGAGGGAAGATCAGAATCCACGTCCTCCATTTCTAGAGCTTTCCTCAAACCCATACTGGGGAAAACTCTGGACAACGTGAATGGTGCATGGAGATGAAGCAATATTACAAAGTTAAAATTAATTAGCTGGCATGTTGACAGAGGTTCCATTGTGCTGCACGGTGAAGCAATCAAAGTGCAAGGGCATCACACACAATGTCGAAAGGCCCTTGGCAGCCACAGGCACAAGAGGTGAGGACGTGCTCTGTCATGTCACCAACATGGTTCCCTAAAGGAAGGGACGCGTGTGTGTGTGTGTGTGTGTGTGTGTGTGTGTGTGTGTGTAATGGCTAGTGGTAAGACAAGTCTGGAGTTAGTGTTTTCTTAAATTAATTTAAAAAAATTAATCACCAAATACCGATAATAACTACTGAGAACCTGCAGCGAAAGACAACTGAGGAACTGAAAAGCACAAAACTAACCTGGAAGCTACTGAGCAGCCTGTGAGAGGAAGGCAGGCGGGCTGGGAGCTGGCACTCACGCGGTAGATGCCAGAGAGGGCAGATGCTCTCCCAACTCGAGGTGCTCCCTTATCTGCTTACAATCACCCTATCCAGCCATGTCCTGAACTACCACTCCCACTTGCCTGCACACCCTGCGATTTCCCAGATCTGCCAACAGCTGCCTCACCCCCTCACCCCACCCGCCGCCTTGCTCACACTGGTTCCTACACTCCTCCAGCCACACTCTCCTTGAAATCCAGTGGGCTGTGCAACCCAGCCGTTAACAGCACTTAATGCCTATGCTCGAATCCTAGCTCCGACACTTAATAGCTGCGTGACCTTGGGCAGGTTACTGCATCTCTCTCTGCCTCAGTTTCCTCCTCTGGGAAACTAGTCATACTAGTTCTGACCTCACAGTTAATGGTGTGGTGGGTTAAATGAGTGTACACAGAGCATGTAGAACACTGCCTGGCACAAAGTCAGGGCTAAATATAATAAGTTGGTATTACTCAGGTCCCTACCCCTCCTTCCTTGGAGGGTGCTTCCTCCAGAAACCCGTCTCTAATTCCCTCTGTGGGTTCACTTCTGCTAACACCTCTGATGGCATTTATAGCTTATTTTATATTCATGGCTATTTATATAATTGTTGTCCACATGACTGAGTTAGGGAGAGTACTGACTTTGTATCCATTCCCATATCCTGCAATATGGGGCGCAATCTCAGGTAACTTGCCAGAACCTCCATTTGTACCATATCCTGGGCCATTACATGGCTATCTCAAAATCCTCTCAACAACCCTGTGATCCCCAAGTAGACGGGTGAGGAATCTGACACTTCATCTCTCTAGGAAGGGTGACTTACCCCAAGTTACAGAGTGAGTTAGTATGCTGCTATTTAATTCCAGTTTGTTGAAATTAAAGAAATCAGAGTGGGTAAACAATGAGGTTTCCAGTCAGAACTAAAACAGGGCTCCATCAAGACAGACATTAACGCATGTAAATGCACAGAAAAGGGTCTAGAAGGACACCCTCTGACTGGCCAAATCTGGATATCAGAGGAAAAGGACAGGAGGGGGAAGATGGGGGAGGGAGGGTTCTCTTTACTTTTTATTTTATATTCCTCTATATTTTAGCAATATTTAACATACAAAGTACTTAGGTATTATGCATATAATTAAAAATAACAAGAACTGTGTTAAACTCACCTTCTACAGAAGACCTGGAAACCATTCAGATTTAATTCTAATAAAATTTTAGAGGTGTTCAATTTTCTTGGACAAAGAGCATGCTAAGAACCAGCTTTGGAGTCAGACATACCGGGCTTCCGGTCCCAATACTGCCCCTCTCCTTATAGCTCAGTGACACTGTTCAAGTCACTAAACCTCTCAGAGCCTTGAATTCCTTGTGTGGGAAGGCAGTGTAATCTTATTTGTTTGCCCCCAGATTTTCATGAGGCTGACTTGAAGTGGCATGTGAAGTTCTGATACAGGCTCTGCACAGAGGCCAGAGTATGACTGCCTCCCCCTGGTTTTGAAGGGTTAATCCTAATCTATATCCATGAGTCAGTCCTTCCCCCAAATGATCCACTTGGGCAAAAAGAAAGGGGGAAAAAATATTGCCACCAACCACTCCAGCCTGTAAACCCCCACCCGAGACTCCCCTTCTGAGACACCAGCTCTTTAGGAGTCAGACAAGATCCAGGCAATAAAAGCGGCGACAGAAACCTTCCTGCAAACGAGGTCCCTGATGCCCCATTGTCTCTGTAGTCCAATCTGTGCCTCTCATGCAAGGTTTCAAGGATGTAAAAAGCATTCAGATAAATGGGTCTCCACTACGAGGCTCTTACACAGGGAAAAACATCTAAAGCTAAATAAATTAATATGTAATAAGTCCCCACGGGGCCCACCACTGGAACCAAGCATCCAAGGGTGAAAAGGGACAGAACGAGGGGCCGGGTCCCAGCCCTCCGGTGTCAGATGGGCCAGATGAGGCAGCACAGCCAATGACATGAGGCTCTGCTTTGACTTCCCAGGCACTGGTACCTAGGCTAAGGCTGCCTCTGCAGCTGACACCTTCCAACACAATGCTCATCATTAGCACCCTCACCAGGAAGCGACATTCAGATCTGTGAAGCAATGTGCCGATAGTTCTGATGGACGTTTGTTTTTAAAGCACGCTGCGCATACCATATGACCCACCCATTCCACATCTAAGAATACCATCACATCTAAGTGCACAAACATTTAGCCACCAGGATGCTCATCACAGTGTTGTTTATAATATGAGAAAATTGGAAACAATCTTAATGTTCCCTAGTAAGGGACTGGTAAATTACCTCACATCCAAGAAGCAGAATACTTGGTCACTGAAAAAGATGGAAAACATCTAATAGTATGGAAGAGCAGAGGTTTATGGGAGCCCTTCACCCAACACCAAAACAGGTCTTAACGAAGACAGACAGACAGCTCTAGAAGATGAAGATGTCAGGCTACTGCCCAGGAAAAGTGACCTGTTCTGAAGATTGCCAACTGGACCGACAGTTGCCCACATCTTGAAAAAGATCAGGCACCAACTGATGACCCAGTCACCTCCCTGCCTATAATGTTTCTGAAAGAGTTTTAGGATTCTTCAACTAGATGAGGTCCTGTGGTCAAAATTGTGGTCAAAATTAAGTTTGAGAATCACTGTATTTTATACTGTTCATCCACTCCATGCCTGACCCTATGCCATTTCTGAGATCTGCGATGGATCCTAATGCACTAAAAACTCTTGTGAGAAGCCCTACATTAAAGAAACTGCCTAATCCTGCATTTCCCACAAGCATCTGGCTGCAGACCTTATACTGAAACATGTCTGAACATCTCACTGAAGAGCTGGGAATGCTGATAGACTAGAAAGCACCCCGGATGTGGCTGGGAGGCCTGGGGACCCCTGTGCTCTCATTTACTGGGGAATCTTCAGCTAAGTCATCATCACCTTATCCTGGGCACAGACTCTCCATCTGGGAGCTGGACTAAATCAGAGGTGAAAACCTTGGGGGCCATGGGGGAAGGCATAAAGGTGGGAGGCTCAGCAGGCAGGACTCTCAGTACCCCCCTCCCCTTAAACTAGTAGACAGCTCCGATTTTTCTGTTTTATTATTTGGGCTTCCACATAAGACTTCACTTAAAAAAAGGGCTTTCCGGCTAAAAAGAAAAAGAAAAAAAAGTTAAAAACCACCAAAGCCTATGTCCCGTAAGGTGCCTTCTAACCATTACAGTTGATTTCCTTTAAATCTGTATTTCATGTGGAAAAAAAGTCCTCTCAAATGGAGGGGCTGAGCCAGGCTTCCTGGAAAAGGTGAAGGCATGAGCTGAACTTACTCCAAAAGAGGCTCCGCGGGTTTAGGGTTGGGGATGAACAGGGAACCTGGCTCTGGGCAGGAAGGTGGGGAGCGGGTGTGAGCACTACTGGGGAAGATGAGAGGGACTGTGCAGGTAAGTAGACGGATGAAAAGACATCTTGAAAACCAAGGTCAAGAATATCCACATGGAGGCTGACAGCAAGATATCGGCTGTTTGAAGAGTTATGCGATCAAAACAAGAGAGCCACTAGTTCGGTGACCGTCGCAGACGGTTTGTGTGGCTCAGCGTGGAGGAAAGGCTGAGGTGAAGTGTTGCCGTCACCTGTGCTCGTGATCTGGCTATACAAGGACAGAGGCAGAATTCAAGGTTCAGCTTCAATGAATGAGAGCTTCAAACCCAACCTCCAGCTCAAACCTGATACATGAAGACACCCAGAGGAGTACTGGGTATTCAGACTCGCCGCATTCCCAAACATAGTACTCTGAACATCTGGGGCACACAAAGCCCTCCACTCCTCTGGATCCGGTATCCTATGAGGGTCCTATGTAGTGTGAAAGGTCATCCTGGGAACATCCCAGGACAAATCAAAACGTGGAGTGGAACTTGGGGTGTCTGGAAGAGCAAGGCGTCCTTCTTCATGCTTCCTCCAACTAGGAGGGCTTGATCATGTTTTAGCAGTTGGCTTTCCCACCTTCCATGCCCCTCTGGATTGCCATGTGGCACTCCCAACTCGAGCAGTCCTTCCTCAGTCAAACACCACACACCTTACTGAGGTTCTCCAGGGCCTTGCTAGAAGCTGGTAGCTGGCTTTGTCAGACAGGTATGGGGCTTCCAAATGGATGGAATTCAGTTATGGTCTGCATCTATCTTCCACTAGTCGGGAAATCCAAACAACCAGAAAACACACAACATCCTTGGCTAACTTCCAGTCTGGTGTATGACATCAATGACAAGGAACTCATCTCTCATTGCTGATGTGCTTTGATTGACAATGGATGACTAGAATGCAGTCCTGAAAATAATTCTGAACCCGGGGTCAGAAGGAAGAGAGTTACTGAGATCAACTTGCAATGTCTGACATGAACAAAGCAGGAATGTCAGCGTATGTGCCAAGCATCTGCCATCTGTCCTGCACATCATGACTAGCCTCCAGATTGGATGTTTATCTTAGCTTCATCCTATCCTGGACGTGTGACTTTGGAAAGTCACAAAAGCCACCTACCTGCCTTTTCATCAACAAAACAGAATAACAGGCTTTATCCATTGCTCCCCCGGGACTGCTGAAGGGTGCCAACAAGCTCATGGACAGCAGACAAGTTCTATAAAGTGTCCAGTGCAGGGGATTATTATATTTAAGGGATTAGCGTTCCTCTCCACAAGAGTGGCCCTGAGGCACTACACGATCCTGAAGAGGCTTCCAAATCAACAAAGAATTAGCACCAGGGTGGTGGCTGTGAGTGGTGGCAGCCCTGAGTGAGGCAAGGCTTGATTCTAAACTTGGGAACAGGCTCAGGGCCTGGTTCTCTATTCCCCTGTCACACAGGATAAAGGGATGCTGGGATCCCTATGTCTTCACTAGTTGCTCCCAATGTTGCCTGGCAGAGTGCCATCAGCACACACGGCCCGGAGACCCACGTGCTCAAAGCCACAGGGCCCAGTTTGCAAACCAACAGGGTCAACCATCTCTTCCAAGTGGCAGTGGGGTGGAAAACGAGCTATAATATCACTGCAAGAAGACCACCCAAAGGGGAGGTACCAAAAGGCCAAAGGTCTGCCAAAAGGCAAAGGCAACCCCAAAGCTACAGACACTTCTTCCACTGCATTAGTTTTGTAACTGCATTGGGTCACCCAGCAGACAAACGCTATACTCTGTATAGAAGCTGCGTGTTCTTGTAAGACTGAGTTGTTTGGAGTCCAGATTAGGTTTACGGTGCGTAAACACCAGCACCAAGAACGGCTACACTGCTGGTAGAGTAGAGATGCTGTCATGAGCTTCAGCATCCATGTGGGAGAAAGAGCCTGTGTGGACACGAGTCTATGAGCATGCTTCACCTTACACAACCGGCCTGCTCTGAAAGGCCATCTCTGAGGAAGCCTTGGCAAATTTTAAGCTTTGCTTTGGGACACACACAGGAGGGCCTGCTGCAACCTCCCGGTGATGCAACACAGAAGCACAGGGATAGGAGCGTGACACACCCAGTTCAGCGCTTCCGTGTTATCTGCCAATTATTGTGACTTCGGATGCATTATCCAACCTCCAAGCTGTTTCCTCTTCCATAAAGTGAAGCTAAAATCACTCCACAGGGCTGATGAGAGAACCATCAATAATAATTACTAATATTGAGAGATAAGATACAATAATGAAAATGACTGCTGTTTATAGGGGCTATGCGCGTGCCAGTGCTACGCTGGGCACTCTGCCCACATTTTATCTAATACTGCCTAAGTCCCACAGGCTCCTGGCCTCTCAAACAAGGACAGTTGGGGCGGGGAGGGGAAGCCTGCCTTAAGATTGAATACCTTCCACCTTGCAACCACCACCCGGTCAAGTTGCTGGGGGTGACAGCTCCCCACCCATGAAACATTCTCTGAGCGCATCCCACAAGGCAAACTCCATCCAAGAACCTCACGGACATGGGTTATTCTCATTTTACAGATAAAGAAACAGAGGTGGGTGGGACTCCCTAACTTGCCCAGCTAGTGGGTCACACCACTAGTTAATGAGCATCTATCTCCCAACAGTCAGACCTGGGTCCTGTCAGGCAAGGCAGTGACTCGAGGCCACCTGTGTGTGTGTGGTCTCTGGAACCTGGCTCTCGGGGTTTGAACACTGGGTCTTCCAGGCTGTGTGAACCTGGAAAAGCTCCTTGACTTCTCCCTGGTCCCGCTTTTTGACTACGAAACGGGACAGCATCTGCCTCACAGGGTTGGTTATGGGAATTAAATTACTTCATATATGCCAACCACTTGGACCAGAGCCTGGCACGGACTAAGAACCCAAGAAATGTCAGCTGCTATCAATGTCCACTGTCCACAAGCCTCGAAGACAAAGATCTGCACACCCTTCCCCTCCACTTTCTCGTTCTCTGTCTTCTTTGAGGTCCAGCTACAACGCCCCTGCAGGAAGCCCTCCCAGACCCTAAAGCAGCCAGCGACTCCCCTCTCTTGGTTCCCTCCTGATTCTGCCTGTGTCCCCCTCCCAGCACGGACCATGACCTGCCCACTCAATTGTTAATTTGACCTTCTGAACGACAATGAACTTAATCCTTATCCAGCTTTGTATCCCCCCCTCAGCACCATGCCTGTGGCAGGCCCTGGATGACATAAATGGTAACCGAGTCACTGGCAACCCACCCATTGTAGGTTTCCAATTCTTTTACACCAGCAATCTTTTACTGAGAGTTCAGGGGGATCAGGCAAGGTGCTGAGCATTGCACCCCTACACTGCTAATGTACACCTGTACCTTGTTTATGGACGGGTAAACTGAGGCTCAGAGGGCCAAGTGATTAACCCAAGGCCACATAACTGGAGAACAGCTGGGCTAGGACAAGAGCTAGGTCTGCCTGACCGCAGTAGACCTCGCGGCCTAGGCATCCTCTACTTTGTCTGTGCTTTTCTTCCTTCTCTATTCTACTTTTTGTTTTGTTTTGTTTTGTTTTGTTTTTGGGGGGGAGAGGCATCTTTTTGCACAAAGTGAGGTGTCCCTGCATATAATTTCCCCATTACTGGGGCAATTAATAGTAAACCAATGGGCCTATGCACTGGATGGCTTTGATGCGCCCAGGCCCTCCCCCGAGTGTCACCAGCACTAACCCACTGACACAGACACTCAAATGCCACCTGATTGACTGACAGCCTGGCTTCCACCTTCTTCCCTCTTCCCCTCAAGGGCCCCCAGAACCAACAGGGGAAGTTGGTTGCTAATGGCAACGGCCTTGGGAGCAAGGTGAGACCTACCATCCGGCTGGTGAGGGCTGGAGGGAAATTTTCAACAGCCTCTGGGGCCCCTTTCCTGTCAATCAAGGCGGCCCCTTCCCTGCCTAGGCCTCAGTTTACTCTTTTATAAATAGTGGATGCTGCCCTCCACGATTCTAGTTACAGAGGTGAGAAGGGTTAAGGGAATCCAGCCAATCAGGCCTCTGGGGGGGGGGTGCCCTGGGTGGATTTAAATGGGTCAGCAAGCGTTTTTAAAAACCAGGAGTGCCTCTTAGCACCCTAGTTCAGCAGAGACCTCCCACCTCCTTACACCCAGGGGCTCCACACTGAGGTGTCTGAGCTGAGTGCCCTAGACGGAGCCTGTGCCGAGCTGGGTGATTAGGGACCACTGGAGTTAGAGCTATCGTGAATTATTTTCATCCCATCATTCTACTAGACTGTAAGCCCACTTGGACAGGGAAAACAGGCTACTACTGATGCTTCCCCTTAGAGCAGGCACACACAGGAAGTTCATAAGAAAAGCTGGCTTAAAGGCTCAAAGAGCCAATGGGCATGGGGCTTAAAGCCTGTCTCTGAGGAGTGCCAAACAGTCCGAGCAGCTTTCTGGGAGCAGCAAGGACTTACAGTGTGCTGGGAGGCAGGAACGTGTGCAGGGGCCGGGTGGTGGGCAGCACACAGTGTCAGGGGCCAGTTGCCAGGTAGGCCTGAGACCTGGCTCGAGAGATCCAAATCTCCAAAATAGAACATTTAGTGCCACCATTACAATCCCATCTTAACCGTTATCAATACCAAATACCTAACATTTTCCAGGGTGACGTTTGTTCCCAAATCACCCTTAACCATCCTATGAAGGATGCTTACAGTCTCCCCATTTCACAGATGAAGAAGTTGTGGCTCAGTAAAGCTTGGACCACATGGAACAAGCTATTTCCACCCCTCTCCCTCCATCCCCCTCTCCTCCATCCCCCACCCCACCTGGCAGCAAACCCACATTTTCCCCAGGCAACCTGCCAGGAAAAAGCAGCACCCAGCCCTGGCCCCCAGGACCTGAGAGGGACTTGTGGCGGATGTCTAAAATACCAACCCCACGCAATCCAACTTGGCGTACCAGGAAACTAACTGGCTACTGGGGCCTTAACTTGCTTTAAAATGTTTCCAGTCCTCATTTTGTGAGAGAAACACGGCCTAAGCAAAAAGATCAAACTCTGATATGGGGAATGAGAGGAGAGCACCCCCTGGGAAGATGTAAATTGCACATGGGCCCCTCACCTCCTGGGGGAAACTGTAAGAGTCTTACCTCACAAAAGATACCCTTGTCCTGGGGTAAAACAAACAGGGCAGTGGCTGCAGAGGAGGCATCTGGAAGATGCTGGCCCCTTTAGTATGCTGACCCATACCGGGGCGCTCTCCTGTTGGCAGATGAATCCAGGTCCTATTTCTGTTCCCGTGACCCCAGAAGTGAAGCAGAACCCTCTGGTCAGAGCCTAGAGGGCTCCATGTGCTCAGCATTATGGCAATGATCACCATGGAGCACCTGACTTGAGTCTTGTGGACAACCTGACCAAGGATTTTACTGATGGGAAAACTGAGGCTCAGGCAGGGAGGCAGCCTCCCCAAAGGCACCGACTCACACGCACTAAATAGAAAAGCCCAGATGTAGATGACAAGGCGCTGGGTAGGACTTGTTTCTGTTTAGGGTCAAACCACACGCATGCATCCACTTATTGGTTTAGCAGAGATGTGTGTTGGGCCCATCAGGTAGTACTGCTTTGGGTCTGCAGTGGTGACAGAAACACTCCTGAGCTCTTGCACCCACTCACGCCGCGCACAGGCATCTCCATCTCACCTCCATGGCCTCCCATTCTGAGACTTGGTTGAGGCTGCTATGGGACACCCCAGCCACCAGCCCCCTTTCACTTCCAGAGCTGCCCTTAACTCCAGTGACTCTCCAAGTCGACTTGTGGGCCAAGGAAAACAGACCCCAGGAAAAACCACCTTATGAGAGGGGACACTGGCCATGGCCTCCCTCCAGAAGCCTCCAGTACTAGGCAGAAAAAATGGTGGGGCAAGCACTTCAGCGCTCACCCAGAAACCGTTTTTTATAAAGCATCAGCTTTTAAAGAGAGACGCACAGCCAGAGGCCTTCCTTTGGACTTTATCTTGACTTGACAGACGGCTGCGGTGGGCCTGCCTGCAACTGGAACCTGGGCAGTAAAACCCTATCCGCTGGGCAACAGGGGCAAGGCCAACCCTGTGCCATTAGAGGGGGCACAGGTGGTGCTGACCAGGCTCAGGGGCCTGACACAGGAAGGGAGAGAAGAAAGGGAGAAGGAGGAGGGAAGGGGAAAGCAGGGGCTGGGGAGGGGAGATGGGAGGAAAGAGCCTTTGTGCAGGCCTCCCTTCCCCCACCACAATCCCCAGGAGCAACAACAATCAGTTATGCAAATAGTGACCCCTCCCCCAGCCTGAGCCATCCTCCACTCCTAGGCCCCTCCCCCTCCCTCTGGGT
>NW_017731819.1:147469-177051 GCF_001890085.2 Hipposideros armiger | reverse complement strand
CTATCCCCTACTCCCTCCCCCTCAAGGTTTGTAGTCTTCAAATTAATTTTACTCCAATTTTTACCACTGCCAGCCTCTTAACCCATTACAAAGTTTCTCACTTTGGGGCCAAGGAGATTTCAGGCTGGAAGAAGGGAAGCATCGCTTAAAGCTTCACAGAATAACTGAACACACCCCATTTCATTTCGCTGAGTCTCAATGAAATCACAAGAATCTGAAGGGAAAACTGGCTTCAAAGCAGGGCCCTCACCATGTGGTCAATGTCAACCACCACCACCGACAAGGAAAGTCTCAGCCAGGTGACAACTTCCGATGGGGGGCTCTTATTCCCCTGCTCTTCTTTTTTCATGAGATATATACTTCTGATTGTTTCAGTTTCAAATTACCATCAGTCATCTAAATCGGGGATCCCAGGGCCTCCAGCACAGGCGCATCAGAGGTGGATATTCAAAGCAGCCCTTATTTACAATGGGCAATGCAAATCTGCCCCATGCCAGTAAACTTGGACACTTCACAACACACACTGTGGCCGCTGCCCATCTCAGGCGTGTCCATCCACCCCTACCAACGGTCAGGGGTGTGTTATCTGCTACCTGCAGCCCCAAAGTGGCAAACAATGACCATGACAATGACGACAAACATCTGCGGGCACACACAGAACCTGGCGCCTGTTATATCTCCATTTATGCTTTTGCCAGCTTTGAAATGATGACTTAAAAGAAAAAGCCTCAATGTTTTCCATGAGTCCGATCTACAGACTAGTCAAGTTTTCTCTCAACCCCTGGGTACACAGGCCCCAAAGCGAGGACGTTTAAAGCGTGCCATGCGGAGCATGCTAGAGCAGGCCACAGGGACTACTTTTAAAGAGGACAATCAATAAATGGTCCCCGGGCTCCAGGTTTCCCCTCGCCCCGTTACTGGGTCCTCATCAGCTGAATGTGCATCCCCTTCCCCCTGGAATGGTTCCTCCACTCCAAAACCCACTATGGTCCTGGCTTTCCCAATAAGGGCAGCTCCAGGCCTCGCCTGATAAGCCATTCTCCAAGTCATTCTGCAAACCAGAGGGCCAGAGTGCTCCAACCAGTCCGACCTCAAACAGTGTATTTGCTGAGTGCTTACTGTATACAGGGCACTGTCCTGCATTCTTCACATACTTAATCCTGAGAAGGGAGCCTTAGGGTGTGTGTGTGTGTGTGTGTGTGTGTGTGTGTGTGTGTGTGTGTGTGTGGTTTTTTTTTTACAGATGAAGAAGCTAAGGCTCAAAGAACTATCAGGGTCACACAGGGACACTCAAGGAAGGTGGTGCCTCTACCCGCTCTCCAGCATCAGAACAGGGTCTCAAATCTGGGGGAGCATTTCCAGCAAATAAACACTTAACGAGGCAAATTTTACAAACCAACGGCCTTAATGTTATAATCGGTCCCTGTGGCTGCAGATAAAATTTCTAGAGACAGAATCATATGTAAATTTGAAAAATAATATAGCTCAAACAATTTAAGAGTGTTGGTGACATGTGCCAGAAAGGTGAGTCAGAAAACAAAAAGTGGCTTTGGGGACAGCATTTAAGACATTCATGCTAAAAATACAAAGACCTTACAGTAAAATATTTTTATGTTAAGTTGAAGGCAGAAGATACTATTTCTAAGTTTATATGTTATCTTCAATAACTTGGTTTTAAACATGGATAATGAAATTAGTAGCTTAAATATTTTAATTAGGGAAAGATACTTCTGGCAACAATCAAGCTACACGGACTGGCCACAGGTCTGCTCTGCCTCAACAGCCCCACTGCGGCTTCCACTGACTGCAGGACAGGGTCCGCTCACCTATCAAGTGACAGGCCTGCCACATAACCCCAGGAAGCACATGCCCTCAGGCCTCTGGCCACCAGGTTAGAAACCAGGCACTGGAGTGCTCATTTCCATCATGAAAAACTGAAATCAAGCCCATCCTTTCCATATTTCTCAGCAAAGTAAGTTAATGGATAGATTCTCCCCCAGTGTTCAGTTTTTCTCCCCTAATTTTTGCTTAACTCTCCAGTGATTATAACAAAGGTAGGCGCTTTAGTACCCCAGAAGAGTGGGTTTGGCTCTTTTGGAGCTTAGCAAGTCCTTATTTCTAGGTGTCACTCACAGAACTGGTGTCCGAAAACACCCAGAACTACTCAGGGCAGAAGAAAGAGGGTCTTGGACGGAGAAAGAGCCGTTTGATGGAGACCCCAGGGCCCTGCACCAGGGAATGGGGTCCCCCGACCACAGCTGCAGCCTTGGGCCCCTCAAACTAGGGCAGCAGGCCCCCAATAATGATGCTCCCTCTGAAGGGGCTACCAACAGCCAGTGCCAAATTTCAAAACTAACCACCACCATTGGGGGGCTGGGGGCCCTGTCTGGTTCCTTTCAGTCCGTGTGTGCTGACAGCCAGGCCAAGACCTACCAGCTACTTTTGTTTCAAGAGGAGCAGAGAAGGCAGGGGCCTCTGCGGACGGACGCTGGAGGCTAGAGTTAAGTTTCGCTGGTGAGTGGCGGGGGCACAAAGGAAGGAACCGCTGGGGGGAGGGGAGGCCACAGAGCTGGAGGGCTGGGACAAAGGGGACAAGAGACAAAGGGACAGGAAAAGGGAGCCTGCTTTCTCCTTTTGAGGGAGGAACTCTCCATTTAGCCTAATATTTCACTCACATATCCCTGAGCAAGAAATGCATGATTACATGTTTTAGGAGGCGGCCTCAGGTGTCCATGACACCCCTGTCACCTCAGCTGCACAATGGTTCTCATTCCCGCCCCCCTGCTTGTCCAGGCCCCCTCCTCAGCCCACTTGTTTGATCGGCTGCCTTTCTCCAACCCGATCTGCCACCCTGAAGAGAGACAAAGAATTATTTATTGGGAGAGAAGAAAAACCCTCAAAGTGTCAGCCAGTGACAGACATGACACTTTCTACAAAGGAGTAAGCAGACAGGATGGAGGTGCTAGGTTTTCTAGTCTGGGGATGGGGGGGAGGGCTGTCACCGGGCATGCATGCACATATGCGTGCGCACGAGCGCGCGCGCGCACACACACCGGGCCACCCTCTGCACCCTCACATACTCTCTAAAATCCTACCTGCTTGTCCCTTTAGTGGTCCCCCCCCCCTTAAGACCACTATGTACCTCAGCAGGAGGTTGTGATGATTAATCTATATTGAAGGTGAGAGTATCTAGCACCAGGATGAGTTCTGCAATAAAGATGGCAAAATCTGAAATGTGGGAGAAGTCAGACCAGAAAGACCTTGAACATCTGACTCGGGGTCTGGGGCCTCTGTCCCACAGTCAGGGAAACCTCAGGGCTGTCTTCATGGCAACTCCTGATTTGTCTTATTTTATTTTGGTTTGATTTTGATTTTAGTAAGGCAGAGATATGATGCCATCACATTTTTACATTAACAAAGCCAATCTGGCATCCACACCTAGGCCCAAACCAACAAAAGGGCAGCTTAATAAAGGTGAGGCCAGGAGGCTAGCTGTCACCACCCACAGGGACAGCAGGAGAAAGGCAGGAGCCAAAGCCCTCCTATACGTAACAAGCTTGGCTCCTTCCCTCCCTGCTGCCACTCATGTCCCTGTCCATGCCCGAGTTCTCTCCTCTGGGCACCACTTCATTCACCCAAAATAGCTGAGCACGCACCTCCAGTGCCCCAGGCGCAGCACAGGACAGTATGGTCCCTGCCCTCCCTGCAAGAGCATCACTCATAATGCATCAAGTCCTATCTGCCCACTGTTTCAAAAATGCAAGGCTTTCATTGAGCACCAACTGTGTGTCAGGTGCCGGGGCTCACTCATTTGTTGGGGCCTAGGGTGGGGCACTCCCGGTCCTGCAATGGGGACAATAGGGGCTTTGAGGAGTAGTAAAGAGCCTGTATCCAGAGGAGGAAAAATGGAACTGGGCCAATGGAACCAGAGAGGCTGGGAGAGCTGCTCCATGCTCCTCCCTCCTGTGGGGTCTGGGCTGGGCGGCCAAGCGGGGGGTGGCCATGGCTCCTGCATTGGGTCAGGGGCGGACCCTCTCCCAGAGCAGCAGATGCTGCTGTTCCAGAGGGGCGTGACCCTTTCTGTGGCCTGGACAGGCTGTCACACCTCCCCTCCCTCTTCTCTTCATTTCCCTACCAGGGCAGCCCCTCCCCACAGTTCCTCCTCACCCCCCGACCCAATGCTTGAGTCCGTTCCACCCTAGACAGCGCCCCAGCAACTGGCCCACCAAATAACTAGGCCAAGGATCAGGCCACAATCGGCTCTGGATCAGAACCAGCCTATCTTGTGTGTACAGTGACAGCTGCTGTCCTCTCTCCTAAAAAGAATGCTGTAGTAACACACGCTCCATGTTAAAACATTTTCAAAGAGAAAAAAAGGGAAAGTTAAAGAAGCCATCTATATCTTAAGTCTGCAAGGCAGCTCTGGACGTGGCCAGCACCAGCTTCCTGAGAAGCTGCAGCCCAGAGTGGCCCCAGCCCATGACCCTGGCCCTCACCCGGGGCGGGATATTCCAGGACAAACTCGCTGACTCACCGGAAAGGGTGGCGCTGTGGCAGGCACCTGTGCCTCGGAGGTGGCCTGAAGGTGGCCACAGCTTGGCTGCAATACCCAACCTCCAACCACGGGGAGGGGGATTTGTGTTTTTGGTAAAGTCTAGAAAAAGCAACTTGGGTCTTGAGAGAATGCCGGCCCCTGGAAGCTTCCTTAAAATTAGTACACCCTTCGTTGTTTTAGTTTATGCGCTTATGGATTTGTTTCCAATAACCACTTTTTTAAAAAATCTTTACTAGAATAAGCTGGACAAGAACATGTTTGTTCCAACTCTTCTGCCTACATGGTGCAATCACTGCTTTCTCCAAACCCAGCCATACCTTCGCAGGGCCCAAATGGCCACACACCAACTCTGGGACCACGAAGGCATCGCTCACCACCACTATGCAGAGAAGGAAGTAAATACTCAGTTAACTCCAAGCAACTAGTCCAAAAATCACAGAGCCAGCAGGCGCAGTGTCCAGGGGGCCAGGGCTGGCCAAGGCAAGATGACCTTGTTGGTTTTCTATCAGGGGCAGCAGCCACCCACAAGGAGTCTACAATGCACTCCAGTGCCTTCCTGGGGTCAAGCCCATCTGAACATGCATGATATAGCTTCCATTTAAAGCCCTGCAGTTAGCATCTTAAAACACAAAAACTCCAGATAAAGGGGAAGAAGAATAGTCTACACGCTCTGTAAAGACAGACTTGGCCAGTGTCTTCCTGTCTGTAACCACACCTCGGAGGCACCAACTACCTAATGAATGGAAAGACTAGCCTGACAGATGAACATCTGAGAAAAAAAACAGTATGTGCTCTCACCCCCAGGGTGGATTTTGGATAAAATGTTCCTCCCCAACTGGTATCATTAGGACAGCACTAAGAGTTTAAAGGGAGTGAGCATTTCAAGCCCTTGGAAAAGCCTGAATGGCCGGCTTAGAACTAAAGAAGCCCCTGCCCTGGCCAGACCCTCCCTGAAGAGTAGATAAGCGCTCCTCACAATGAGAAACCACCTCCTGCACAAACACCCACAGCCACCCCCTTGGAATCTTGTTTATCCCCCTTGGCTAAGCAAACAGGAGTCTTCTCAGATAATGTAAAGGTCAACTGCAGACTTGTCTGGCCTGATAACATCGCCACCAGCCCTGAATTACAGGGGTCACATCATAAAATATTCCTGCCCAGATAAGCGGGAGAGTTAAGGGAATGAGAGGGGGCGCTTTCCCATCTTCTTAGTTTAACACTCCACTTCAATGCGCCAGCTGGGTGCCAGTATTCAGGACTCCAGACCACATCCCTGCCCGCCCACTCCCCAAGCCCCTTTACAAAATGCAAAAATTGGGAAAGAGAAGAGTCACAGGGCTTCCAGCCGGAGAGGCCTCATTAGTTGGCAAAGCGTTGGGCTAACTGAACAATGAGCATTTTCCCACACATCTCTGAGGACACTTCATGTCTTAAGCTCCATCAATATGTCAAAGACCTATTTCAGAAAAGAAAGGCAAATGCCAAGGCCGGAGCTCAAACTGAGCAGCCAAACGTGGCCTTGTTCTGAGGACAGTAAGGCTTCAGGGAGCTGTTCAAATGCACACACGGGGCCCTGGCAGGTGGGCAGCTTCCTGCACTTCCTGATCACTCTGTCAGTCCACAACTATGACTTGGGTATCCATCAGGTGTCAGGACTTTACAGGGAAGTGCTCCGAACAAGGAGAACAGCATGTGCAAAGGCCCTGTGGTAGGGGAGCTTGGCCCCTCCTTTCCTTAACTACAGCCTGGCAACTGTCCTGTATCAATGTCTCAAGGTTCACACTCCACCCTAACAACAAAAATACACAGTCGTAACTTTTATTTCGAAACAGAAACATTCCAAAATTCCCTGAAATGTTTTTTTCTAACATACTAACCAGGTCTACCATCTTCTCACCTCTCCATTTCTGCCGTTTCCCAGCAGCAGTATCTTCTAATTTCTGAACAGTTCACATTGGCCTCCAGTTTAGGACACACCCTAGCTCCTCGCTAGCCAATGGTTGCCCCAGCTGCCTGCCCATGTCTCCAGAGCAGGCCTGGGCAGGGATGGGGGTGGACATGTTTCCTAAGCAAAAGAAAAGAGCAAACCTGACCTGCTCTGGGCAGCATAGGCCAGGAAGGAAGTAGGAAGTCATCCTGAGTACAGGAAGTCCTTGCTCATCCCTAGATGAGACCCCAGCAATGGACTGGCCTCTGTCCTGAGAAGAAAAGATCATTTGGGGGCAGGGAGCAGGGATGAGAACACTGCTCTGGCCCAGTATGTAGTGTGCGCTGGGGACACACAAACACTTCTAACCTCAAAGCACTTGGTTCCCTTGGCTGGCTCTGTCCTCACCCCCACTCCCCACACTAAAAACAGGCTTCAGGAAGAAAATGAATCAAGTTTTACAAGCTTCCCTATTTACCCAGGACTACAAATCTATCAGTGGGGAAGCTTTTAAAATAAACTCTCTCCTAGCGCTGTCACTTCCTTTCTTCTATTTGCCGCAGCCAACACACACACACACACACACACACACACACACACACACACACACCCAAAAAAAAACCTCTATGGTTTTCTTTAACCTCGGCTGTGGATCCTGAGTCTGACAGAGGAATTTCAAATTCAGACCATACACCAATCTGCCACTTATAAATACTTCCTGCTTTTCATTCTGCTCCTCTCAGCAAGTCAAGTGTCTGAACATACCCAGTACAGCTCCCTACGCAGGGATACCTTCCCAGGAACACTGACTGTCTTTCAGCCTGTCATGCACTCATTCCAGAAATATTTACTGGGCATCTTCTAGGGTGGGTGCAACCTCCATTTTACAGATGAGGACACTGAGGCGTAGAAGTTAAACAACTGGCGCTGGTGACACTGTGAGTAAAGGCCCTGGTGGGAATTAGAACCCTGGTCTTTTGCACCCTTGTTCCCCAGCAACCCATGTCTATCAGACACAAATAGCAAAGTTGCTTCAAAGCTTTAAAGGAAAAAAAAAAAAGACTCATTATGGATCACCAGCCACTGTAATATTAAATCTTGAAAGCTAAAGGCCATTTTAACTGCTCCTTCCCAAAAGGACCATGGAAAACACAACCAGCAGAATGTAGTAGAGCCTGTGCTTTAATGCCAACACGCCGTTGGGTACAGGTCCCGGAGGCACAGGGTTTGAGGCAGCTTTCCCCCAACACAGGGAGGCTTCCCAAAGGACTGCAAGGAGCCAGCAGCCCAGCAGTCAGGGGACTGGAGTCAGAGTCTCAACCTCTCACCGCCCACAGGACTTCGGGCAAGGAGAAGTGAGGGCTGGGTGGCCTTCCTGCAGTGGTCCCTGGACCCCTTCTAAGGCTTGAGGTCCTCCAGATAAAATGACCCAAGTGCATAGTGCCTTCCAGCTTAGAGCTGAGCCCATCATAAACTCCCAGGAGCTAGGGAGGAGGGCAGGCACAGTGACAGGAGGCCCCTCTAGCAGATGAGGGACCCAGGCTGTGTGCTGGGGTGTGCGGCTGGAAGCAGTTCCAATCGTCTCACCCCCAGCTCCAAGGCTGCTTATACCCCATAGTCCAGTGTCTGCAAGGAAGGCAACACCATGGTTATCCCCCAGAAACACAAAATGGGAAGACGCACTCACTCCATTTCAAAATGGCCTACCCTACTCGTCCTAAATTCTCTGGCTGGTTTTCTATACCTCTAAATCCATAAACTGGTCCTACTTTCTGATCCCATCTTGCTCCCAAGCAAGACTCTCCTCTCCTCTCTGGCCTCTGTCCAACCCCTACTACTACCTATGGGAATTCTCTTCCTTCCGGCCTGCCTATACCCACCCCCCCACACCTGGGCACCTCCTTCCTCAGCTCTTCACTTGGCTCAGCCCTAAAGCAGAGGCAGTAAGAACTTTCATTCCGTCTGTCCCTCTTACTGGTTGCCCAGAATGTAAGAACATATTTTCTAAAAAGGTGGATGTTGCTATTCACCTGGGCTAGTGTCTGAGGTCCCGCCACACTGCACATACACAGTAGCTTGTCTCCTCCCTGAAGTCTGTCTCCTATTATCTATGGCTTACTGGGTGTCAGTCAGAAAACCCCTTAGGTGACAGACTGGGGGAGACCCTAGAAAGAAGTCTAACTCAAGGACTAGACTGCTTGAAGTTGAAATCCAATTTTTCATTTAAAGCAAAAACAAAGCTGCCAAGCTCCAGGCCATCCTTCCTTCAAGAAAGGAAGGGTTTCCAACTAACGCTTTCACCGAAATCAATGTAGCCTCTTAACAAAAATCCCCGCTACTCTGCAGAAGGGTCTTCTTGGATTATTTTCCTTCAAAAAAAAAACATAATTTACACATTGGGTATCTTTACTTTCCAAACCATTCAGAATTAAGGAAAGGGGGGGGAAAAACACGTCTGTTTCTATTTGAAACTGTCAAAATTAGCATTCAGTAATTAAAAATCACACCCTTTCTCTTAATAACCTAACCAGCATGATACAATCAGGTTGTGCCAACTCTTTAATCTAATTGACTAATTACAGATTTTAATTTAGTCAGTTACTGAACAACTGTTGACAATTTGTTTTCATTAGGGACAGAACAGAATAAATATTTAGGCTTCTAGTCACAAAGACTCCTGCGATCAGCTCTCCACTCTGACCCCAACTTCAGAGCAACTCTGGCTCCATCGACATCCCGACTCAGGTACGCGTGCTGCTTCCAGCCACTTTTGGGCTACAGCCTGCATCACACACAACTTCCTACAGGACTCTTTTAAGGTAAAATCCTTCAGTACGAGCAGTGGCCTCCATGCCCAAAATACAGGCAATTCCCAAATTCACACACGTCACTCAAGAAGTGGCAAACACTTAAACATTGTGAAGAAAAACAAATTCAACGCCACACGTCACTGGCTTTTCAGCAACAAAATAAGTTAGGTCAAAAGAGGTTTATCTACACTTATCTCAATGGGAAGCAAACTGTCACTGACATCTTTTTTTTTTTAAGACACTTTTATAGGTTTCTACTGAAATGATCCAATTCTTTCAAGTGCATTTTTTCCCCAAGGTCCCCACCATCTCCCAAAATCATCCAAAAGTTTGTTAAAATAACAGTATGTCTCCAAGGCACAGAATGGGGGCCCTGGGTTCCAGTCCGGCTCCATTACTTAATGGCTTCATTTCTGTGAGCCTCAGTTTCATCCAAGGAGTAGGATAAAAACAGCCTCTGCCTTGTAGAGAGTTCCAAGGATTACATGTCATACCCATGCAGTGTCTGGCCCAGGGCAAAGGGGCAATAAATGCTGGTCACCGCTGTTTCAGAAATCTTGTCTGTATCCCTCAGTGTCCCCATGCAACAAATTTAAAAATTGAGGGCCAGAAGGAAGACACTGGCCAGTCGAAGGTCACACAGACAGTAAGTGGGACATTTGGTTGAGAAAGATGATTTCTGGACCCGCTGCCCAGTGATCCATCTCCTCTGCTCGACTGACAGCCCAGAGCAGTAGGCAACACTCCAAGTCTGTAGGGATCGGGGGCTCTGGAGTATGTTCTGGAGACAAGAGCTCTCTACTCAGGGTCTCACACTCCTGGACCACATACACATCTGCCACGCTGCTTTCCCTACCAGGGAAGCCTTGCCTGCACTGCCTGCTCTGGGGTGGATGACCAAGAGTAAACTCTGCCTTCTGACCCTTCTGACTCCCGGAGGAAAATGTGAACGACTTCCCTCCACAGAGCCCAACCCTGGCCATCCCAGGACAAAGCTAAAAGGAGCCCCCCCTAGGTTGCTAGGTGGGTGGGAGAAGCACCAGCGTTAAGCCAGAGGGTCATAGCCTAAGAACTCAGGTCTCTTGCAAATTTTAGGGACTCTGGAACATTGCTGGTATTTTTTTAAGTTCAACAAGAATCAGGTCTGCCTCAACTGAAATGGAACCCAAATTCCCAATGTTTTCTGTTGAATAGAGTTGCACCAAATGGGTGTGCTCATATCGGTTCCCCTAAGGTGATAAGAAGCTCTGATAAGCACCAAACTATATAGTTCTTCTTGTTCCTATTTCATCAAAATGAATGGTGGCCCAATGCATACAACCTATTTGTAAGTAAAATATTTTCAAGCATGGAGTCTACAGGAAGTGGTAAGGGAGGACTAGTAAAAGGGTCCTTATGAGTGAGGAAATGGGGGAACTCTTCTTTAAGGTATATGGGCCCAAAGCAGGATGTCTCCTTCCTGGGTGAGGTCACTGAAAACCGCAGTCCCTCTGCCCATGGAAAAGCACAGCGCCGGTAAGGAACCATAGGACCCACAGGCAGGGCTTCAGCCTGCCCGTCCCCCTCAGGACCGACTCCCAACTAGTCCTGCCAGCCCCAGTATCAAACTTGTCCTGGGCTGGGCAGTAGGTCATCAATTAGTTAGGCAGCAAAGATGTCAGATCTGGTATAAATTCTTAAGGGAGCAGTGAGTGCGGTACAGTAGTGACGAGTATCTTCAACACTGCTGAATCCCTTTAGTGCCTTGGTTTCCTTAACTACAAAATAGAAAGGAAGATGGAATTTAACCCATAGGACTGTTTTGAGTGTGACGTTGAAGTAAGACCTAAAAGCATGTAGAGCAGTACCTGACATACAGCGAGCTCTCAATAACTGTTTAGTTGTTATCAGTTCTTTCGTAAAATGGGAAGAACATCCCATCCCTGACACTGCCCAAACAGGAGGAGAATTCAATACAAACACTTTCAAAGCTCTTGGCACACAGTAAGTGCTCAATAAACACTTGTTTCATTACAGGATTCATTATCATTAAACCACAATGCGGTAGTTTAGTAATTTATCCCTCACGAGAAAGTACCACCGCGACTCCCTCCCAGTGGCTCCACTTCCCATGCTCCCTCAGATCACCAGAGTCAAACACTGTGATTTTTACCTAGTCTTGTCTCTTCAAGTTCCCTCTGACGAAGATGCTGCTAGCAAAATAATGCCAACGAAAGTATGTGGCGACAGTCAACCCGATTTAAGTTCATTTTCTGTAGCTTGGGGTCAGAATCGACTGCAGCACTCTGGTGATCAAGTTTTCTGCAATTCCCTATTCCACGCATTAGCTCACTGACAGAAATTCACTGCGGTATTTAAAGTGGCAGCCATCACAACTAACTCAAATTGTATTGGCTTCCCCGATGCTGAAATGCTCTGCTGAAACCATCAATTGGCCAATTCGGAGATAACACGGTGGCTGAAATTCCCTGTCATGCTGTAAAATCCCCTTTTGAAGTGGCTCACCAGCCCGGAGATCTGCAGCGAAACCTGCGACCAGCACTGTGGGCCAGCACTGCCTCGTGTAACACAAGTGGGCTCGCCGAGCGGGATCTGGCGGGCGGCGCTGCCAAGAGCAAGGGCCTCCAGAGAGAGGATAACATTTTCTACTGGAAGCCTTCTAAAAGACAGCGAGAAAAGAAGGGCAGTGTGCACACGCCCGACACTAGGCCTGCCCACTGGGCCGTCTGCCCCTCAGCACAGGCCGGGTGGCCAAAGCCACGGGAAGCCCAAGGCATCTCCCAAAGAAAGCTGCAAAATTCCTAACGGATGGCACAGACACAGGCGCCAACCTCTTAAGTGGAGGTTTTCTAAAGTCACTGGCTGCCCCAGGAATCAGGAGCCCATCTGGCCACAGGCAAGCTGTATTACCACCCTATTCCAGGCCTCAGTTTCCCCATCTATAAATAAAGAGGCTCTTTTTTTATATACATTCTATGAGTTGATGGTCTGTTCAAATTTGAAATAGCCTTCTCAAAAGGGGATCACTGCTTACAAACCATTTTCACATGCTCTTACCTGACTTCAAAAAAAAAAACTTGGGGGGGAAAAAAAAAAAAAGCCAGGCCTTATTTCACATAATTTCATATCACAGACAAACAAACTAAGGCTCAGAGAAGCCAAGTGACTTACCTAAGGCCATCTGAAAGAATCAGAAGTTGAACCCTGGTCATCCAAGTCCAAATCATGTGTACTGTCCTCAACATGGCTTTAGTCCCCATCACCAAACAGCACAGAGCCAGGCACACAGCAGGCACCCAACAAGCGACCAAGGCCCCGGGCCAGTTTCCAAAGCCACGCTCTGACCATCTCAAGAGCTGGCAAAGCTGCAGCAGCTAGTATCCCAGGCATGGGGGAGGTCTGCCACCCCAGAGCCTGCTCTCTCAAACAGCCTTTTGTGACTAGGAGAGAAGGATCGCAAGAAAACCTCAGACAGAGGCCCCAGGGAGCAGCCATGCTTCTTAAGGTCAGAGGACTGTGAAACAGAAGTGAAATGTCAGGCGCTTCACCCAAACACACAAAGAGCAGGAGACACAAAGCCGGCCTGCCTCAGGAGCTATGCAAACAGCTGTCATCAGGAGGGGACAGGGAATTTGGGAGGCTGGGCCAACCTGGGTCAGACAGGATGCCCTGAGACCCTTTCTCAAGATCTTGTTGCGGCCAGAGCCTAAACCCTGCAGATATTCAGAAAACACCCTCCACAGAGGGCCAGGGACCCCACCTCAACTGCAGGCAGGAGGGAGGAACTGCCCAAGGCCAGAAGGCAGGGGCAGGGACAAGTCAAGTCGCAGACTTGGGAGCGACTGCTTATTCAGCACTCAGCAGACATCTGCTGAGCACCTCACATGGTCAATGAACTAGAAATATGGCAGAAAACACCAAAGGCAGAGGTGCTGCACACCCCCAGGCTCCGCTCTGGAAGCAAGATGGGGAGACCATTCTCTCAAGCACCCTCGGAGGCAGGGATGATTTCTGCCTTACTAACTACCAGGGAACTGCGGTCAGCATTTGCTTGTCACTTAGCCTGTCACGCAACCTGTAGGTCCCAAGATTCAATCTCAGCATCTCCAGGCTAGTAGCTTTCAAAGTTTAGACTAAGACCCACAATAAGGGAAATTTTACATCAAAACACAGGACACACGTTCATTTATGGGCACACATAAGTCACTGAAAACAAGTTTCCCGAATTAATAGTTATGTTCACTTTCTGTGATACAGTTGTTTCAGTTTTTGGACTTGCCAGTCTGACCCACTAAGATGATTTCACGAGGCACTAATGGGTCACAATTCAGTTTGCAAAACAATGGATTACCATACACCACTTGTCCATTTCCACTAAACCGTGTATTTAACAGGCCTGATCCCTAGGCAGGGATCAAACCCTTCTCACTTCTCAAGGCCCGAAGTGTAGCTCACCAACCTCAGGGTTCACTCAAGTCTCTGAAATAGGCCCCAAAAGTGGAATGGCAGAAAGGGGGTGAAAATAAAAACTCCTACCCTGAGGAGCTCCAATCTAGAAGGGGGAAGGGAAAAGATACAACTTGACCCAAATCATTATCCTTCCAGGCAAGTGAACAAGTGAATATGAAAGACACAAAATTCCTGGGGAGAAAAGGGGGTGCCATGACAGTGGTCCTAGCAGGCCAGGTGGAGACAGCCACATTCCAGGCTGCCATCTGCTCTACAGAAGGGCTGGTTGGCAGGGGAGCAAAAAAGCCTATCTCAAGCAGTGCAGCACACCAAGTAGGGATCACAGGGAAGGGTCAGAGGGAGCTGGGGAAAGTTCCAAACTCCTAGAGCAACAGGAGTAGCTAGAAGAGCAGAAAATGGACACTGGCTGAACAACACAGGCCAGGTGCTGGCCAGGGGCGTCCCTGTGTCATCTCATTTCATTTTCACAAGAACGGGAGCTGGTTTGGAGGCTACATGTGTAAAACCCCTTCCCATCCACCCCACTACCCCAGTCACTTGAGGGTGCTTTAAAAAGGTAGATTCAAGCCCAGGGCTCCAGAGAGCTAACCAACAGGTGAATAGGTCAATGATGGTTCATGTTTCACACTTCCTACCCCAAGACCCCTCCTGCTGTCCCCCTTTTGGCCATTAGAGAACCAGGATTCATACCAGGCAAGGTGAGATAATAAGACTGATAGCACATGTTTACACAGTGCTTCCACTGTGCAAGGTACTAAATGTACTGTGTGTGCGTGCGTGTGTGTGTGTGTGTGTGTGTGTGTGTATACTCACGCGAATAAACTTAATTAATCCTCATGATAACCCTATGAGGTAAGTATATTCTATTAATCCCATTTTCTACCTATGGAAACTGAGGCACAGAGAGGTTAATGAAGGTGTCCAAGTTCACACAGCTTGTAAGTGTAGCAAGGCAGCATAGCAGAGTCCTGGACTCTGATGGGGTTTGCAGGTTTGAGAACTCCATGACCTCAGGTGAGGCATCTTTCCTCTCTGGGTCTCAGTTTACCTACTTGTAAGATGACTAGGTGACCTCTAGTTCCATCACGGGCAATTCTGCTGTCTCTACAGGCATTAAACGCATTTCCCGGCCACCGCCAGGGATGGGACTACTTACCTACTCCCACCACCCATCCATCTCCCCAAAGAACAAGATCATTCTGCGCAAGTGTTTTAAGCACTTATCACATCCTGAGCTGCATCCGTCTCTTCAACTTGACAGTGAGCAGTAGCAGACACTCAACAACTGGACTGAATCAACACCTCGAAACGCAGTAGTGTCTTCTGCTCCTCGTCTGGGGGCCAGCTGACCAAGGCCTCAGGCTCACGCCCGGAAGGCGAAAAGAGAAGCAGCTAATGCTCCCAGAACCAGCTTCCTGTCGACCCTTCCCAAGCTCACCTTCTCCTTCAGGCCCCTCTTTCGGACTCCTCACTCAGGCAGAAAGTCAGGTTAAGGCCCGAGGCTGGCCAGGGCAGAGTACCCCCAAAGAGGACAATGACAAGACCCCAACTCAGAAGCTTTCAATCCTGTTCCTCCCTGTAAGCATTTACACAACACCACAGCTTTCCACGCCTTTTTTAAGACCACTCCCATAGTGGGCTGAGCAAGGACAACCCTTTGTGCCTGTTTCAGTCGAGAGGACAGACCTCAAGAACTGAAGGCCCCTCCACTAACGAGGGGTAGCAAGCTGAAATTGAATTCAGATTTCTGCTGATGCCAAGTCACCAGCCCTCTGGGTCTCACTATTTAGGTATGTGGCAGCCACATGTGGGAGTGGGACAGGACCACTCTGTCCAACAAAGATAAGGGACGCAGACATCTCAGGGGAGCACTTATCAGTGCCAGCCTGTGGCAGGACGCCTGCTCTGCCCCGTGCAGGGGTGTGGGAGTAAGACAAGATGGCTGGTATGGAAGGAAGACTCCATGACACATCAGGGGAGCCCAAGCACCAGAGGGCATCCCTGGAAAATTCAAGTGTCCAGTTCCCTAGGGTCAACTGGCTGTTCCAGAAAAATATGCTGTTGTCTCTATGAGATTAAATGTTTTGGGGGGAAAAAATTGAAGGCCGTAAAGAGAAAGGAAAGAAATTCACCAAATACTAGCCACAGAGAGACAACTATTTTACATATATACTATTACTTAACCCTCATGACAACCACACAAAGGATCCATCCACCATTTCTCCCATTCAACAGATGGCAACACTGAGGACCCAAAAGTCGGCCCTGCCAGAAAATGACAGAGAGTGAGGACTGACACTCAGGTATGTACCCCAGCCACCATTCACAGCCCAAACCCTTCAACATCCAGAGGATTCAAGGAAAAGAAAAGCATAACACAGAGAGAAACACTGCTAAAACTCATTGCACCAAGGCTACAAGAAAACCCTATTACCCTGGCGAATCAAAAACAAACAGTCATTATTGTCTGTTTGCTGTAAGCTCCCAGCAACATGTATTAAAGAAGTTTATGTGAATCGTCTAATGCACTTGTGCTGGGGTCAGAATTATTACCAAGCTAAAAAAAGATTAATTTTTCTAAATACCCTAAAGCCTAGGCACTATAATAAAGGCTACAGCTAGTGTAACATTTCTGTTATCTTGGCTGACAGGCCCTCAAGCACACACACCTCCCTTCCACTTCTCCCTCTTAAGACTTAAGCGCACACACGCTCAGACACAGAAGAGGGAAGGTCGAGGGAAGCGGGCAAAGTGGCTCTGGCCTCAAGTCCCCACTAGAGAATCTGCTTCCCTGGGAAAAGTAAGACAGCCGAAGGGACACTACAGGGAGAGCCGGGTGTCTCCCAGCTCCCTCAGCGCGGTGGCTGGCACAGAGCTAGCTCCCGGTCCAAGTTTGCAAATGCTTAGCTAACAAAGATGGCATTATGCAAAGACTGGTGCGCACGGCTGGTCTTAGAGTTCAAATGAAGTGACCAATGCCAAAAACTTTGTTTGGGTCCCCACTGCTCTCCCCCAACCCCACTTCCCACCTTGAAATAAAGGGCAAGGATTTGCAATTTGGGGTCTTGCTGCCACTTGAAACCCATTAAGGTGGCTGCATTGCCCAGATCCTGGCAAAATGCAATTCCAGTTACTCATTTTGTGTTTAATTAGCTACCGAGGGAGGGGGGTTAAGAGAAACTGCAGCAAACAGGGTGGGAGCCCGAAGAAAGGACGCAACACAAAGTCTAAGCGCCAAACAGAGTGGGGAAAGAAACAACTGTGTATATGTTTTGTTTCCATAATCTGCCACATAAGGGTGCCAAGGGTCAGAGCCAAAGGCAACGCCATGAACTTGCCAGGACCTCTGGGCAGATAGCTAGGCTGGCTTATCGCGGGCGAGAGCACTCCCCCAGTTACCCGGAGCCCAGCTGCGGCTTTCTCCTCCCATTCCTGCCTGCACTGCCACCCTCTCATGCCCCTGCCCCCAAAAGGCTCTGGCAGGCATGGACACACCCCGCCTGGCAGTAACCTCAGCTCAGCACATCCAAGGAGAGCCCTCTCAAATATCACTTTGCTATTTCAAACCCACCAAGGACGCTGGACCCCTGCCACTGAGCCACAAATACCTCCATTCCCATGCACGCCCAGAACGCTAGGGCGCTTTTCTACTTAACCAACCTGTCTAAAGACACAGGCTCACAGCATGGAGCGGAGAGGTCAGCAGAGCCCTGCTGGATGGGAGCACTGGGGTAGGGGAGCCAGCCCCACTGAGGGAGGCTTAAGTTGGGGGCTCACAATGGCAGAGGTCTTCAGAGCAGGGAAACTGAGGCTCAAGACTCCCCAAGGTCATGGGACTCCATGTCCACTACACATTCCAAATTCTCCACTGGGGATCACAGAGGGACTTTGGATTTGGGGCAGCAGTCCATGAAACTCCCGAAATCATATACAAAGTCTCCTTTGTGGGGACACATGTATTTTCTGGAAGGAAAGGCCATAGCTTTTATCACATTATCTCTGCCAAAAGAGCCAATGCACCATAACAAACTCCCTTCCCAGAGCTCAGGTCCCACCTCTGCCAGTGACTCTACAATGCACCTCTCAGGAATGTCAATTTAATTCTCTGCTAAATTCATTTCTTCAGTGAATATATACGGGCACACTCTGGGTCAAATGCAAACACCTTCTCTCTGTTTTTCAAGGGTTCTGTATCAAATGAGTGTTACCAAAAGTTCAGGGAAAGAATTTGAAAGACGAAGGCCTAGTCCCAGCTCTGCCACCTCTTGGCTATATATGCCCTTGGACAAACCATCTAAACTCCAGGCCTCAATTTCCTCATCTGTAAAATGGGGATGAATCTTAATAATAAAACTTTACCAACAAGGCAGCTGTGAGGCCAAACCACAATCACATACTGAAAAAGCATCATGAAAAGTACAGCAACATGAGTAGTGCAAGGAACCATCAATGCTCTATAGCATTTCCACTCAAACGCCACTTCAGTGCCTCACCACCTCTACTCACTTCTTGCCACCAAAACGAAAATACAAAATTAGCTACCACAAGGAGGGCTGGTAGCTGAGAAGGCACCCAAGAAACTTCTATCAACCCCACAGACAGTAGAGGAAGTCAAAGTGAAGATCACCAGGACACCACTGGGCTCATAATAAGAGACACAATTGACAGGAGTATCCGCTGTACAAAAGGCCAGGACCCAGACAACAAGGTCTAAAAGTATCCAGTTGGGACCCCAAGGGCTTTCATCAACACTCTGAGAACCACTGCTCTGACCAGAGGGGAACAGCAAGAAAACCATAGGCCGGGAGGGTCCCTGTGAGCCTCCCCTGACTTAAGGCAAACCAATTTCTCAGAAACGTCCACTCCGGGTACCGTTCCACATTTTATGTGGTCAACAGCAGGGCACTCGGGCTTATGAACAATGAGCCCTGAAACCTGAAGTTACCAGATGTGTGGGGGAAAATAGACTGTGACTCAAATAAAAACTTACCAATTCAAGAAAATTTAAACCCCCTCCCCTCTGAGTCACCTGGCTTATTCCAGGTCCTATAACCCGGCCTTGACCTGAAAAGAGCATCTGAGATCAACCTGTTCCATCAGGAAGGGGAGACAACTTGCCAGGAACACAAAATCATTTCCCTGAGAGAGCTGAGACCAGCATCTTCTGAATCGATAGAGGACCTTTCCAGCACACAAGGGGTCGGTCACTCCCTCCTCACCCCTGCCCTGCAAGCTTTTACTTACCCAAGACCTGGGCCTGGTACCTAGGTTGCACAGACTTCCGCACAAACCATGACAATCTTTAAATTTCCTCGCTCGAAAACAGAAAATCAGGTACTGCACGCTCTTATTTACACTCCGCTTTATCTTCTAAAAAGGACTTAAGGTAACTAGTTAACCCACATTAAATCACCAGCAAAATGAAGTCACTGAAAGAACACCTTCCAGTATTCCACCGGCTAGTCCAGACCAGGTTACTCACTCACCCCAAATTACCTATTTTTTCTTACCCATACTTCCTTACTCCCTCATTCAATTAGCACACATGCCTACTATGTGCAAGGTATTGTGGGAGCTACAGAGATGAATAGTTCTGTGGATAAATGGTCTCTGGCATGGAAAAAATTAATAAGCTGTGGTTGGAAAGAAAAACCTTAATGAGAAGTTAGTCAGAATGGGTGCAAACAAATGCTGCCATGAACCTGTGAGGCCTAGCCTTGGTGGGGGGTTAGGAGCACCAATTCTGGAGTCAGTTATGATGTGTGTTTGAATCCTAATTCTACCATCCACAAACTATAAATTAACCTCTCTATGCCTCAGTTTTTTCATCTTCAAAATGGAGTTAACAACACGCTTTCTGGTCACAGAGTCACAGAACCTACAGCATTCAGCACAGGGGCCCATCACATGATAAGCATCCAACAAAAGCTTTCTGTAGGTGGTTTTTATATACATTGATATTAAGGAGAGATCAGAGTGTGCAGAAAACTATCATAAAAGTCCTCCACGAAAGAGAGTTTAAAAGATGGATAGGATGTGAGTGAGAAAGAGTGGCATGCATCCTAGACAAAAGGAAAGGAGTCCAGAAGAGGCTACAGCAATAATTCTAGCAAGAAGGAATGAGAGCTAACCAGATGGTAGCCATGGGAATGGAGAGAACACATGAAGATTTGAGAAGGACAAAGACAAAAGAGGGTTCCTTTTCTTAATTTTCTTAAATCATTCTTAATTTTCCAGTTGCTTCTCTGTCATCCCTGCAACTCAATGCTACCTCTCTGAACTCCTTCACAAATCTCATTCATCACTCCATCCCGCCTCCCACATGACCTGACTCTCCTAACAGCAAATGGATCCCAATCCAGAAAAAAGGATTTTGACCCCAACGTCAGTGAATCCTGGGCGCTGATCAGTGTGACCTCATCTCTTTGTAGCATCTCCTAAATGTCTATGCCAACCTCATCAATCTCTCCACAATTCTGCTGCCAATCCTTAGCAAATTACTGCAAGTCAACCCATGCAAGCTTTCACAGCCACCGTACCATTTCAAGATGGCAGGCCAAACCACAAATTGCCAAAAAGTGTCTCACATTATTTACTAGGCATTAAACTTGGTTAAAAATCATTAACATCTCTGAAAAATACCTTCAAAAGACAGCACAGACAACTTATATCAAGAGATTGACTTGAAATAAGCACACCTACTCATTCCCCCCCCCCATCTAAAATAAAACCGTTTTGCATAGCAGTCAAAGACTGGCCACACAAAAACTGGCTGTCCATAGGTTTAAAAAAAAAAAAGGTACAAGACTTGCTAGGTAGAAAAGTAACATTCACCAACTATTTTTCTATGGCTAATGTACCTCTTAGCCTCCTCCCCCGACCTCCAGTTCAGGAAGCCCTATGATCATCACCACAGATTTTCCCAGAAGAACCACATCACACGTGAAACAGTCACCTCACCTTTCACTACTAAAAGTTTACCAGGCCATAAGTACCATTTGCCAGCTTCTTTTTCAACCCTGGAGAGAGCATGAGAACTGGTCAATTTCCTCAGCATTCGACTCCAAGGGCATTAACTTTTCAGTCATAGCAGAATTTCATCACATTGAATATTCTCAAAACTCAGCCTCCAGCTGAGTCTCTTAACTCCTCTTATTACAGGAGAAATTGTCACCATAAAGATATTCATGGTAATGGGATCTGACCACTTGTGAAACTCAACCAGATGGGTTCTGGTCTCCCAGGCCAGTTTCAAACTCTGCATGCAGGAGACACAGATGTCCTGGTCAAGTAGGTGGGCCCTGATGACATTCAAAAAACCAACTTCCATGCCCCGGAGCTTGGGGACCATTCCTTCCCACTTCATGGGAAGTACAAGACAAAATACATCACCCCTTATGTGCACGTGTGTGTGCACAACTGACACACACACTTAACCTTCTCAAAGCCAATAGTAAGCAAAGACTGGAAAGAGGCTGGGAAGATCTTTAGACACTTCCCTTTCCATCTTCCCCAGAAGATCCTAACCTGTTACATCTGATCATAAAGTCTGACTCCAACCCAGGTTTGGAGCCCCCTTTTTTTTTTTTTTTTTGAGGGGGACTGCCATTGGAGATGGACATGTAGCAGATCTCTTATAAGCATTTCATAAATCTTAGAAAACTCATTCAGGTAGAGGGCAAATGACAGGGTAAAAAGCATTACAATGTGATGAAATTAACAATATTCACACGAATATTTTGAACACAGGATTATGGAACAGACAAGGACCTCAAAGTGTACATCAATTTAGTGGACACAACATGAGCCCCCCACCACAGACAGACAGACACACACACACACACACACACACACACACACACACACACACACACGTTTTGAAAGATTATGCCCTAGGAAGTAATGCAGGAGTCCATGTCACCAAATTCTCACTCAACATGCCTTCTACTCCAAAACAGAAGTTTCATATTTGCTTTTTTTGTTTTGGCTATGGTCCATTTTTTCTTAAACCAACACCAAAGAGTCCCCTCCCAGCTAACTGTCCACTCATGGTTGAGCCCTACACAACGCCATTTAATTCTCCAGATAGGAATCTACACTCTTTTGCATAATTACAACATTATGAAATACCATTCACCAAGTTAGAACACTGCTGGAGAAGGGTACGGGGCGAGGGCAGCAGGGCGGTGGGCAAAGAAAGACAAGGAGAAAACAAAACCCACTGCCAATTGGCCATGTGTTTGCTTTTGGTCCTAAAGAAGTTAGAGTTATCCAACCCTGTAATTATTGCCAGGATTAAAATTTTGTTACTCACGTAATCATGAAAGGCTTTTGCTTCACTTGAATGTTCACAAGTGTCTCGCCTTTCAGGAGCTGCACAGTAAAGGTCCCAAAATACACTGCAAGTTGAAAAATAAAATAAGATCAGGTTACTAATTATGACTTGTGTACACAACGGCAAGTGCACAATTCACAGTGCTAAGGGCCCCAGATCTCCCAAAGACCCCACCTCTCTAGCCTTCATTAGGCAAACTCAGCCTAGAAAACAAAATGAACCCGACCTCTTCTGGCAAGCCAGTCATTTGTAACAGGAGTAGCAGTTCTCATCTATCAGGCACCTACTACGTGCTAGATGCCTCACACCCATGATTCTGCTTGTGACTACCAGAGCACTGTAAGACGAAATTTATCCCTACTTTATATCAGGGGCACTGAAGTTCGGACAGGTTAGTACAACCCACCACAGATGCCTAGCAGGATAGGTAGATTTGAATAAGAATTCATACTTGTCTTATCTGTGCTCCTTTTACCATTCCCCCAACCCAAAATGGCTGCATTTAGTAAAAAGATTAAATTGTCAAAGTCAGGGCAATAATTCATGTGCGCGCAGCAAACTGGGTGACTCTGGCAATAAAGGGAACCTACAGGTTCTTAATCCAGGTGCTCATACCCCCACTTCTCCCATGGCATCTCCACTCAGTCAGCCCCTCCCCCAAGGTATTCTTATGCAAGAACCACTCCACCCCCGCCCACCAAAGAACATGTATCAATTAGCCAAAGGTCAACCAAGTATCTTGTCCTTTCATATTGAAATAGGGAGTCCTCAGAGAGGCACCTGTCCAGCAAAGGGGGGACTTGGTTGGGGGAGCCCTAGATAGCCCTGCCTCATCCCCCTCCATGATTTTATATGGTCACTCCAACACTTTGTATTACATAAGAACAAACATACAAGTCCCTTGTCAACCAGTAAAACCCTATGCAAACATGGGATAGTCATCGTATTAACAAGTGGCCTTAGAAACCCTCTCCAAGTCAGGAGCCCAAGGCCCAGGGATGGGAACTGACTAAAGAGTAAAATGGGCACCAGAGCAGAAGTCTGAATCCTGGTCCGGTGCTCCTGTGCTCATCATAAACAGCAGCACAGGAGAAACCATCTCAGCCGCCAGCTCTGCCAGTCATCAGACAAGCATCTCATTCAAGGTGTATGAATAAGGCAGCCTAGCCGTCTTTGGATCACCTCCACTGCTCCCTCCCACCCCAGAAGCGGTGGTCATTTGCTCAAATCATATGAGGCAACTTCTAAGTAAAAGAGACCACAACCAGAGCCACCACTGCCTGAGCAGTACAACAGACAAGGCTGGAGAAGTTTCACGGAGATTATGGATAGAACAGGAAAATCAGGGACTTCTAATGAGCTGCAGAGGGGGGCTTAAAAACATTCCTTTCGGTCCTCCGAAGCTACACATATTTGACTAACTCCTCCACACACTAAAGATTTCTAACACTACGAAATCCCCCAGCCTCTTCTAAGTAACTTTTACCCATGAGCCCAGGTTTCTGCAAAACTTATGATGGTCAGACCCGCCAGCCCCATCCACACACTCCTCTCCAAAAACCACCACAGAAAGCCTATCACCCACTCCGACAGATAGAATCCTTACTCCATCCACACCAAATGCCTTCCAACCAGCAGTTTCAAGGTTGGCAGAAGTAATTAAAAACTCATCTTCCCTACGCAAGTTAGAACAGACACTTCATCCCTCTGCATTTCAGAGACTTGAAACAGTAATCTGAGCTGGCGGTCAGGTAAACGCACTACGGTCCCAAGACATGGCACTCCGTTTTCCCGAATGCCACCAAAATATCAAAAGCCACTCTGCTTTCTTTTCCTTTTCAAAACGATGTCAAAGACTCCACGGATCAGTCCCACAAAACACTCAGGTCTTAAGGGCACAGCGACTAGCTCACGCAGACCCAAAGCCTCCCTCCTGCCAGCAGCAAACCCAGACCAGACCTAAGGTAGTCCCACACCTGCAGGGCCCAGGGGCCTGGGAGAGGGTCACAAATAAGAGCGCTCCTAACTACCAACTAACTACAGGCACTCTGTGAGGTCAACACGGACCAGTTAAGGTTTTCAGTAAAATGAAACTTTGTGGTTTTAGGGATGCTGGGGGAGGGGATTAGGGCCCACAGAGGAGAGGAAGGTCCAGTCAGTCTGAATCAGTATCTTTAAAGGAAGTGGCAACTCTTTCTTGCTTTTGCTCAGCGTGCCTGGAAAATGCCCCAGTAGATTCTCTCTCAAGGTTTTGAGCTCACAGTAGAAAAAAGAAAGGACAGGCCAGTTGTAAAACAGACCTGGTATCCCCTTCCACCCCACCCGGCCCCGGCCCCACCCCCACTCCCTCTAATTAAAGCAGCATGCAGAATTGACAAAAATCCTTCAAGGTTTTTTCAAGCCTGCCCAGTGGCTGGGAGTGAGATGGAAAAGCAAGGAGCTTTTACCCAAACACCAGGCACGATTTAGTAGGTTCTCAATAGGAGGAGAAAGAGGCAAAAACTTTAGGCACTAGCCTTTTCTGCCCTTTTCCTCCTTCACCAATACTAGTCTGAGTGCCCAGAGGTGGTGCCCTGCTCTGTGCAATGCTGAAGGTAAGGCACGGGATGGGGGACCTGCTCCAGGTCTCCAGTCTTTGTTCACTTGGACCTGGGACTCAGAACAAAACACACATACACACACACAAAACTATCACACAAACTTACCACCACCATGAGTGCAAAAACCCAGGCGGTTCTCCCAACGTGATGTTTTTTTCCCATCGAATCTAGAAAGGAGAGAACAGACACAGCTTAGAAGAGCAGAGGGGAGGGGTGCGCAGGGGGCTTCACAGAGCCAAAAGGCTGTGAAGACCAACTAACAATAAATGCCAAAAGGTGATAAAAATTCAAAATGGTGGCCACAGTGGCTGCTCCTGAAAACAAAGGCTCTAAGAATAGTGGAAAGGAGGGGGTGTCAAGAAATTGGATGATGGGGGGAGTTCCACTCACCTCGGACAAGAAGGTCTGTGCAGATTTCTGTGCTCCTACGTGCAGTAAATACTCGTAGACGTATAAAGCTAGCCTGAAAAGTAGGCAGGGGACACAGAGAGAGGAAAGGCATCAGATCACAAGGGGCGATCGCTCCTGGACCTTGCAAGCCGGTTTCCAGCCCTGTCTGCACTGTCCCATTGTAGCCCGACCAGAGGTAAGCAGCCAGCTCGGCTCTGCCTGGAACCGCGGGTGCAAGCAGTGAGGGGGTATCAGGGGACGAGTTACCTCAAACTGCTAGGGGCCTGGAGAGCAGCCCCCAAACTTGAACTTCTAAGTGGCGACTTCCAAACCCACCTAGGTCTCTCAAACTCTCAAGCCACCCAACCCCAAAGCCTCCCTCCTCCTCCCGACTCACTGCTTGCCACCCTCTCCCCAGCTTTGAGTGTCCGGGGAGACTCAATCCTGGACTCCGGGGTGTGCAGCGAGCTCTAGAGAGGGCAGCAAAGCGCCGCCCTCACCACCTCCCCCCCCAAAACAACTGTCCCCCAAGCCTAGGGTCAAGCCGGCGCCGCCGCCCCAGCCCAGCCCAGCGCCCCGGAGGGCACGGGGCCGGTGGTGAGGCCGAGGGCAGGGAAGGGAGAGCTCTCCCGGCCGAACAAAGCCCCCGGCACGCACTCCTCACGCCGCGGGCGGACAAAAGGAGCCTTCGGGGCTGCAGAAGCCACGCGCCCCCTGCCCGCGCCCGGTGGGCAAAGTGCAGTCACCGCGGCGAGCGCCCCGGATGGGGCGGGCGCCCGCCTCGCTCACGGGACCTCGCCCACCCCTCACCGCGGGCTCCCGCGCCCGGCACGCCCCGCAGCCACCAAGTGCCCCCTCTCCCGGTAGCGTCCCCCGACACCCTTCCCCGACGCCCCAACCTCCGGCGACTCCCAACAATGGGCTCTCCCACGCCGTCCGCCGCGGCCTCGGAGACCCGGCTAGGCAGGCGGCGCCGGAGCCCGGGGCACAGCAGCCCCCCGCCCGCCAACCCGCAGCCCGGCGGTCACTTGGAAAATAGGGCTTACTTTTCTCGAGCCTGCCCGTCCGAGGGCACCGCTGAGCCTTTGCCTTTGGCAAACATGGTTTGCAGAGAAGAGGGCGCCGAGCCTCGCCGCGGCCGCCGCTACCACTCCGGCTGCTCCCGAGCTGCCCCTCGCTCCCGGCCCCCTCCCCGGCGCTCGCCCGCTCGCTCGCTCGCGATCTCCTCGCCGCGCTCCCCTCCCTCCCCCCCAGGCGCTGGCTCCGCGCTCTTTCCAGCTGTCAAAGCGTCAGCCCCGGCCGTGGCCCCATCGCCCTGGAACTCCTCCCGCGCCGGCTCGGCCTGGGGTGCCGGTGCCGCCGCTGCTGCCGCTCGCCCGCCGGCCCGGCTACCCGCTGGCTCTCTCGCGCGCCCGCCCGCCCAGCTCCGCCTGCGCCGCCCTCTGCGCCTCCGGCACCGCTGCCGCCGCCGCTGCCGCTGGTCTACTTGGAGCTCAACCGAACGTGGCTACCCCGGCTAGGGAGCGAGGCGGGCGTCAACGCCCCGCGATTGATAGCCGCCCCGGCCAATCGGCACAAGGGGGCGGGTCCGGGGCGGTCCGGGAGGGACGCCCTGTCAGCGCCCGGCCACGGCAGGGGCTGCCGCGGCCGCCTCCACCAAGCCGCTATCCGTGCTGCTGCGGGAGGGTCGGGGGTATCCGGGGGCGCAAGCCTCTTTTCTGTAGATGTAGGGCGGGGACACGAATCGGGATGCGGGAGCTCTGGTCTCCCGGCCCTAGCGAGGAGGGGGGTTTGACCGGCGCTCTCCGCGGCGTGGACCACTGGGGGTGGGCGGGGGGAGTGGCGCTGCGGCAGCGTCTGAGGGGAGGGGGCGCGGACCCCGAAGCCTAGGGCCGCGGGCTCCCTCTCGCCACGTCCCTCTCCCTCATCTGCCTCTCACCTCCCCCCGCCGCGGTCCGCGCCTGTCCAGCCCTTATCTCCCCCTCCCCCTCGCTGCCCTCCCTCGGGCTCCGACCCCGACCCCCTCCCCAGACTCCAACCAGTCCCTCCCGTCCGCCCCGCCTCCGGTGCTCCCTGTCTCGCAGTCTGGCTGGCGAGCGCCCGGCCGGGGCTCCACGCTGCGAGTTGGGCGGCTGGAGCCGGCGCCGAGGCGCGCGGCTACTCCTTTACTAGATCATTAAAATACTTCGGAAAACCCCAAAGTGGAGCCGCGAGAAAATGGCCTTTGGCGTGCTTTGGGGAGCCTGGGGGAGGGGACGGGGGACTTGGGCTAAGAGAAGGGAGAGTCATTGCCCCCTAATTTCTAAGATCTGCCAGCCCTGGCAAGTTAGCCCCTCGGCTTCTCCACGGAAGACGGTGCCATTCTGGGGGTTGAGGGGCGTCACCTGGGCGCCCTGCGACGCAGAATGCGCGCCACAGAAATCTGCAAACTTCAAATAAATGGAGCTAAATTGGGGAGTGGGTGACGAGAGTCAGGCATGGGGGGAGGGGAAGCTTCCATTGTCAGTGACCCAGGTGTACAATGGGAAATTGAGGGGGGTTGGCAGGGTGACCCAGCTATGTGCTGCTGACTCCTTTCTGCCCACGTAGAGAACCCCGAGGACACACTGTGAGTCCCTCATTAGATACTCTGATTACCAGAAATCAGCGAAATAGGGGAGGACTCCCCCATTTTCCGACTGTTTTTAGAGCGCGGTTCTCTTTAAATGTGATAAAACACTGTCGGCACTGTCTCTTTAAAAGAGTCCAGCAGAAAAAGCTGTGTAAGCGCTGATTGGCTGTCTGTTTGGATACATCTTTAGGGGAGCCTTGAAACTGTTAGCCTAGGTTGATTTTTTTTTTTTAACTGCGCTGTTCCAATAAACAAGTAACGCCCCTCCCCCTAACATGCCTCGCTCCAAACAATTAAAGGATAGGTCAGTGTCCTGGGGAAAACAGGTTTCAAGCAGGAAAACTCAGAACTAGATTTCGACAAAATAAAGAATAATTCCCTACTATTAAAGTTTTCTTATTTTGATCTGTAGAAGAGAGAAAAGGGGCTTTTAAAAGAAATGCCCCGCAGCAAACAGATCTGCATTGGTTCAGGAAGGAGACTGGGTGCGTTTTTTGGAATAATGTTCTACTCAATGTAACAGCCTCCCTAAATTAGAATACAGCCAGGTCCTACGGACCCCTCTAGACGCACTCTGTTCTCTGCTGGGACCTGGAGCTAACAGGAGAAGGGCAGAAAAAGGGAAACACTGAACCCTAGTCTGTGTGCTTAGCCCCTAATTTAAAGGTTGTTTTGTGAATGAGAGGCATGGAGGTTGGGAGGGAGTTGAAATACAACGATAGGGGAGAGTAGGAAATAATTACAGTTATTTTTTCCCCCAGGCGATTTAATTTAATAGGGCTAACTTAAGGTACCTTAGAGCCCACACTAATTAAATTGGCCTGCTCATACCCTTCCCCTGGACTTCTATTTTTGATGGGCTAGGAATGGCCAGGGATGGCTTGTCAACAGACTGACTCACAAGAAGCCTGACTCATTTTGGGTCTGCAAGGCCCACAAATTATGAGTATGGTTAGGTCCTGACTGAAGGAAAACACTGCCCTTCTCTGGCCCTACTACTCTTGGACACTACCATGTTAGCCATGCACTATCAGCGTCAGGGATACAACATAGGCATATCTGTTTATGCATCATTTTCCTCATTTGTCAAATGAAAAGGCGGGGGGAAGGGGGGGAGAGATCTTCAATATCTCTTGACAGTCTAATGTTCTGTGATGCTGATTTCCCTTCTATAGTTTTCTTTCCCAACTTCCCACCCTGAAAAAAGGACTAGTACCTCCTTCCAAAGTGTGTATGGCAAGAAGAGAGAGGTGGCTTTGGGGGACCCTGTGCCAGGCACTCTGTTCCTTTGCCTGGGGTTTGATATAAAATGAAGCCCTATATCAGTAGGTTCATGGTGGAGATAAAAGAGACTGTGAGGGCCCATGCAGAGAGAGCAGGGAGCCCCCCAGCCTGCTAGAGAGAAGGGAGCTCATGGGTTCCCAGGAAGCAGGACCATTCAGCAGCCCCAACTAGGTATGCAGCTGCTGGGACTAGGATCTAAAATGCTGGCACTAGGCCAAGTGGCATGATGGTTAAGAACTGGCTTGGGATGCCAGAGGGCCCCAGTTCGGATCCCACATATGAGGGCCAGTGACACTGCCCCCTACAGCTAAGATGCTGAACAACAGCTCAACTTGGAGCTGGGCTGCCATGAGTCGCCGTCGCCGTTGTCGGTGTAGGCAACGGCGTAGGCTACAGCCACTGCTGCAGTGGTTGCCATGGGCTACCGTGGTAGCCAGCAGCCAGCAGCCAGCGTGAGCGGCCAGCAGCGTCCGTGAGCAGCTGTCCAGAAGCCGGGGCCTGATCTGCCTCGCCCAGGAAGAGCGCAATGATGGTGCCAACTTGGGCCAGTGAAGCAACGTCCTCCACAACTAGACTGAAGAACAAAAAGGACAGCAACTT
>NW_017731819.1:146181-147429 GCF_001890085.2 Hipposideros armiger | reverse complement strand
AAAAAAAAAATCTTAAAAAAATAATAATAAAATAAAATGCTGCCACTAGGATCTAAAATGCAGTCACGTCAGAAGCAAGTCCAAACACCCAGGAACACCATTTGAAACCCCAACCTGTCTTTCCTCACGGGATCCCCCAGCCCACCTTCTCTGGACCAAGTCTTTGGACATGTCTTTTCTCCCTGGAGAGCCTTCCACCCCAGCCCCCTTCTTTGACCATTTCTCAATGCTAACATCCCTTCCAAAGCCACCACTCCACAATGCTCCCCCTGCTTTTCACTCCAGAAGCAAAACCCATCCTTCCATCCCTGTTTGGTCTCATTTTGTATGAAGTTCCATAGTAGCTCTCATTAGTCTGCCTATTGTGGTAGCCAGTTGTTTACTGTCTGTCTCCTGGGCCAGACTGAGGGGAAGGGGGGCAGGAACTAACTCTGAGTCATCTGTGTATCTCCAGCACTCAACACAGGTTCAATACCTGTGTGCATGTTAACACTCAACAAACACACCAGGGGCTACAGGGACCCCTAGAGGAAAAATGATCCCATCCCCAAAGTAGCTCTAGGCTCAGTAGGGAGATAAGAAATGATACCACCAACAATGGGATTAGATAAGGCCACTCCCCCAGCCCCACCCACCTAAGCTCCTGGCCCCTTGGAACTCCTATACTTTCCCTCCCGGACCCAGATTGCACTAAGTGGTTTCACATATCCATCCTAGACTCATTCTTTCTTTCTCCCTCTTTCTCCCTGATACCCTCCCTTCCTCCTTCTTTCCCTCCTTCCCTTCCTTTTTTCTTTTTTTTTAGAACATGTTTATTGAGCACCTACTACATACCAAGCACTATTCTAGGCACTGAGTAATGAACAAAATTCCTTACCCGGTGGATCTTACACTATTGTGAAATCCTCTGTCCAAAAGCCTCTTCCTATAACAGACTCATACTAATTCTTCTAAAATCCAGCCTGGGCAGGTAGCACCTCCTCCAGAAAGCCTTCCCAGAAAGCCATCTCTGAGCTCCCAGTCTGGGCCAGGTGTCCCCTGTGCCTCCCCCGATCACAACTGATTGCTATTGGCCACACTGCATGGGTGTGGTCATGTGTACATTTCCCTCACTGGAACATGAGCTCCTCCTGCCCAGGAATGATCACCATTCACCTGTGGACCTCCAGTGCCCAGCAACAGTGGCGAAAGGAACAGAAGAAGTGAATAACTGAGTGACCAGAATGTGGAGAGACAGGCAAGTGAGGT
>NW_017731819.1:109048-146035 GCF_001890085.2 Hipposideros armiger | reverse complement strand
CAGAAATCCTTGGCTCTGGGATCAGGTTGGTGGGGGTCAGGCTCCCAGAAGATGGCAGTTAAAGGAAAGGGACTTCAGGCCCATGGGCTCAACCCAGGAGGTTGTGCCTGCTGAGGATGCTAGAGGAGCTCATTTCCTCTCCCTGGTTCCAGCTACAGTTCAGTATTCCTCACAGCTGCTAGGAGGATGGAAGCTCCCCTGGGGGGCTGTTTGAATGGACACTGAGCATGGAGCCCATCCCTTTCCTGCCCACAGCACACTGGGTCCTGGAATTGCATGGAAACAAGTCTGGTCAAAACCTTGGGCTGCTCTCTGCCAGGGGTGGCCCGGGCCCACGCTGGTTAGCCCCAGTTTTAGCAGAAGTTTCCCAGGGGCCTCCATGGGGAGAATGCAAAATCCAGTGCGCAGAGACCTGGCTTCCACCTGGCTTAGGGGTTGCTGGTGGACTTTGAGCAGGTGACGTCCCCTCTCTGAGACTGTCTGTAAAAGGAGGGTGTTAACAGCTGTGTCGGAAGCAGGCAGGAGGACTAAGTGCAGGCACTGATGGGAAACCACCTGCTGGGATGTTGGTCAGTGCTGGCCCCTGGACAATGGAGCGTTGCTGCTTTGAAGGCTGTTTGGATACTCAGCAGAGATAGTAATTGGGGAAACGTTTCATATATTGAAAAAGATGATTACTCCTGATGTTATTAGCATAGCAGAGCCATCAAACAGAGAGGTACTAAGGAAGAAGGAAGTGGATATGTTTAAAATCAAATGTGTTTTGGGACAATCTGTTAGCTCAGTTGGTCTTTAGAGCGCAGTGCTCATAACACCAAGATTGCCAGTTCGATCCCCAAGCCCTCCACAACTAGATTGAAACAAGTACTTGACTTGGAGTTGATGGGTCCTGGAAAAACACACTGTTCCCCAATTTAAAAAAAAAAAATTGTGTTTTGAAATGTCCTCTGATGGACACACACCTGTCCTGAGCCAACTTGTCATAGAAAAATGGTTTTAGGCAATTTCTTGAATGGGCTTAGTTCTATCTAGAAAGCACCTACTAAGTGCTCAGCCCTGAGCCAGGAATACTGGGAAATACAAAAAAAATACAAGGCAAGATCTTGCCACAGATATCTGTGGAAAGGAAGCTGACGCTGTCATCCTTTCCAGATTCCTGCTGCGCCTCCCCCACCTCCTCTCCAGAGTGTCATGGACTTGAGTTCACTCCCACCATGCTCGCCATGAAGTCTTCTGAAGTGTCGGTACTGGGGCACAGTTCGCCCTTGTGTCCTCTACCCAGCCTTGGACCAATATGTTTCTGTTTTCTGTCACTTGTCTTACCTTTGCTCATGCTGTTCCCTTTGCCTGGAACACTTTCTTCTAGATCAAGGTTTCACTCATTCCCTCACCTCGTCCAGGTCCCTGATCAAACATCACCAGAGCTCCTCCCCTAATGAACCTCTATGGAATGATATCTGGCCCCCTTATCCTGTTCTATTTTTCTCCATAGCAACCATCACCACCTGACATATTATGTTTGCTTTTTTTTTTTCTTACCTATTTCCCTCATTAGAATTTAAGCACTGTGGGAGTTTTATCCCTACTTTTAAAACAGGCAGTCAATAAAAATGTGTTACAGGTTGAATAAAAGAATTCATTTAGCAAAGGCTTTCTGGTATGGGCTGGGTGGGCATCGTGGTAGGTGCTGAGAATGCAGTGGTGAGGAAGACGATTGCAGACTCCTTCCATGGGGAGCTCACAGCCCAGTAGAAAAGACGTGTTACTTCAGTAGGCACACAGATAAATATGTCATTACAAACTGCCAAGTAGAGGATGCTGCGAGACCAAATGACAGTGAGTCTGACCCTGTGGAGAAAGGGGTAGTAGTCAGAGAGGGCTTCCCTGTGGAGGTGACATTTTAGGTCTAAGGGATGTGCAAGACTTAACCATTGAAAAGGAGGATGTTCAAAGCAGGAAAGAGAAGCCTCTATAGCAGGGACAAGCTCTGCCAGGTGGAGTTATTGATAGTTCTGTGGCTGGAACAGAATGCCCAGTGGTTCCACAGGCATCCCTTGCCATGGTATCAGAAAACCCTAGAGCAGAAAACAAGAGTTCCTTGGCACAGCTGAGGGGAGGTGCTGTCAGGTGACACTGTGGGAAGCAGGTTACTGTAGCAATGGCTGGAGTCAAAATGGGCTGACCGCTTTCATGCCCATTATGATGCCTGGCATGGGGTGGGGTGGGGGCACCAAGCAGGTGCTTAGACAGAAAAGAAAGAAAGAATGAGAGGAAGGAAGGAAGGAAGGAGGGAGGGAGGGAGGGAGGGAGGAAGGAAAGAAAGAAGAAAAAAAGTGTTGTGAGCATGTGGAGAAATTGGAATTCTTTGCACTGGTGGTGGGAATGTAAAATAGGCAGCCATTATGGAAAATAGTATGGCAATATCTCAAAAAATTAAATATAGAATTACCATATGATCCACCGATTCTACCTCTAGGTTGAATATATACACAAAATAATGAAAGCGAGCACTCAAACATATTTGTACACCAATAATCATACCAGCATTATTCAAAATAGCCAAAAGATAGAAACAACCCAAATGTTCATTGACAGATGAGTACGAAAACAACATGTGGTATATCCATACAATGGAATATTATTCAGCCTTGAAAAAAGAATGCAGCTCTCACACATGCTACAACATGGGTGACCTTTGAAGACATTATGCTAAATGAAATAAGCAGACACAAAAGTACAGATATTATATGAGTCCACTCATATGAGCTACCTAAAATAATCAAATCTAGAGAGAGAGAAACTATGATGGTGGTTTGGGCAGGGGGAATGGGAAGTTACTGTCTAATAAGTTTTGGTTTGGGAAGAAGAGAAAGTTCTTGGAAGGGGGATGATGGTTGCACAACAATGTGACTATATCTAATGTCACTCAACTGTATACTTAAAATGGTAAATGTTATGTGTACTTTACCACAATTTAAAAAAAAAAAACAAAGGAAAAGTATACTGGGCTGGGAACTATGAGGCAGGGACCAATATAGGATACCATGAGGCTTCAAAAGGGGTGCCTGCAGGGGGTGGTATTTCAACTAGGTCAGTGTGGGTGGAGTGGGATGGGGTGGGAGGTGGCCAGGGAAAGCTGGCTGGAGGAGGTCAACTCTAAACTAAAGCTTGAGTGGTAGTCAGGAGAGTGTGTGTGTGTGTGTGTGTGTGTGTGTGTGTGTGTGTGTGTGTGTTGGGGGGCGGGGTTGGTTAGGTTTGGAAATTGTTTCAGACAGAAGGGACTGCATTAATTAATTTATTCAACTGAGACGGGATCCTTCAGGGCCTTGGGTGTCATGCTAAGAAGTTTGGTCTTTATCCTGCAGGCAGGGGCTTTAACCAGGGGAGGGCCTGTTTTTGCTCAGAAAGAGCACTCTGAGGGTCACTGTGGAAGAGGCAAACCTGGAGGAGAGTGAGGGGCCCAGCAGCAGGTGTGGTGAGAGGTGCTGGGGCGGGGGGAGATGGAGAGAAGCTGACAGATAAGCATTTCCTGGGCTTGGTAGCTGAGAGGATGTGAGGGTGTCGAAGACAACTCCCAGGCTTCTGATGTGGGTGACAGGGCTGCCAGTCAGGTAATCCAAGAAGGGAAGCAGCTCTGTGGGTGGGGAATCTGATGGGGTCAGTCTTGGATGTGCTGAGTTTGAAAAGCCCATTCGATGACCAGGTGGAGCTATCCAGGAGATAGGTAGGTGATAAGTCTAGAGCTCTGGAAAGAAGACTGGCCTGAGGATATAGTCTGGGGATCGTCCCTATCTAGAATTTAGATTTAAGCCTTGCAGTGACCTCAGTGTAAACTGTGAGAAAGAAGAAACATTTGGATGTGGTGCAAAATCATGAGGACCCTGGCCTCAGAGCATCAGAGTTCAGAATGCTGCAAAAACTCTCTCCTCCCCAAGTTTCAGGGACTCTGTTCTCTCCTTTTTCCCTTCCTTCACCTTTGTCTGTTCTTCCTGTCATCCTTTAAAGGATTCTTTGTGGGATTTTTTTTTTTAACTTTTTATTGGGGAATTGGGGGAGGAGAACAGCATTGGGGAATCGGGGAAGGGGAACAGACAAGTTGCTGTCCTTTTGTTCTTCAGTCTAGTTGTGGAGGACGTCGCTTCACTGGCCCATGTTGATATTATCATTGCGCTCTTCCCAGGTGAGGCAGTCGCTCGTCGGCCATTGGACGGCCGCTCACGATGGCTCACGGCAGCTCACGCCAGCTGCCAGCCGCTCACGCTGGCTGCCAGTTACTCATGGTAGCTTTACGTCAGCCCACTGCAGCCCCACTGCAGCCTACACCGTCGCCAGCGACTCATGGCAGCCTAGCTCCAGGTCCAGCTGTTGTTCACCATCTTAGCTGTAGAGGGTGCAGCATCACTGGCCCTCATGTGGGATCCGAACCCGGGCCCTGCTGCTCAGAGCTGGCATCCCAAGCCAACTCTTAACCAACATGCCACTCGACTGGCACGATCCTTTTAAAATTTTATAAATGAAACTATGATAGTTTTATTTTCATTTTCAATTTTACTTCAGAGCCACATGTACGTACCCAAAGAGCCTCATGTGGCTCGCGAGCCGCAGTTTGCCGACCCCTGACCTAGGGAGTTACCTGGGCCAGAAACCTGAGAGCGGGCCTTGCTTCTTTCCTTACCCCACCATCTGCCAACACCAAGGCTGGTCAGCTGGATCTAGGAAGCAGCCCATGTCCTGTCTGCTCCCCACCTCCCACACTCTCTTTGCTGGGTCCAGCCCTGGATTATTGCACAGTCCCCAACTGACCATTCTGCATTCAGACGCTCCTCCGGCCATCCGCCCTCCCCTGCCAGCTAGGGGGATGTGTTTAAGGCACAGATGTGACCATGGCATGCTCCTGCTCAAAACTCTTTAGTGGCTCCATGTCTCATACAAGACGAAGTTCAAGGTCCCCAGCAAAAAAGTTCAAAGTCCTTTATGACCTGGTTCCTGCCTCCCTCTGCAGCCCATTGCTCACCAGCGTCCTAGGCACTGGGTACGGATGTGCTCCCTGGAGTTTGCAGCCTACCGGGGAGCAGGCTTATGATTCAACGTGACCAGTGTCACAACGGAGGGCAGAGTTCCCTGTGGGAATATTGTAAGGATGCTAAGCTGGTCCAGGGGGTCAGGGAAGATGGCCTGAAGGAGGTGGCCTTCCTTGGACCATAATGGAGTGGACAAGCACTGTCAGGTAGAGACTGGTAGAGACAGAGCTCTGAGGAGCAGCAGCAGGTCTGATGGAGGAGGGGCTGGTGATGCGGTGAAGGAGGCCTGCCCAGAGGGGCCAACAGGAAGGCAACCTGGGCAGTTGGGTGCCCAGGGAAGACAGTGCTTCAAGGAGGATGTTGAATGCTCAAGAGAGGTGGAGTAGCAGAGACCTGAGAGATAGAGCTCTGCAGAGGCCATGATTAGCAATTTTGAGGGTAGCAATGGCAATAGAAGCCAGATCATGGCAGTGGAGGCATTGGTAGGGGGTGACAAATGATACGCAAGTGCAGACAACACTTTCAAGAAGTTTGGCTGTGAAGGGGGTAAGAGACAGACCAGTGCTCTGGAGGTAAGGAGCTTTGCTGTATTTTGGTTGAAGACCAGAGAGACTAGAACCTGTGTAAAAGCTGATAGGAAGGAGTGGGTAGCTAGGGAAAGGCCATAGGCACTGGAAGGGGGGACCAGGGAAACGTTAGAGCAAAGTCCCTGAGAAGGGCAGGGACTCAAAGCAAATGGAGAGATGCCTTCACCCTTCTCTGGGATTGCAGAGATGAGACTCGACCTGTGCCCTCAAGGCACACACAGTCTAGGGTAGGTGGCTTTGCAGGGGAGGTAAGCTTGCAGTTGGCACTTTGAAGATTGAGCAGGAGTTTGCTAGGCAGACCAACAGTGGTAAAGGGATCCCAGGCAAGGATGCAGCATGAGGTATGGGACAGTCAGCATACCATGTTAGAGTACGATGGTTGGTTCAGGAGGTGGCACATGGGGCACAGGAAGGGTGCAATGGAAGCAAAGGAGAACCACGGAGCTTCTCGTACCCTTCTATAGACTGACTTCATGAGCACCTGTGCACTTGGGGCTCAGCTTGGGCACCCGTGGAACCTGAGGAAGCCAAGGACTGTTTCCTGTTTATCTCTGTGTCACTCAGTACCTGGCTTATATATGTGTTGAGTAAGCAAAGGGTTCATGTTGAGATAAAATAAGTCTATCCTGAGGATGAGTGTCAGGGAGATCACAAGTTTTCTTCATCTAAGTCATTCATTCTACCCCTTCCATGTGCCAGACACTGTGCTCTGGTGGGGCACCCAGTGAGCGCTCAGTAAATGTGTTGTGTCCTTGGGAGCCCTAAGTTCAAAGCCTCTTTTCTAGCCACCCCTCCTATAGGGGTCAGCCCGTGGCAGGGCTGAGGGGACTCCAGGGACTGGTGATGAAGGAGATGCAGTGTGGCCCTCTCCCCCAGCTATCTGGGGTACCCAGAGCAACACTTACAAGCTCAGCCTCCAATTCTGAACCCCATTTCCACAGAAACAGACGTCAGCAACAGTCAAGGTCCCAGCTTTCAAATACAGGTCCCTTCCCAAACTTGCTCTCACATGATTCGTAGACTCCACAGTTGTTGGGCTATAGGAGCCTTAGAGAGTGTCCCACCTTCCACCAGCCGCGAGGAGGGGAACAGAGACTAAACCACAGCATCCTGGCTCTCAGTTCAGTGCTCCTCCCTTGCTGCCCCCAATCCAGAAGACCCAGCAGCCATCCTGGGCCTCAGTTTGCCCATCATCCATATAATGAGGAGAAAGTACCTGAAATCAATACATGCTTGCTGAGCATCTCAGATCCTGCCAGCTCAGTGCAAGGGAGCCCAAAACAATGGGTACAGGGATGGTGGGACTGGGAGCTTGACCCCAGCACATTCCACAATCTCCAAGGCTCCCCCTCCAAGGCTGATGTCGCTGGTACCCAAGACCTGCTCCCTGGTCACTGAGGGCTGGGGTCCTGTCTCAGAGGACACTGGGGGCAGGGAATGAGAGGACACCCAGCAGGCTCACAGGAAAAGGGTTTCTTTATGCAACATCCTGTGGGCTCTGCCTCTCTCAGCTCTGGAATGCTGTCCATCTGCTTGGGCTCAGATCTCCACCTTGTCATTCCGCTTTGTCTCTGTCTTATGGTCCATTGTTCTCTTTATCTCTGTATCCCTATCTGTCGTTCCCTCTTCTGTCTCCATGTTCTGATCCATCTCTGGGTCTCTCCACACAGTTTCCCTCTCTATCTCTTTCTGTGAGCTTCTCTGGATTTGTACCTGTCTCTCTGGGTTACTCTAGTCTCCCACTAGAGAGACCCATGAGGACAGAGATTTTGTCTGTTTTGACCACATTTCAATGCATGGGACAGCCCCTGGCACATAGTAGGTGCTCAACAAGCATATGATTGATGAATTATCTTTTTATATATCTGTCTGTTTCCCTCTCTCTTTCTCTTTCTCCTTTCCTACCTATTGTTGTCTCCTCTGTCCTCTCTTGGCCCATTTGCTGTTGTATATCTTTTGACTTCTGCTTCCCTCTCTCCTTTTCTTTCTTTGTCTGTCTCTCTCGCTCAGTCTCTCACTGTTCTGCCTCTCAGTTGCTGCCAGACTCTCTCTTACACACACACACACACACACACACACACACACACCCATCTGCAGTGTTCTTTCCTGTAAATGTTTCCTAGGTTGATGTGGGTTTAGGAAACCTAACTTCAAGCCTTCAGCTCCAGCCCCCAGTGAGCCGCCTACACACATTCCCTCCTTTCCCAAATTACCATTACAAGCAGGGCCAGGCACTGGGCAGCCCACAGCAAAACTGGGAAGTCAGCAATTTGTTGCTAATGCCTTCAGCTGGCTCCTGAATCACTGTTTTCCTCTGCCCAGTGCCCCTCCCAAACAGCAGGACCCTGAGGGCCAAAAGATTGCTCCTTCCAATAATCTGCTCTAGGGAAGGGTCCTGAGACCAGCCACTCACTGCCCTCGTGGGACCCTAGTCACTGTCAGACTTCTTCAGGGGCATGTCTCAAAGTTTCTCCTCTGGGGTGCTGGGGAAAGATGAAGGTTTTGCCCCCCAGAAAGTGGAGTTTTAGCCCCTAGAAGCATCAGGGGCAGTCTGTAAGAGGGTTCAGAGAAAGAGGCTGTATATCCCCACAGACCAACCTTGTTAGACGGCCCATATGATGTGGTGGTGGGAACATGGGTATGGAGGCCCATGAAGACCTCGTTCAACCTCTGCTCTATTCCTTATTTGCTATGTAGTCTTAGCAAGATATTTGACCTCTGTGAACCTCTGTTTCTTCATTTGGAAAATGAGAGTCATGATGCCATCTTTTTGGGGTGAGATTGAGAGCAAAATGTATAGAGCACTTCACACATAGGATGTGCTAAATGAATGGCCACTTCAGTTTCTCTCTCAGTGCATAGAATCTGCTAGGAAAAAGACAATGAAGATGTATTAAAAGTCTGTACTGTGCCAGGCCCTGTGCTGGGACTGAAGGCCAGTCTTGTGTGGTGGTTAAGAGTTCTAACTTTGGGGGCAGAGAGGCCTAGGTGTGGTTCTGCCACTTCCTGCTGTCATTGACCTATAAGCCTTGATTTCCTTGTCTGTAAAATGGGAATCATTCCAACAACTCTAGGTATGTCAGAGGGTTAAATGAGATAACAGCTACAAAGTGCTTGGCCAAGTACGTGACGTGGTGTGTAATCAGGAAATATTAGATGGTACTAGTATTCCAAATGTTCACTCGTGACTGTCACAATGATCCTAACAGTAAGTATTATTTACCCATTTTCAAGGGGAAGAAGCTGAGGCTTGGAGAGAAGGGGTGATTTACTAGGGCACCCAGCTAGCAGGTGGCAAGGCGAGGATTAGAATGTGGGCATCCTGATTCCAGCGTCTTTCTTGGCATTGTCACTGTTTTAATCTTCTGTCTCCCTCCCAGAGCCTTCCAAAACCTGGAAGCTGAGCCCTAGTATATAAGTCTTCCCTAAACACATCCATGTGCTCCCTCTTGCTTGGCAATGGTGTGACTTCAAGAGGAAGCAAGTTGTGGGAGAAAGACACCTGCTCTGGGAGGCTGAATACCTAGGCTCACTCAGGACACCCAGGCTCTTGAACTTGACATAGAACCACAAATGGTAGGAAGGGATGGGAGGAGCCAGGAGCCATGAACAATGGGACATGTGAAGTCCTTCAGCAAAAGTGTCTGCTGACGTGAGCTCCAGGGAAATCTTATTCTTAAGTGTGCTTCATCTTATATACTGACATGGAAACAAGACTAGTAGGTGTGGCACCCCACTGGCACTCAGAGGCCCTCTATGGAGGGAGGGAACAGACGGAGACGTTTCCTCACAAGAACTATCATGGAGATGGTGAAGGGATCCCAGCCAGGCACGCCTGGAGTCTGCTGACTCCATGACTGAGTCCCCCAAATGCCTTGTGGTTGGGTCCAAACCTGACGTGTAGCCTAGAGCGGGAAGAGCCAGCTCAGTCACATTTGGGCCACATATGCGCCGTTCTGCCCCCTACATGGCTCAATTCCAATCGTAGGGTGGGACTACTAACTGAGCCATCTGGGAGTAAGTGGAGGGGTCCTTCTGGAAAGAGGGTAGGAATAGAGGTTTAGCCGATGGCAGTGCCTGATAGCACTAATCCCCCATTTTTGTATTTTTCCAATTTGTTAGAGCTGTGAGTCACCCTCTAAGTGAAGGGATTCCCACTCCTAGGTGCTGGTTGGCTGGCAGGTGCCAAAACAAATCAATGACCTAGTAGCAAACTGCTTGGCTAGGTTTGAACAAGGTGCTGCGTGGTATTGTAGGTGAGGTACTGTCACTTAGAAGATGAACTGTCATCAGAGCAGCAAGTTTCTCTTCTCTACTAGGAGTTTATTTATTCTCTCCCATTTGCAAACATGATTCCAGTTCACAGAGCTTGAAAAAAGGGATTGTGTTCAAGGTTAGTTAAGGAGAGAAAAAACAAAAACAAGAAGAACCAAGGAAATAAAGAGAGAATGAAAATGAGCAATACATCTGCTGTGACTGATCACCAGTGGAAGCTATAAGCTCCTTACTGGCCAAGGCAAAAAGGGAAACATGATCACTTATGCAGCTCTTGACATAAAGGGAATAGAAACTCATGTCTGTTGAGTACAATTTGGGATTTTTTAACAAACATGACCTCATTTCCTTCCTAATACCCATGCCAATAAGCCATTGTTATTCCCATCTTGTAGGAAGGAAAGTGCATCTCAGATATTGTAGTGGATACTGTGGTGATGCTGCATGGAGATGCCCTCTCCAGGACCAAGGCACTCATCCATCAGCTTGTGGGGATTTTGGCTGCTGACAGCTCGCAGCAGCATTCCTCTTTGGGACTTGCCTTGGGCTGCAGGGAACTACCTCACCCAAATTACACCTTCTTCAAGGGGGGTTTCCTAGTTCTGCTCTGAAGGTCTAGAGGTTTCCATCAGGGGACACAGTAAGAGTTCCAATGAACTCTAAACTATGGCTGCTGCCTGATTATTTTGAACTCCTCGAGCTAAGAGACCATCAGGAAGGAGAGCACTCCCCATACTGGCAGAGGGTATTGACTCTGGTCGTCAGGAGAAGGTACAGCTCTGTAGCTAAGCAGTAGGAGCAGAGGGGAACATGTGTCATACTCAGACCATCCACTGGGGCCACCTTTGTGCTCTATGCCTAGCTTTAATGGTACGTGAACAAAGGAAGCAAGGCATGGTAACCTGGGCTCAGACCCTTCATGGTTGAGGGTCTGGGTCTTCACCAGGAAGGCTGCCTAGACCAGAAGAGATGCTAGCAGAGGTGAGGGGAAGCTAGATCAGTTGGTGGAAGGGTGATCCCCAATATCAGTTATAACCTTGAGATCAACCTCCACAGCTGGTATTATAGTTCACCACACTAACCCTGTCTTTCAAGTTTCCCCAGAAAGAAACCCAACCAAAATCATAGAGAAGTGATTCCCAGATGGGTGAAACTTCACGGAAACATGTGTGAGGGGTGGATTACAGTGGACATCTGCTCCTCCACCTAGATGCTGACACACCCATCCTAAGCTGCTTGGGATATTGCCACAGGGGTCCTCACCCAACATTATGCCCCCTCCCAGGAGTGGCTAATGGGGAGCTGCAGGCCTATCTATCTTGTTTCAATTTGGGACACCTCTGAAGGGCTATCCCAGGTCTAGGGCTCTTCATAGGATCAACCGAGGCCTCAGTCACAGCCGCATTGCAGGTCAGCTTCTGCCTCTGATGAATTCTGCCTTCCTACCTTCCTTACAGGCACACCTGCCAAGAGCACTTCCCAGTAAACCCTAGATCAGAACTCTCGAAGTTGGGGTCAGTTTCCAGAGAACCCCATCTAAGCAGACATGTGGGTAACAACCCAGATATACAGAAGCAGTTTTCTCAAAGGAGGCAAAAATGTTCTTGCTTTGAGTTATACAATTTTAATTAAGTATTTAATAGAGAATCAAATGTTTAAATGCGTATACTCTTTATAAAAGAAACTTCCGGTTCTCAAAGCACCATCGATGCATAATCAACTACCCCAAACTTACGGTATGAACATCAAATCAGCTCTTTGTCAAGCTCAGGGATTGAGTGGACCTTGGACAGGGCTCAGCAGAGATCGTTTACCCTCTGCTCTGTGGTGCCTGGGGACTCAGCTAGCAAGACTCCAACAGTGGGGGGCTGGAATCTTCTGGAGCCTTCTTCACTCACATCTGGTGCCTAGGCTAGGATGACTCAAACATTGGGTTCAGCTAGGATTGTGGTGGCCTCTCCACATGACTTGGGCACTTCCCCACATGTCGCCTGAGTTTTCAAAGGGAGAGTTCTGTGGAAGCATTCCAAAAATCCAAGGTGGAAGTTGCATGAATGTTTATGACCTCACCTCCAAAGTCACCTATCATCACCCCTGCTCTACTATTGGGGTCGAAGCTGCACAAGTTCACCCAGATTTCAGGGGAGGGGATGCAGACCACACCTCTTGATAGGAGGAATATCAAAGAATTTGCAACCATTTGTTTTTTTTTAAGCCACATATCACTTGTAGGGATTTATCATAGGGAACTAATACAAATGTCTACGATCTATGCAAAAGGAGGTTTACCTCTCAGCATTCAAAATGCATTGTTAATAATGATTGTTCAGGGCCGGCCGAGTGGCGCGATGGTTAAGAGCTGGCTTGGGATGCCGGAGGGCCCCGGTTCGGATCCCACATATGAGGGCCAGTGACACTGCCCTCCACAGCTGAGATGCTGAGCGGCAGCTCGACCTGGAGCTGAGCTGCTGTGAGTCGCTGGCGATGGCGTAGGCTGCAGCCCCTGTGGCAGTGGGTTGNTGGGTTGCCATAGGCTGCCGTGTGTAGCCAGCAGCCAGCGTGAGCGGCCAGCAGCCGCAGTGAGCGGCTGTCCAGAGGCCGGCGGCTGGTCTGCCTCGCCCGGGAGGAGCGCGGTGATGGTGCCAGCTTGGGCCAGTGGGGCGACGTCCTCCACAGCTAGACTGAAGAACAAAACAACAGCGGCTTGTCTGTTCCCCTTCCCTCAAGTCCCCAGCGCTGTTCCCATCCCCCCAATTCCCCAATAAAAAAAATAATAATAATAATAATAATAATGATTGTTCATAAAACTGGAAACAATCTAAATGACCAACAGCCCATAGGGTTAGTTAAATAACTTGTAGTACAGTGTGTCAATACTATGAAATACCATGTAACTATTTAAAAAGATGATATAATATGATGGAAAGATTTTTTTAAATAATATATTGTTAAATGGAAAAAGTTGGTTGCAGACAGAACATATGGTAAGATACATTTTGATTTAAAGAATAGAGTTTTGTTTTTTTGGGGGGGAGTGCATTTACAGAAATATTCAACAAGCTAATTGAGTTTCTCCTGTGCAAAGCACTGGAAATACAGAGTAAATAAGAACCAGCTTCTTGCTGTGAAAGAACTTACAGTCCAGGGGCAGGGGTGGTAGCTGTAGCGGCAGATAGATACATAAGAAGAGGGATATTTCTCTTTGGTAATTTTCCAGAGGAGATAACACTTCAGTTGACTTTTGAAATAAATTAGTCAGACAAATGAATAGGGCAGGTGTTGTAACCATGGAAGTTGATCCTCCCCCATCCCTTCTATCAATCATAATCCCATTTCCGTTGCTGGTGATTGGTTCAGGAATGGACATATAGCCAATCCTAGCCAATGAGAGGTGAGGGGAAATCTGCTAGGGGGCTTCTGAGAAAAGTTTTCAAGTGCCTAATAAAGACACTAGACATGATCTCTTTTTATTCCTGTAGATGTTGTTATGTCTAGGAGTAAAGTTTGAATCTACTGACATCTTCTTCCAACCCAGAGAGCATTCAACTTTACAATGAACCTGATCCCAAGAGTGGCAGAGAAAAGAGACAGGGCTGGCTCCTCAATATTTTTGAGCTGTTAATTGTATAATGCTTGGGGTCCATCTTGCCTCTACATCAAGTGAGATAATGTAGTTCCTGATTATTTAGGCCAGTTTAAATCAGGGTGTTCTGCTACTTGCAGCTGAGAGCATGCTAGCTATTGCAGAAGAGCATTCCAGGCACCAAAAATAGGTGAGACAGAATGGCCTATGTTGTTCAGTATGGCTGCAGGGGAAGCCGTATAGGGAGGAGGAATGCCAAGGACTGACAATGAAGAGGCCAGCAGGGCCAGGTCATGACAAGATTATGTCATCAAAGGTTCCATGACTTCATCTTAGGGCAGTGGAGAGCTGGCCAAGAGTTTTAAGCAGCAAAGTGATTTGTTCAAATCTGAATCTTAGGAAAATCATTCTAGTAGCTAAGAACAATTTGCAGGGGGGAGGGAGGGAGAGAGACAGAGAGAGCACTAGCTCAGGGAGATCAGTTGGAAGACTGATGCATATGTGTAGAGATTATTGAGCAATGGCAGTGAGGTGCAGAGCAAGACAAAGTCAAGAAACAGTAAGGAGGCTGAGTTGCCAGGCTGGGTGTTCAGCTGGCTGTGATGGAGAAGAGAGGGAATGGGGCACTCTCCCAGAGTTCAGGCTTGGGCATCTGGGAGAATGGTAGTGCCATGGACTGAGAAAGGTAATACCAGAAGAAGGCTTGCGTGGGAAACAAGAGTTTGGTCTAGATGTGGTATATACATGGTGCCCCAAGATACTAGGAGCGTAGGGAAACCTACTGAAGGGCATCGATTGCCTTTCTTCTGCTAACCATCTTGATTAGCTTTGGGGAGTTCTCCCTCTACCACTAGACAGAATCTTGGGGGTCCTGCCATCAGTCTGGCCAAAGGGTGGAGCACAATCCAAGCCTGGACAATTAAATGCTTTTCTTGGAATCTGAACCTTGACTTGTCTCATACAAGGTATTCAATCATACCCAAGATGAGGTTTTGTCTTAGTCTGGGCTCCCCTCAATTTACAGCCTCGGCCAGGGCTTTTGTGCAGGATATCATTTGGGAAATGATATCAGGAAGCAGGAAAAAAGAATTAGGAAGAGCAATCTAACCTAAAGGTTATCACATTGGATGCTGCAGCTCACCGAAACCTTCTGAGGAGTAGAACCTTAGTCTCAGAACAGTCTGCAAGGTGGGGTGAAGGGACCTGTGTCCATTGGCTCCTGATCCCATTAGGTAAGGATGTTCACCCATACATCCCTGGGTTGCCCATGCATGTACGCCTAGCAGGCTCCCACAGACACCTCAGGTGGCAGCATCAGAGAAGCTTGGGGCAGGATGTGAGAGGCTGCAGCACATCTCATTTTGAGATGAAGCACTGTCAGTGAAAATTGGGTCAAAACCTGTGCACAAAAGACGGGTGGCAGTAGAGGGGAGGCTGAGAGGATGTGAGGCAAGGCACAAGAGATGTGTGATACAGGCCTCATAAAGCTGCTGGCTCCTGCTACCTGGATCTCCAGATCTGTCCTCTCCAGGCCCTCATGGTCCAGCTTATCTTTCAGCTCTGCAAGTCACAGCATAGCCTTCCAGTGGATTCCTTTTGGGCTCACATTCGCCATAATCTGTTTCTGTTGCTTAAGGCCAAAAAAAAAAACAACCCGCTAATGAATACAGTACATGACATCCTACAGAGCGAAGTCAAAAACTATTATGGGGGGCTGGCAGGGTGGCTCAGTTGGTTAGATCGCAAGCTCTGAGCAGCAGGGTCGCCGGTTCCATTCCCACATGGGCCAGTGAGCTGCACCCAAGCTGAGCTGCCAATGGGTGGCTGGATGGCTCAGCTGATGAAAGCGTGTGCTATTAACAACAAGGTTGCCGGTTCGACTCCCACATGGGATGGTGGGCTGCACCCCACCCCGCAACTAGATTGAAAGTGGCAACTGGACTTGGAGCTGAGCTGTGCCCTCCACAACTAAGATTGAAGGACAACAACTTGACTTGGAGCTATGGGTCCTGGAAAAATACAATGTCCCCTTCCCCAATTCCCCAACACTGTCCCCTTCCCCAATTCCCCCCGAAAAAATCTTTTAAAAAAACAAAAACAAAAAACAAAACTACTGTGGAGCAAATAACAAAACATTTTCCTGTGGTATTTCTTCAAAGGTCCTTGGGTAAAGTTGGAGGGCTGAGGTATGTCTTCTGAGGGTATGCCCCACCCCCACCCCATTGTTCTCCTTGAATCTAAGTGAGCACTTAGACTTGTGTGTGTGTGTGTGTGTGGGGGTGTCCACCTACCTTATCATCCATGCTCCTAACTGAGAACAGCAGGACATCACCAACAGCCCTGGATGGGTGTGCTCTTAGGCTGAAAGAGGGTCCTCAAGGTACAGCACCTAAGAGTGGGTCTGCTTAGACCGAGGTCTTGACCTAGGTAGGAGGCTTTATGAGTTTATGGACATAGGATGGAATCACACTGTAATGGAAACATATAAATATGTGTGTGTGCATGTGCATACACATTCATGTGCATGCTTGCATACCTATTGGGCCAGCTATCCTCAGTAGCATAGTATTGATGGTCACTGACTAAGTATAGGGACCCGTGAAAAAAAGGCAGGGAGAGAATGGCACAAGTAAAAACAAAAAGGTGAATAGAGACATATCGAATGGTGTGCATTTTTCCACTCTATTAGCATTATCTAAGCTTAGATATTGGGTACCTGTGCCCTCAAAGGAGCTCCATGTGTAATAAAGCTGACACAAATGTAAAGTTTCATAGGAGGGCCGGCCGAGTGGCGCGATGGTTAAGAACTGGCTTGGGATGCCAGAGGGCCCCGGTTCGGATCCCACATATGAGGGCCAGTGACACTGCCCTCCACAGCTAAGATGCTGAACAACAGCTCAACCTGGAGCTGGGCTGCCATGAGTCGCCGGATACGGCGTGGGCTGCAGTCCCTGTGGCAGTGGATTGCCATGGGCTACCGTGTGTGGCCAGCAGCCAGCGTGAGCGGCCAGCAGCCGCAGTGAGCGGCCGTCCAGAAGCCGGCGACTGATCTGCCTCGCCCGAGAAGAGCGCAATGATGGTGCCAACTTGGGCCAGTGAAGCAACATCCTCCACAACTAGATTGAAGAACAAAAAACGACAGCAACTTGTCTGTTCCCCTTTCCCCAATTCCCCAGCACTGTTCCCATCCCCCCAATTCCCAATAAAAATCTTTAAAAAAAAAAAGTTTCATAGGAAATTATAAGAGCTAAGATAGAGGGATAGGCAACATATTACAAGGGAGTGAGTATTTTATTATGGGAAATCTGGAAAGACTGCCTAGAGGAGGAAGTGCTTGGGTGGGTCTTGAAAGACAGGGAGGAGTTTCCAGGCAGATGATTGGAGAAGAGGAAACAAAAACCAAGGAATCAGCGCAGTAAAATCACAGAGGTATCAAACAACATGGTGCATTAAGGGAGACAGTGAAAGGTAATGGTGGGAAGCAGCTAGGGAGTTTGTGCTTGACCCTACAGGAAGAGGGAGCCATTGAGGATTTCATCTGGGAAATGTCACTCGTGTACACATGTTTTATGAATTTTAAACAAAACATATGGGTAATGCTTTTAAAAAGTTCAAATAGCACAGAAAAAGTGAAAAGTAAAAGCCCCCACTGTCCTTTCCTCCCAGCTAAACCCCTCAGGAACCTTAACAGTTTCTTGTGGACCCCTCCAAATATTTTCTAGATACCTCTAAACACATTCATAGATATATCCTTTATTTCTAGCAGATGAATTCACGTTCTATATTTTTTTCTGAAGCTCACTTTTTTCTCTTAACAATGTATCCTAGACATCTTTTCATATTACATAGAGATACATCTCATTCTTCTTAACAACGTCATTATAGTGCTTAGCATAGGTGAATAAATTACCCTTCAAAATTATTATGCCCATTTATATAGTCACTGTGCATGTATGAATGTCCCAGTTAGCTTTCCTCCTTGTCAAACATCTAGCAGTCTTTTTAATCTTGATAATATAATATCTCACTGGCAATCTTAACGATCAGGTATTTCATTGTTTTAATTTGCATTAACTAGTTTAATTATAAGTGAGGTTGCTTATCTTTTTACTGTGTTCACTGACTGTATTTGTTTTCATGCAAACAGCATGTTCATATACATTATCCACTTTTATGTCTGTTAGTTTTATTAATTTATAAAAATTATTTCTATTTTATTGAGATTAGACTTTTGTTTATTAAAGAAATTATATATATATATATATATATATATATATATCTGCATGGGTTTTCTCTGGGTTTCCTCCCATATCCCCCAGATGTGCATGTGGGTGAATTGGCATGTCTAAGGTGTCCCAAACTGAGTGGGTGTGGGTGTGTGTGAGTGGCCCTGTGATGGAAGGGTGTCCTGTCTAGGGTGGGTCCCGCTTTGAGCCCTGAGCTGCCTAGACAGGCTCTGAACTGCAATAAGCCAGTTGGAAAATCATCTTACTTATCTTTATTAATCTTTCTTAAATGTATGTATGGTTCACATTTATTTTAATGTTTAATATTAGAAATGTTTTGGGTCTTTATTTAGATGTTTAGTAATGTTCTTGTGACCAGAAATATGGCCTAGGAACTTAATTCTTGTTTAATCCATTAGCCTATGGTAAAATTGGTTTCATTATATGTTATTTCACTTTAAAGTCACAGTTTCCAAGAACCTATCGATGACATTAAGCAAGGATTTACTACATAGCTTACATATATTAGTTATCATTTGACTTTGTTTACAGTGTTTTTGCCATATGGAAATTTAAAGTGGTTTCTTTTTTTGTAATCCAAGAAACCTATACTAATTCCTTTATTTTATATCTTCCCATATCCTAAACATATTTCATTGTTTCTTTCCTTTTTGGTTTTGGTTCTTTTTTAAATTAAATTTATTGGGGTAACATTAGTTAATAACATTATATAAGTTTCAGGTGTACAGTTCAATAACACATCATTTGTATGTTGCACTGTGTGTTCACCACCCAAAGTCTACTCTCCTTTTGTCACTATATATATATATTAAATTGGGGGATTGGGGAAGGAGAACAGTGTAGGGAAATTGGGAAAGGGGACCAGCCAAGTTGTTGTTCTTCAGTCTTTGTTGTGGAGGGCGCCAGTTGCCATCTGGTTTCCCGTTGACAGCTCGTGGCCTCTAAGCTCAAGGTGCTGTGTTTAATCTTAGTTGCGGGTGGGCATAGCCACCATCCCATGTGGGAGTCGAACCAGCAGCCTTGTTGTCAAGAGTGCACGCCCTATCCACTGAGCCATCCAGGCGGCAGCTCAGCTCAAGTTGCCAAGTTCAGTCTTAGTTGTGGGTGGGCATAGCCACCATCGAACAGGCAACCTTGTTAGGAGCACATGCTCTCACCAGCTGAGCCATCCTGCCACTGTTGGCAGCTCAGTGGCAGCTCAGTTCGGGCGCAGCGTCACTGGCCCATGAGGGAATCGAACCAGTGGCCCTGTTGCTCAGAGCTCGCTCTCTTAAGCTAACTCTTAACCAACTGAGCCACTCAGCCAGCCCTATATATTTGACCATAACTTTTACCCTCTTCTTCCTCCTCATCCCCCTTCCCCTAAAGTTTTTGATGTTCTCAAATGTATCATTTTTTTAAATTGTTTATAGGTTAATGTCATGCCTCAAAATCTGCCCATTCTTAGGTTACGAAATAATTCATCAATGTTTTCCTCCAGCAATTTTATGATTTCTTAATTTATGTTAAAATCTTGATTCTCTCTGAAATCTAACTTAGTTATGTACATCCCTGAGCACACACTTTGCTAGCAACTTGCTCTCTTTGTAGTCCTCTATGTTCTCACTTACTTCCATTTGTTTAGTCATGTTTGGATTTTCTTTACCAAGAGAGAATCTTCCATTTCCAATTATGGGTGACACTTAACAATGAGGGCCCGTGACAAAATTGTAAGTGACAAAGATAAAAGTAACAGAAAATTCTGAAGCCTGTTGTCCTGCCCATATCTGAGACCTTTCATATTCTACTCAAGAGGGATAAGTGCAAATGTGGACACTCATTATGTTATGGAAAGGGACCAGGTGAGTAAAATAGTGACCAGTGCTGGTGAGGATGTGGTGGCCAGGGTACATACACTGATGCTGCTGAGACTGTACCTGGGAACAGCCCTTCTGGACGGCAGGGTGGCAAGCTATGCCAGGGGGGGTTCATGTTCTTCGACCCCCAGTTAGTCTATTTCTGAGGGTTACCTGAACAAATAACCAGAGAAGCTAACAGCCACATATGAGAGAGTTTATCACAACAAAATTAATAAGCAAAAAACATTAGGGGCAGCCACTTGGCTCAGGTGGTTAGAGCACGGGCTCATTACACCAAGGTTGCTGGTTGGATTCCCACATGGGTCAGTGAGCTGCGCCCTCCACAACTAGATTGAAAACACGACTTGACTTGGAGCTGATAGGTCCTGGAAAAAACACACTGTTCACCAATAAAGTTTAAAAAAAAAAAAGAAACATTAAAACAATTGTAATAGACATAGGTTATGATTAGATAAATTAATAATGCTTCAGTCATATCAGAGAATATTTTACACAATTCACAATGATTTAAAGAAGTAGTCAATGTCATGGGAAATGTTTAAGATACAATTTTAAGTGGAAGACATAAGAATGCAACTACTTGTAGAGTATGAGACAATTTTTTTTCTAGATTGTGTGTGTATGATGTGTGTCTGTGTGTTATGTATACATTAGTAGGTCTGAATTTGAGAAAGTCACTTTTTCTCTCTAAGGATCAGTTTTATCCTCTGTAAAATGGGACACTGGTGATACTTACCTCATAGGTTTGCTGTAGGGATTAAATAAGACTGAACAAACAAAACAAAACATGAACGATAATTAAACAGCAAAAAGAAATACCTTAAAATGCCAACCATGATGGGGTTACAGATACTTTGAGTTTTCTTCTTTACAAAATTTTGGTGTTTTTTCAAATTCTAAAATGACATAATATAATTAGGAAATAAGTGAATATAAGTAACTGCACAAACTTTTTCTATTGTTCTTTACATAACAACTTACATAGCTTGAATGTAAACAATTGAATTTTTAAGTAGAAAATACATTCTAATGCTCAAAAAATGTAAAAGTTATAAAACTGTATACATAATGGAAAAAATGAGTCTCTTGCCCAGCTCTGTCCCACAAGCACCGAGGTGTTCTCTGTGGAGACTCCCATTAACACCAGTTGTGGTTTTTTTTTCCTAATATGATTTTTGAGATAGAAACAGATTCTTGTACCCAGTGACTTAATCTGGATCTGACAGAAACCTAACTCAAAGTGGCTTAAGCAAAAAAGAGAATTTTTTAGCTCGTGTCCTGAAAAGCTCAGGGGTAGTACCTGGCTTCAGGCTTGTCTGGGTTCAGGCCCCCAAGCACCACCATTAGATATGTGTTTATAACTCTTGGCTCTGCTTTCTTTGGTGTTGCCTTCATTCTAAGACAGGCTTTCCCTACAAAGACTCAAACATAGCCACTGATGGTTCCAGGCTTATGTTCTACAAACTCAGTAACCTCCATGAAAACGCAGCATTTCTCTCCTGGTAACTCTGCCAAGAATCCCAGGTTTTCCTTTCATTGGCTTGACATAGATCATGTGACTGCCTGAGGACCAATCACTGTGATCAAGGCCATAGAATGCTCTGATCAGCCAGGCAGCTTGAGGTCAGCCTCACTGGAACCAAGAATAAGACAAAATGAGTTCCTGAAAGGAAAAGTGGGCTTTGTCACCGAAGAATGCTGAATAGGCAGAGTAAGATAGGTGGCTATCACCATGCCCTGGTGCTTCTAGTAGAACGGTCCATTTACTGAACTAGTTATACTCTTCTTTTTAAGAGATCCATGCAAAAAGGGGATGCCCGCATTCCTGCCGGTGATTTTGCATGTGTATGGTGTGAACATCCCTAGGAGGCTTGAGTGATGCTAAACCCTCTGCCCAGCTACTTACACAATACATCTTTTAAGTTAACATTCTGACTCTAAAATTTATATGAAAATGAAAAGAATCTGAGCAGACAATGCAATGCTGGAGAACAAAGCTTGAGAACTTACAGTATCATATAAAAAAACTCATTATAAAACTTTAATAATTAAGACAATATAGTATTGGCACAGATTAGACAAGTATGATACAGAACAGACAACCACAAAATAGACTCATACATATATGATCATTTGATTTATGGGAAAAGGGCCACTACAATTCATTGGAAGGAAAAGGTTTTTTTAAAAAACTGGTGCTGGAAATTTGTATGGGGGCTGAGGGGAGTGAAACTTCACTCCTATTTCACACTATACACTAATGTTAATTCAACATGGATCAGAGTTTTAAGTGTGAAAGATAAAACAATAAAGCTTCTAGAAGATAACCCTTATGGCCTTGAGGTAGGAAAAGATTGTTTAAACATATCATATACACACCAGAAAAAACAACTATAAAGAAAAAGTTTAAAAAGATAAAAGAAATAAATGTCATTAAAATTAAGAACTTGTGTTCATCAAAAGATACCTGTAGGGTCCAGCCGTTGGTTAACAGCTTTCTTAAGAGTGCGAGCTCTGAGCAACAGGGTTGCTGGTTCGATTCCCACATGGGTCAGTGACTGAGCTGAGCTGCCATTGAGCTGCCAACAGGTGTCAGGATGGCTCAGCTGGTGAGAGCACGTGCTTCTAACATGGTTGCCTGTTCGATGGTAGGCTATGCCTGACCACAACTAAGGCTGAACTCGGCACCTTGAGCTGAGCTGCCATCCGGATGGCTCAGTGGATAGAGTGTGGGCTCTTAACAACGAGGTTGCTGGTTCTACTCCCACATGGGATGGTGGCTACGCTCACCAGCATTGTACACAGCACCTTGAGCTGAGCAGCTGTGAGCTGCCCATGGACAGCCAGATGGCGACTGGACTTGGAGCTGAGCTTGCTGCGCCCACCACAACTAAGATTGAAGGACAACAACTTGGCTGTTCCCCTTCCCCAATTCTCCCACACTGTTCCCCTCCCCCAATTCCCCAATAAAATCTTAATAAAAAAAAAAGAAAGATACCACTAAGAGAGTAAAAAGGTAAGGCACAGATCGTGAAAAGATACTTGCAATACATATATCTAACAAAGGATTCATACTTAGAAGATTTAAAGAACTCTTATACATCCAGAAAACAAAACCAGACAATATATTTTTTTAAAAATAAGCAAGAGACTTGGACACTTCACAAATCATCAATTAGCAAATGAAAGGTGCTTCACATCATAGTCATCTGTGAAATGCACATTTAAACCACAATGAGATACTATTATACACCTACCAGAATGACTAAAATGAAAAGGACCAACATTTTCAAGTGTTTGCAAGGATGTGGAGCAACTGGAACTCTCATACATTGTTAGTAGGAATATAAATTGATACAATACTTGAAAAACTACCAAAGCTAAACACACACACACACACACACACACACACACACACACATGCCCTATGTCTCACGAATTCCACTCCTGGGTATATACCCAACAGAAATGAGTATACATTTATCCAAAAGAAATGTACAAGAATGTTCACAGCAACATTATTTATAATAGCCACAAATTGGCAACAACCCAAATGTCAATTAATAGTAGAATGGGTAAATAAATGATAATATATATATATATGAATATTATATAGCCATGAGAAGGAACAGACAATTGCTGCACGAGGCAATGAAATGAATCTCTTGAACATAATGTTGGAAAAAAGAAGCCAGGCAGAAACAAGTACATAATATATGATTCCATTTATATGGAATTCAAAAAAAGACAAAAAGAACACATAGAGATCAAAATAGTGGTTACTCTATAGAGGAGAGGGTATAGTTGGGAGGGCACATGCAAGAGCCTTCTGGGCACTGGAAATGTTCTGAATCTTGACCTGAGTGGTGGTTATAATTCATTAAAGGTGCACTTAAGATGTGGACAATCTACTGTTTGTAAGCTATACCTCAATTTAAAAAAAACATTAAAAAGTTTAAACCATCAGTGTCCATCAATGTCTCCCCATTGCTTATAGGAGAAAATCCAGATTTTTCATCAGAGCACTGATCCCAACTATAATTACTTAATTGTTTGGCTTCTACCCGTTCCCCAAATAGACTGTGAGCTCCATGAGGTCAGGACCATGACTACACTTTTCATCTCTATTATCCCAGCTCCTAGCACAGTTCCTGGCAAAGAGAAGATGTGCAATCAATACATATTTTTAATAAATTAATGAATGCATAGTGGCTTTATCTTTCCAATAGCAACACTTCTGAGCTCCCTCTCCAGCCTCCCCTCAGAGGTTTCTGGAAACTTGCTAGCACTCTCCAGCCCTGCAAAGTGGCTTACTCCTCCCATACAGGCAACATTCTTGCACATGTCCAGCCTTTGCATAAGCTGTTCTGGAATGTCCTTTCCCCTTTCTCTGTCCCACAAGCTCCAAGCCCTTCCAAACTCTCCCACAACTCACTACTTCATGCTCTTAAAACTTGGATACAGTATACTTATCATTATGTCTTTATTTCTATGGCTCCACACCTCCCTGACTTTAAGACCTTAGACAAATTGCCTAACTTTCTGGGCTGGTCTTTCTCAGTTTGCACGCACCCCCTCCCCAAGATCTAGTTTTTATCTTGCTCTTCCCTTTGTGTGCCCCAGAAGGCTGACCTCTGTGGACTATATCACCTAGGAAACCTTGCCGGCTGGCCTCCTGTGGATTCAACCAATGAGAAGCACCAGCAGAAGCCAGAGGAGAGGGTATTAATTCCTCCCTCCCACCCTTGTTCTCTACAGCCCCAGCTTTACTAGGTGCTAGTGACAACCCTCGCATCCTTTCTTCCCCCTTCAGAGCTCCTAATAGCTCCTCACTGTTACTGATGTTGGGGTAACCCACCATCCCCTGTAGGTTTCCTTAACCCTTCTCTCTTCTCTGTAAAACAGTGCCCTTATTAAACTCTCTTCAAGAAACCCTTTAGTGGGCCGGCCAAGTGGCACGATAGTTAGGAACTGACTTGGGACGCCAGAGGGCCCCGGTTTGGATCCTACATATGAGGGCCAGCGACACTGCCCTCTACAGCTAAGATGCAGAACAACAGCTCAACCTGGAGCTGGGCTGCTGTGAGTTGCCGGCGACGGTGTAGACTGCAGCCCCTGTGGCAGTGGGTTGCCATGGGCTACCGTATGTAGCCAGCAGCCAGCGTGAGTGGCCAGCAGCCACAGTGAGCAGCCGTCCAGAAGCCGGCAACTGATCTGCCTCACCCAGGAAGAGTGCAATGATGGTGCCAACTTGGGCCAGTGAGGCAACGTCCTCCACAACTAGATTGAAGAACAAAAAAAATGACAGCAACTTGTCTGTTCCCCTTCCCCAATTCCCCAGCACTGTTCCCATCCCCCCAATTCCCCAATAAAAATGTTAAAAAAGAAACCCTTTAGTTGCCATCTTTTTCCTACTGGGACCTGGTCTCATATACTCTCTAACCCTCATTTGCTCATTTGTAAACTGGGAGGCAACTGTGATGATTAAATGAGATGGTGTATATGCTTAGTATAGCACTGACCATAGAAAGTGCTCAAAGCACATAAACTACCTTTACCATTATTATGATTTTGCTCCATCATTTGGCTGTGTGTGCCTTGCTTCTTTCCACAGAGGTACAATAAATATTGTTGAATGAAAATGAACGAATGAATGGGTGACCAGTTACACAGAGCACAACAAGAGTCACTGTGTTACTTATAGAATCTTTGCATTTAGCTAAAGAACTTTCTAATAGAATTGTCTTAACTAAGGTAGTGAGCTCCCCATGTTGGAAGGTGTACAAGCTCTAGAGGTAGACACTCAACTGATGGTGATATTGAAACAAAGTTCATCAGAGCAGGTGGTTTGGGGCAGGAGGAGTTGGTTAGACTTTTTGAGACCTGTCTAGCCCCAAGACTCTAGAATTCTCTGACTCACAGGAGTCAGAGGAAAAGGAAACAGAAAATCCCTTAGCCTCAGGTTTTGAAGAATGAACAAGGGCAAATCTACACATGGACTCACAATATTTTGGTTCAGCTCTTAAATACCACCCAGTTGCCCAGCCTCATTTACAGAGGAGCAAACGAAGCCCAGAGAGGGGAAAGGACTGGTCCAAGGCCACACAGACAGGCTAGAGCCCAGCTCTCCTAACTCCTAACCCGGTTGTGCTTCCACATGTGTCGGGCCTCGGAAGAACATGCACTTCTGCAAACTGTACAAAGATGACTTCTCTCCATACCTTTCCAGAATTAGATGCGTATCACAGTAATGCGTTCATGGGCAGGCAAGGAACCAGGCTAGGGGCAGGGAGGAGGTACCATCTGAGACCATCCCCAGGATAACTCGTAAGGTAAGAAAACATGGTGTGGGAGTGGAGACAGGAGCCATGTCCTCACCTTTTGGGGACTCTTGGGGCAGAGACAACAGATGTGGTTAGTGTGGTGGCCCAGAGCAGAGCAAGGACCCCTGGGAGCAGCTGCAAGGATGCAGCTCTCAGAACTTTCCAGCAGAGTGATCCATGGGGGAGTAAGCTCCTAGTCCCCTATAAGCGCAGCGTGAGCTGCATAACCACGAGCCACCGATCTGGGAAAGGAGATTCCTGCCCAGGTTGGGGAGAGGAACTAGGAGTCTCTGGGGTTCCTTCCCCAGTCCACAAAATGTCAGGATCTAAGGTTGGGAAAAATCAAATTAATCTGTTTTAATATCCCCCATGGAATGTTGGACGCATCTCTACAACACTGTGTGATCACCAGAATTTATCTGGAGTCCTCTCCCTGAGCATCCCAGGACCCCCTCCATTCTTAGTCATCTAAGACACAATTGTCCCAGCCCTAAACCCCTAGCAACTCTCATCTGAACCCTTCCCACCACTTCCCAACTACTTTCCCTGGTCCCACCCTCCCTTCTCTTCCTCTTCTCCACCCAGAAGCCAGAGTAGTGTTAATGGGTAATTACCAGATCACTCTCTTCTTAAAGCCCTCCTGGAGTGGCCCTTTACACTTCAAGTCCCCAGGTTCACAAGGCTCTTCTGGATTGGCCTTTGCCTGCCTCTCTGACTGCAGTCCAATAACTGTCCCTTTACTCAGGACCCTCTGGCCAGCCAGCCTTCTTTCTGTGCCTCAGTCAGGCTAAGCTCATTTCTACCTCAGGGATCTTGCGCTTGCTGTTCCCTCTGTCTGGAACATTCTTCCTTCAGATCTTTTTTTTTTTTTTTTTTAAGATTTTATTGGGGAATTGGGGAAGGGGAACAGTGTTGGAGAATTGGGGAAGGGGACCAGCCAAGTTGTTGTTCTTCAATCTTCGTTGTGGAGGGTGCTAGTCACCATCTGGCTGTCCATTGGCAGCTTGTGGCCTCTAAGCTCAAAGTGCTGTGTTCAATCTTAGTTGCGGGTGGGCATAGCCACCATCCCATGCAGGAGTCGAACCAGCAGCCTTGTTGTTAAGAGTGCGTGGCCTATCCACTGAGCCATTGGGCGGCAGCTCAGCCCAAGGTGCTGAGTTCAGTCTCAGTTGCGGGTGGGCATAGCCCACCATCGAACAGGCAATCTTGTTGTTACATCAGCTGAGCCATCCTGCCACCTGTTGGCAGCTCAGCTCGGGTGCAGCGTCACTGGCCCATGTGGGAATTGAACGGGCAACCCTGTTGCTCAGAGCTCGTGCTCTTAAGCCAACTCTTAACCAACTGAGCCACTCGGCCAGCCCTTCCTCCAGATCTTAGCACACCTAGTGGATGCTTAGGTTTGCCCACCCAGATCTCCATTCAGGGCTGAGGTCTTCATCTCCTAGCTGCAGAGATTGTTGGTGGCAGCAGCTCTCAGTAGAGACCCTGTGGGAATGACTCCACTGAAGAGAGCTGGCTGGCCCAAAGTCTTGCTCCTTCCTGGAAGCAGCTGATCAGAGTAGGGTACCAAGGCCCAGCCCTGTTGCCTTCAGCTGGGACAACTCTGAAAGGCTACTTGCTCCAGAACTCCCTGGGGGTTAGCTGAGGCCTTTGTTGTGACTGCAGCATACCTAACTTCTCCCTTTACCCGCCCCTGCCTCGCTCACTGGCCATAGGTATTAAGTCCATGAGTGTGTCCCACCAAGCTTCCTGCATGCAAATCTCCATCTTCAAGTCTGCTTCCACGAATCTGATCTGAGCCAGCATGGTGGGCATCTCCTCCCTGGCCACCATGGTAATGCCCCAATCTCTCTGTCACCCTACCTTATTTTATTTTTATCACTTTTTGAAACTACCTCTTATTTTTGTTTGTTCATTCATCTGTTGTCTCTTTCTCCTATTAGAACATCAGTTCCACAAGAGCTGCTGTTTTGTCCTTACTGTGTCCCCAGAGCCAATGACAGTGCTTGGTACAAGTTGGTGCTCACTAAATATCTGTGGACTGAACAAATGCGTGAGAAGGACTGAGTGGGCGAAGGAATGAATGACTTTTCCAGTGATGCCTGCCTTTCCTGCTCTCCCCTGCCCTGCCCCACCCCCCAGAACCCCTGAGCCAGGCTGCGGCCCCTCCCCCACGTGACCCCAGCTGAGCTGGGGCCTCCTGAGAGGATGGAGCCTGCAGCCGCCTTGGCTGCTTGCCCTGTATTGATCAAAGCTGGGAGGCCTGCTGGCTGAGGTCTGTCCTAGCCTGTAGGGTAGGGGCGGAGGAGTGGGAGGGGTATTCTGGCTGAGATTGGCTAGGGCTCGCCTGGGGCAGAGTAGTGCTGGCTAAAGATCCATCTGCTCTAAGGGGATGACAGCACCTCTTCCCCACACCTCTCAGTGGTGGCCAGGCTAGTCCCAGGATGGCTGGGCAGGAGGGTGGGGAAACAGAAGCAGGGCTGCAGCTAGGCTTGGGCAGTGAATGCTCTTGGCCTCTTGCAAAGCCACGCTCTTGATGGCACATCACTGTTTACTGAGATCCTACTGTGCTCCCTCTCTTGGGGCCGAGGAGTAGACAAGCTCCTCTTTATATGGGCCTATTGAACAATCCCCGTGCAGGGCACTGTGCAGGACCTAGGAATGAAGTTCTCAGTGAGCTCGGGTCCTGGTGGGAATCACAGTGCAGCAGATCATTGTGATTCAGGGCACAGGAAAGGGAAGAGGCCTAAGGATGGCCCCTCACTTCAGAGTCTTGACTTGAGAATGAACGATAGAGGTGATTCCTATGTGGCCAAGAGGGACCTTGGTTCAGACAGGAGAAGCGACTTGCCCAAGGACACATGGCTCTTAGCAGTTAAGCTGGGGCTGGAGCCTAGTCTCCTACCCTGCAGGTGGCATCCTCAGAGTCCTGCCTGCACACACTGAGGACCTCCTCTGGGCCAGGCCAGGTGATGGGTAATGGAGATAATATGAGGATGGGCTGAACACTCACTGTGACCTCAGGAACTCATAGCCCAGAAGAGAGCACGAATGCACGCATGTGTACACACACACACACACACACACACACACACACACACACACCCCAGTAATTCAGACTGATCCCATGATGAAGGTACCCAGAGCTGGGAAACAAGATGGCTGAAAAGGAAAAGAGTAACTGCATCAGAGACAATCTGGGGAAGGCCTTACAGAGGAGGTAGTCCCTGAACTGTGACTTAAAGATGGATGAGTTTTAAAAAGCAGGAGATATTAGAAAAAGGCTGGGCAGCCCAGGAGTAGGGCACAGCATGAGGAAACCCCTGGGGGCTGCTGCCTGGGGAAAGGCAACAGCCCCCTTCCAGGTCTGCAGACCCCAGACTCCCTGCCTTTCTACCTATAGCCCATCCCACTGCCAGAGTGAGCTCTGAAGTAGGACTCTTGACTATGCCACTTCCTTGTTCAAAGCCCTTCAGTGGCTCCCCACTGCTCTCTGGATAATGTCCTGTCATCATGGAACTTGAATGCTAGAGGTCACTTCAGAGGTACTGTGTCCACCCACTCCAATTTTACAGAGAAGAAAATTGAGACCCAGAGAGAATCATACAGTGAGTCAGGGGCCATGCTGGAGCTAAAATACTGGCTTCCTGAACTCTGGGCTCTTTCCCTGACATCAGCCCCTCTGTCCTGCCCCTTCAGCCCAGCTGGTATTTAAGGAGCTTAGGAAAGTCTGGGCATCCTCATCTCTGGCTAAAGTCTGATATCATTGCTGGGAGGGACCCTAGCTAGCATTTAACTCTGGCCCTCGTTTACAGACGAGCAAACTGATGCCAGGAAGGCAAGAATAGAATTATTGTGACTCATCAGCTTTGCAGTTAATAAAATACTTGCACAAAGGTTCTTACCTAACTCGCACAACTCTGGGAAACAGAGTGGGTAAAACTTATCATGACCATTTGATAGATAAGGAAACTGAGGCCGAAAGAACAGAGCTATGGCTCAGGGTCACATGGTGGCTTCATTTATTCATTCTTTATATATACACTATGCATTTGCTCTGTGGCAGACCCAGTGCTGGGTACAAGCAGGGGACAAGATTGTCCTGTGTGCTGGATGTTCACAGTCTCTTATAATTCCAACAAGCTACAGCTGCAGTGCCCTGCAGGGAACCCCAGCATGGGAAGCCCAGGGTCTGGGAAGCCCATGGCAAGACTTTGGGGGGAGGGGGCAGGTGGTATTTCAGGGGAGTTCAGGGTAGGAGCTGGGGAGAGAGGGAGTTCCAGGCAGGGCCCTGGCCAGCCTCATGCTTCCTGCCTGCCAACCCCAGCTCCTTCCTGGAGGATTTAAGACTGTGTCGAGCAGTTGTTTTAAATTTCCGGGCAGGGGGCTGCAAGGAGGGGGAGCTGCAGGCCGTCTGGGGTGTGGGCTGCTATTTACCAGGGCCCTTTGTGGGATGCAGCTCTCCAGGCTTGAGGCTCCCACAATTGCTTCCAGCTGGGCTGTCAGCCAGCCCAAGGAGTTGGGGGTAGGTGGGGGGTGGGGGGGGCACCAGAGAGGAGCACAGGGGTATAAGGGGTCTGTCCCTTCCAGCCCAGCGTCCTTCCTGCCTTTCTGGGTGGTTGCTCTTGCTGGTCTATCAGGCCTGGCTGGGCATCCTTGGACATTAATGTATCTATAAACTGGAATCCATCCGGCCTGGACGTTCCTGAGCTTTATGGCCTTTATGCACTTAATCTTTCATTTCCTCTCCCCTGCTTCATCTCCCCGCTCACTTCCCCTCTTTCCCGGGAGGAATTGCTGAGCTCCCCTCCCCCACGGAGGCTCCATGGCCCCTTTGTCAGGAGGTACCTGTGTGTACAGCTGTCCTGGCTCCCTTGTCTCCATCTGGGCCCCCACCGTTCTTTTCCTTTACTACAACAGGAGTGAATGACCGCCACCTGGCAGAAAATACTCCCTTGGCTCCCCAGCACCCATAGGACAAACTCCTTTGCCAGGCAGTCAACACCCTCCGCCCCCTCCCTCTAGGCCCCTCAGGCACTCCCAGAGCTCTAGCCAAACAAATTATAGCACACTGTGTCACTGCCCTCTTCCTTGCTCACGTGGGTCCCTCAACCAGAATATTGTACCCATCTTCCCCTCATTCAGCTCAGGCAGCACTTTCCAGACCCCCCATTCCCAAGGCAGGTTGAGGCCTGTCCTTTGTGTGCCTGGAGCCTTGTTTTCTACAAAAGGAAAACATGATTTGGTTATGTCTGCCTCACAGCCTATGGATAGATGAAGCGGGTAGCTTTGGAGGTTGTATAGGACTATATCAATCTGAGGGGAGAAGCTAGTTCTCCACCATTTGGGGGGGGGCGTTTCTGCTTTCATGGAAACATATTACTCTCACCTCAAGAGTCATTTCCTGATGGAATTCTAGAGCTAGATTCTGAAAGTGTGGCTTGTCTCTGGTATCCCAGCCCCTGACCAGGATCTGCCTCAGGAAATCACACACAACAGAGATCAGTTTTTTCTCTTCATTTTATACAAAGGAGACCAAGACCCAGAGAAGGAAAGAAACTCACCCAAGGTCACACAGCAAATCAGGGCAAGGTTGGAACCAGTTCTTTTAGAAGATACTAAGAAACCAGATAATGATAACAGCCCTCTACTGGGAGCCAGAAGAAGACTAGGTTTTAGCCACCACCCCAATCTCAAACATATTACAAACTGCAATCTCCTTGGACATATCTCCTGTCCTCCTCCCCCACTTAGTTTCTTTCCTGCCAATTCTAATGGTGGGGGGTAGGGAACACTTTCTGAAAGAAGGCTCTGCTCCTTTAAGGCCCCTTCCTCCCTCCTTCTCTTAGAGCAAAGCTCCTGGAGTGGGCCAGGACTGGGGGAAGGTGGCAGGTCCCAGCTGCAAGGCCCTGTGGGTCCTACACTCACAGAATGAGTGTATGCCAGACAAAGAATGTCAAATGTCCCTTTTGTTCTGGGGGTGGGGTAACAACAGAGACCTGGGCTGGCATGGGAAAGAATGGAGCAGGATGGATGTGTATGGGCCAGGACAGGGTGGAATGGGTGAGGGTCCAGGAGGGTGAAAGGGCTCACATATGAATCTCTAGTCTGCCCCGCTAGACCCAAGAGTGCTTTGGCCTCTTGGTGGGGAAAGCCACCTGCCTGGTCCCATAGCAAGGTGGTAGGAACGTTGTAGGCCTATGTCCCACAGATCACCCAGTCAGGAGGCTTTCTTGTCAGGTTTCTCTGCACCCTTTGCCCACCAGCTGTGGAGCCCTCCAAGGTGCCAAGCACTGTGCTGTCCATTCAATGTACTTTCTTTCTCCCAATCTTCAGAAAACCCCATGTGGGTGGTCTCATCACCCCCATTTCACAGGGGTGGGAAGTGATGGACAGAGAGGGCAGTGACTTGTCTAGCCACTCAACCAGGGAAGAATAGAACCAGGACTTAAAATCATCTAGCTCAAAAGCCAGGCATTTATCCCTGTTCCCTTGAGGGCAAAGGTTACTCCAGGCCAGATTTTAACTGGACAAAGGGATCCTCAGAAAGGTGAAGTGACTTGCCTCAAGTTACCTAGCCTGTTTGGAACAGGGACTTGGCCAGCCCAGCCCTCCCACCTATTCTGACTGTCTTCAAGCCCTAAATGATCTTCTCTAGGACTCACAGCCTCAGGATGTGGGAGACTCTATTTTCCTGGGTCAGTTTAACTCCCTGGATTTGATTTTACCTTGGAGCCCTAGAAGAGGGAGGGGAAACTTGAAAGCTGGCTCCTCATCATTTGTGTGACTGTCAGAACTAACATCTAGGATCTTGGAGGCTGAGTTTGCTCCCCTGTAAATAGGTTCTGCCTTGTGGGGTGGCTGGAGGGCTCTAGGGGACAGTGGAGGCAAAAGTGAGCAGAGCTGACCAGGTCTCAATGAAAGCTAATTTTCTCCTTTCCTTTCTCCTTTCTTCCTCCCTCCCTGCCTCTTCTTCTTGCCTCTTTGGCCTTGAGGTCAGATCAGGCTTGATTAATAGGCTACAGGAAGCTAGTTCAGCAGGGGCTGGGAAAGACAAGCAGGGAAGCAGGAGGAGGAAGGAGGCAGGAGAGGGGACAGGGAAGAGCTGAAAGAGGAGAAGGAGGTGGTGTGAGAGAGCTTTATCTTAATATTCCTATTCAGAAGCAAGAGTTCCTTCCTGGGGGCTCCTAGCACTTGAGTTGCTCACTGCAGCAGCCTCACCCTCCGGAACCCTGGTCTGCCTGTCCTGGGAGCATCTCCAGCCCTTGCCCCAAATTATCCAGATGAGGAGGCCCAAACAGGGCTGTGGTAAGGCCCTGTCCAAGCACCGGAAGAGCATGGGCACAGAGTAGGGCCCGCCCCAGGGGCCTGCCAGGGATTCCCTGCCTCGTGGGCCCACTGGTTGAAAGGGGACTAGAATGGGGTTGGTGGAAGAGCTTGTCTTGAAGGCAGTGAGTATCCTGTTCTCACTCAAGCTGCATGTGTATTTGGGGTGGCCTGGGGAGTCCAGAGATTCTGGGAACCATACGTCGGGACAAAGTCCCCCACCTAGGTGTCTCCTTGGAACCAGGTCTTCTGAGGCTGCTCCCCATTTACCCACATTCTCCCCACCCTTCATTAACCGCCCCCCTCCCCCAAATAAGTAGGGAGGGTGGACTTCAGATTGTCTCTGTCAGCTCGATTGATTTCTGGGTCTCTAACAGAAGATGCTCAGGCCCTTTAAAAGATAAATAAATAAATAAATAAATAAATAAATAAATAAATAAATAAATAAATAAATAAATAACCAGATTTAAAGTCTTGCCTGAATGCTCCCAGCCTAGCTTCTTTCTCCCTCTCGCCCTCCTTCCTTCCTCCTTCTCCTGGAGCTCCTGCAGCTTCTCCAGGGCCCCTCCTGGGCATTCAGGCCTACCCACTGAGGGGAAGAGCAGACAGGAATCTCTGTTCTTTGAGGGCCTCCCAAGTGCCCTGCACTGTGCTGCATGTCTTACATCTCTGACTTCCATCTCCTAACAACCTTAGCAGGTTGTTCCAGGTGGGCAGTGTGACCCTCATAAGTACAGAACCTGGCTGAGAAGAAAAATCAGGCTGAGAGAGGGTGGGAACTTGCCCGAGCCCACATACTGGCAGACCTAGGGTTGTCCTCAGGTATCCCAGGCTGAGTTCCTGCGCCACCCCTGCCCAGGATCTCCAGAGTCAAAGGGCAGGGTCAGGCTGAAATTGGCAGGTATTAGAACCGTAGGGAGCCTCACAGACCCTTTCTCATGTGGGTAAAGAGACTGAGGCCCGAAGAAGGCAATAGGCTTAGCCAGGGTTCCACGGCAAGTTATTCTAAGTGCCATGTGAAGTGTTAGGAGCTGGGGAGTGACCCAATGGACAAAACAAGCGATGTTGGTCTCATGAGCTCTTACTGATGGGGGGTGCCCAGCAGTGCACTTAAGGTTCTGATAAATACAGGGGCCTCTAATTGCACAGAACAGCCCCTAACCCAGCCTATGGCTGTTGGCAAGTCTTCCTGGAGGAGGTGATTTTTGAGAATTGAAAGGTGGCTGGAGATAGGCAGAGGAGGACCAGTGAGAAAACAGTGTTCCAAGCATGGGAGTTTTCTCCATCCTTCGCCCCTCAGAGAACCACTGGAGAGTTTTTGTTTGTTTGTTTTTTGTTTTTTGGGTTTTTTTTAGCTGAGCCATCCTGCTACCTGTTGGCAGCTCAGCGGCTGCTCAGCTTGGGCTGGACTCGAACCGCTGTTGCTCAGAGTTCAAACTCTTGAGTGAGCTCTTAACCAACTGAGCCACTCGGCCGGCCCCCACTGGAGAGTTTTAAGTGATGAAGTACATGCCAGCTTAGGGTTGCTGGTGAAATACAAGATGCCCAGTTAATTTAAATTTCAGATAAATAACATTATTATTATTATTATTATTATTATTATTATTATTATTATGTCCCATGCAATATTTGGGACATACTTATCCTGAAAAATTATTCATTATTTATCTGCAATTCAAATTTAACTGAGAGCCCTGAATTTTTATTTGCTATATCTGACATCTCTGCCCTGGCTGCCATAAGGAGATGGGGTTTGACAATATGAGACTGGAGGCCAGAGGCCGCAAGGAGAGATGGAGACATAAGGAGATTGAATTTGAATGGAGTAAGAGGGAGAAGGAACAGGCAAGGCTAGGACCTTAACATCTGAGCAGTCGAGTTGGGTCATGGAGGTGGCATTCCCAGGGAGGATGGTGGGAGGTAGTCAGGGAGCATGGTAGTCAGGACAGTTGTGGCTGAGATTCTCCATGTAGAAATGTTCAGGTGAGAACTGGGGACAGGGTTAGAGGCATAGTGGCTGAGGTGTCCTTGGCAGAGTGGGGGATAGGAGACTCCAGATGAGGGAGCAACAGGAGCTGAGGTATAGCAGTATCTCCCCGCATCACATGCCCCAGTTATAATTCCTGGCTCAGGGAGGGGCTTGGGGGGGAGGGTGCCTAGATGCAGCTGGTCCTGGTCCCTGGCAGTACCACTCTAGGTCGACCTCTGCTAGTCTCCTTTTCAGTATTGGAATTCGACTTTATCTTTCCAGAGGTCACCTTGCCCACGGTCCTGCCCTGGGGGTGAACATTCCTCGCATTCTGTGGCCCTGACTGAGATGGCAGGCCCAGGTTTCCAACCCCCTCAGTTCATGGCAAGGCTTACTGAAGGCCTACTGTGTGTCCCTGGAGGCTAGGCTCTGCAGTCTGACTGGTCTGAGTTTGATTTTTGACTCTGCCTCCTACCAACAGGGTGACCCTTGGGCCAGTGACCTCTCCTTCCTGAGCCACAGTGTCCTCCCCTGTAAATTGGGGATAATTCTGACAAGGGATGTTGTGTGGTCATGTCTTTAAAAGCACCTACCTGCCTCAGCCCTTGGCATTTAGTAGTTGCTCTCTGATACTAAGCCCCACTTTGCCTTCTTTGAGCCTCTGTTCCTTATTTTTAAAGGAGAATAATAACCTAATCTCCCATGACACACTAGGGACTGGGCACATGTAGGCTGTGATGGCCCACAAGGTGGCTGTGTGGGAGGCCTCAGAACACTGTAATGCTCAGTGCTAACAACAGCTAGAGGTAAAGTCTGAGGTGACTTCAGCTGGGCAGGGACCAGGCAAATGGACAAATGGCTACAGCCTCTATGATATGACTGCTGGGAACCAGTGGGCTGGCCAGAGAGCTTGGTGGGAAAAGCTGATAGGAACAAAACAGGGGAGCCCATAGAGCTGGGGCAGCTGGGCCTCTGCTCTGAACTCTATTCTATAGAGTTCCTCCAGCCCCATTTCTCCCTACAAAGTGAGGTGTGGGGCCGGCCAAGTGGCGCATTGGTTAAGAGTTGGCTTGGGACATCAGCTCTGAGCAGCAGGGCCCCGGTTTGGATCCCACATGAGGGCCAGTGACACTGCCCTCTACAGCTAAGATGGTGAACAACAGCTTGACCTGGAGCTGGGCTGCCATGAGTCACTGGCGGCGGTGTAGGCTGCAGTGAAGGTGCAGTGGGCTGCCATAAGCTACCGTGTGTGGCCGGCAGCCGGTATGAGCTGCCAAGAGCCTCTGTAAGCGACCGTCCAATGGCCAGCGACTGATCTGCCTCACCCAGGAAGAGCGCAATGATAATACCAACATGGGCTAGTGAAGCGACGTCCTCCACAACTAGACTGAAGAACAAAAGGACAGCAACTTGTCTGTTCCCCTTCCCCTGATTCCCCAGCGCTGTTACCCTCCCCCAATTCCCCAATTAAAAAAAAAAAATGAGGTGTGTATGGGGACAAGGAGACATGCTCATCTGGAGCTCAAGCTTATCATTCTAGATCATATTCCAGGCACCTGAGATCTGGAATTCCTGCCCAAAGAGCCCTGAGCACACTTCCAGGACTTGAGTCTGTCCTCTCAGTGGACTGTGCTGCAGGTGTGTGCAACTCTAGGCCTGAGGGGTGGACAAGGAAGTTGTATGGGGAGGTGGGTGTGCCTGGGAGCTTGGACATGAAGCCTGATTCCACGTGTCTGCATACAAGGACTCTTGCAGTAAGGATGAAGCAGGTGGGAAGAGAAGGAGGAAACTGGCAGG
>NW_017731819.1:46021-105513 GCF_001890085.2 Hipposideros armiger | reverse complement strand
CTCCTCCTCCTCCTCCTCCTCCTCCTCCTCCTCCTCCGGGCCTCCCTGCTCCCGCTGCCTTCTCGGCGACCTAGGCTCTGCCTAGCAGCTGGAGGCCAGGACCAGGGGACTAGGGCTCCGGAGGCTGGGGCTGGCAGAGTGCTGTCACTCCCTGTGCATCACGGGCAAATCACTGCCTCAGTTTCCTCAACTGTGAAAGGAAGGAGTTGGGCCAGGAAATTTTTGTGCACACTTCAGCTCCACTACTTTTTGTGGCTCTGGGATAGGGCAGGGGCATTCTGGGTAGGGTAATGTCTCATCCTCTTCCTAGATTGAAGTATTTTCTCATCAAGTGATACCCATCATAGGACCCAGAACAGGGTAAGGTCAGAGCTAGAAGAGCTGGTAGAATCTCTAAACCCAACGTATCCATTATACAGAGCAGGCAGTGGCTGCCCAGAGAAAGTGAGGGAACCTATCCAGGGTCACACAGCGAGTAGAAGGCTGAGGCAGGATGAGAAACCAGGTCTAGAGCCTCCCAGTGCTCCACCCATCACCTCCTGCCTTGGAGCCAAAACCGGGTGTGAGCGTGGGGGGAGGGGTGGGTTGCTGTGGGGAAGAAAACAAACACCCCTGCGTTCTGTTGTGCAAGCTCCAGCTGCCAAGATGGCAGGAAAGCTGCCTGAGAGCCAGACCTGAGGTAGGGGCTTCCTGCCTGCGACGGAGACCCTCCTAGTTGTCCTACCACCACCCACACCCTCATGGTCTCCATCCGTGACTGTTGCACAGATCTGTGCTGGTGTTCCCGCCCTGCAAAAGAGGTGCGGGGGTTGTGGCTTCCCTTCACCCACCCCACCCCTAGTAAAGGAGGGCTGGGACCCCAAAGAGCCAGTTTTGCCAGAGAGCTGGGCCTCCTCCCTTCCCCAGCCCCCAGTCCTCAGGGAGGCCCTGCTTTCCTCAGGAATAAAGAAAGCCTCTTTCTCCTTCCTCTGGTAGGACCTATTTCTGAGCTCTCAAAGCCTCAGCCATGGGGGGGTTAGGGGGGGTGTCTGAGAGGGCTGGGCTTGCTTCTCTTCCCTCAGGCAGGAGTCACTGGGGACAGGCCTGCTCTGGTTCCCAGCTGATGGTGGTGGGAGGTAGTTCTGACTTGGGGTGGAGGTGGAGGGGAGCAGGGCAGAGGCAGGGTCTGTGCCTTTAAGGTAACAGCTTGCTGCTGGAGTGCCACACACACACACACACACACACACACACACACACACACACAGAGTCTCTTGCACATAGTCACGCAGTCTCACAGCCACACACACATTCCCAGGCTCTGTTCTTTCTCCCTCTCTCTCCCTTCCTTTCTCTCTCCCCCCCCCCCAACACACACACATAACACACGCGCACACACACACTCCCAGGCTCTGTTCTCTCTCCCTCTCCCTCTCTCCATACAGACATACACACTCAGTCACAGACAGAAGCATTCTCACTCTCTCCCCTCTCCCTCTCCCCCGTAGGTCTAGTTTTGAAAAACATGGGCTAGGGAAGGAAGGACAAGGGCAAGGATTCCTGACCTAGAAAGACCTTGCCTCCTTCTGTCCCTCCCCAGACCAGGAAAGGGGGCTTATTTAATAATTTGGTGTTACTGCCCTCGGTCAAGGCTTCAGGGACAAATGAAGGACCCAGGCAGGGTGGGGGTCAGGCTCTTAGAGAGGGAGGGAAGGGGCATGCTTGGCCAGGGGCTCAGCCTGTTGGCTGCAAACCCAGGAATTGGGGGGAACCTCCCCCTTGTACTACTCACTCACTGCTAGCACAAAGGAAGCAGGTTTAGGGACAAAAGTAATTGTGTGGCTTAGCCATAGAGGGATGGACCAGTTGACCTTTGATTTATGGTAAAGGGGCCCTTGAACCTTCTTAGGCCATTTTACGCCTCCAGTCAAATCCTGGACTAGAATTCTGCCCAAAGCTCTGGCATGAGAAGTCCTTCCTTTTTTATAACCAAAATTCTTCTTGCTGTAGTTCCATGTAGAGGCTGGAAGTTCTCTCCTTTTGTGACTCTCCGCCTTTTCATCTCAATTTCCTCTATTTATGGGGAACTTTTATTTATCCTTCAAAACCCAACTCAAAAGTCCCCTCAAGTGGAGAGCTTTCCCTGCTTCAGTCCCTTGGGCAGAATGAGTTCCTTTTTCCCCTAGGCAGCTGGGTTTTCTGCACGTTCTACAGTTCTAACACTTTCATAATTTACTAAGCAAGTGTTTACCTGACCTGTGGATGTTGCTTTTCTCACATTATCTCATTTATTCATCACACCCTATCTGCCTCTGTGGTGGGGATTAGGATCCCCCTTTAACTCATGAGACTACTCTGGCTCAGCTAGATCAGTTGAACAGCTAAATGGATTTGAACCCAAACCTACCTGATATTAGATCTTGGCCTTTTCCCCTGCCTCACACTACTCTTCACAGGCACTTTTCCCTGCAGAAGACTCAGCAGAGGAAGAGCAAGCCCATGAAAGGTCCCAGAGTGAATTGGAACTGATGTCACCACCCTGCGCACTACAAGTATCCTCTCCAATTCAGCAAAGCTTTATTGAGTACTTCCTTGCAACAGACCCAGTGCTGGGTGCTGGGATATGGGGACCAAACAGACACTGTCTCCCCATTGATAGAGACAGTAGGCACACAAATAGGCAGTGATGACCTAGGGTGCCCAGAACTGGGATCTCACATGAGGCCCTGACTCAGACTGGGGTGTGTGTGTGGGGGGTGGTGGGGGGGGGTGGGAAACTGGAGAGAGTGAGAAAGGACTCCCTAGAAGTGGTGACAAGGAAGCTTGAAGGGAAGTAGGAATCAGCCAAGTAGACAAGGCATATGGAAAGACAGTTTGGGAATGACACTGAAGAATCTTGAGTGCCATACAAGGAGCTTCACCTTTATCCCAGGTCTGAAGGGCGTCCTCTCACAGGACTTTGCCTTCACTGGCCCTACTCCCCAAATAGCTGCAAAGTCAGACATTCTGCTAAGGGCCCTACTGACAGTTGCTCTTCACTCTGGGGGTGTGAAAGTCCCAGAGTTTCCTCCCTAGAGCACCCCCAGAAGTGAAGAAGGAGGTTGGCAATGGCTCAGGACCAGCCACCCCAGCTTTGGGTTCCTTCCTCATCCTTACTTTCACCGACGGCATAGCCAAGGTGTCGCAGCTGACATTAAAGTTTGCTGAGAGAAATTCCTTGATAAATAGAGTTAATTCATGAAATGCCTAGTGAAATTCCAGTTTTCTCCCCCTTTTTAAAAAAGATGAACAACAGTGTCTAAACTCTAAATCGTTTCCTAGAAAAACGGCTGATGTTAGAACTGAAGAGGGCGGCTGGGTGCCTCAGTTTGTTAGAGCGCATGCTCTGAAGAACAAGGTTGCCGGTTTGATTCCCACATGGGCCAGTGAGCTGCACCCTCCGCAACTAGATTGAAGACAACGACTTGCGCTGAGCTGCTGGTGGGCGGCTGGATGGCTCAGTTGGTTACAGTGTGTGCTGATAACAAGATTGCTGGCTGGATTCCTGAATGGGATGGTGGGCTGTGCCCCCCGCAAGTAGACTGAAAATGGCGACTGGACTTGGAGCTGAGCTGAGCCCTCCACAACTAGGTTGAAGGACAACGACTTGACTTGGAGCTGATGAGTCCTGGAAAAAAACACATTCTTACTGAATAAAAATTAAAACAAAACAAAACAAAAAAGGAACTGAAGAGTCAGAGGTGCCCTACCTAGGATTTCCCTAAACTCCCATCGTTTCTATCTCCTCCATGATTTTTGCCAGATCGTCTTACCTCATCTGCTTGTGTTTTTCTTTAAATTAATTCACTTTTACAAAAATTTAACAAGGAAACTGTATCTGTACTCCATATATTTTGGCTTTTTAAAAACAGAAGGTAAATATAAAAATAAATTTAATGAAAACAAGGCAAATCTAGCCTTTCTTGCTAGGAGGCCTCGCTCTTGCTATAAAAGGCTATGAGCAAGGAGCAGAGAGATGTTAAAGACATATCAGCCCCAAGCTGGGCCTTTCTCCTTCTCCTTGACTTAATCGGAAGCAAAAACTGAAAAGGGATAACTTTCCTGACATAAACTTGAGGTTGCATATTCTGTGTGGCCAGGTCTGTGCACTCCTTGACCTTATCCCCATCCCACTGGGTGGGCCTATGTGTGGGGGACTCTGTCTCAGTCAAAGTCCTTTGGTCCAGAGAGAGGTGGAGATGTAGCTAAGGACATTCAGCAAGAGAGTAGCCAACTAGAGTGGGGGACCCAGGATTTGGGCTGAGGGTGGGGCCCCTGGGCTGTGGATGGGACACATGAGGCTTAGTTCTGCCATTGCTTCCTTAGATGTCCCTGAGCACGTGCCATCTCTCAAGCTTCAGGTTTCTCGATGTGTGGCAGGACCCCTCCATTCCCACACTCCAGCCTGTTACCAGGATTACTTCCCAGAATATATAAACCCATCAGGGCTACTCCATAGCTTGCAGAGCAGAATCCTGACTCCTTTGCAAGACACATAAGCCCACCCTTATTCCCATCCCCATCCTCACCCCCATGGTTTGGCCTCTGCCTCATCCTCGAGCTCATCCCCTCCCAATCCAGCCACATCCATCTGCTGAGCGCAGTGCCTGAAACGTCTCTGGCATGCCATCAGTATTAGTTGAATGAGTGAATCAATGAATACCTTGTCACATGCTCCGTGCTGCCTCATCCCAGTATCAACTGTTCCCTTTGCTTTGAAATGCCCTTTCTTCTTTTCCAGGTCTCCAAGCTTTGATTCATTTCTTAAAGCCGTGTGTAGATGCACCCTCTTCTAAGATTTCTCTCAAATTTCCCAGAAGAGCTCATCACTCATTCATTCAACAAAGATCTATAGAGTGTTGCCTATGTGCCAGGCAAGGCACTAGGGGCTGAAGAGACGAATAAACAGGACAGACAAGTTCCTTCCTTCTTGGATCTTCCATTCTCCTCTGAGCTTCCCAGAGCCTGGCTCTTGGTGCTGCTCTCACGTTGGTCACACCACATAGCAGTTCTGTTTGTATCTGTCCCTCCTAAGCTGTACACAAACTCTGAGCTTAGGTCATCTTGGGGCCCCAGAAACCATTCCTTAGCTTGATACCCAGAAGCTTGCAGTGTCAACCACCAGGGCCCCCTTCCCACCCCCAGAGCTAGAATTTATAGAACGATGTGGGCTTGAACAGAAGCAATGTGGGCTGCCATTTACTGAGCCCATGAGACCCTACTGTGTGCCAGGCACCTGACGCACGTCCTCCACTACCCTGACAGCACACTGTAAGTTGGGAACCGTGAACTGGGACTCAGACCGCCCCACAGGCCAGGCTTGTTTCCCAACAGGCCCCTCAGTCCTATGCCCTGCCCTACGGGAGCCTCTTGCTGAGGCCAGATTCCAGGAGCCTCCTCATTCTGAGCCCTGCTTTGCCCCCCCCCCCCCCCCCCCAGCACTGGCCTGGCTTCCTGGAATTTGTCCTCCTAATTGAAACCAAACACCGGGGCTCCTCAAGGGCTGTGCCCCAGAGGCCCCTGATGGGTTTCTCTTTCTCTCCCTCCTCTCTTCCCCAGCTGGGGGTGGGGTGCTCAGCCCTAGGCAGCTATGGGGGGAGGCACTTCCCCTGTACAGGGTGTGGGATAGGGGCCCTTTTCTGCTGCTGGGATCTGAATTAAACTCAGCCCTCTCACAGGCTGGAGATGATAGGAGGAGAAGACAAGGAAGCAAGTGAAGGGGAGAGAACGGACAGTGGTCAACTGGGAGAGTCCCAGGAATACCCTGGATGAGTCAAAGGCTGGTGAGTTGGAGGGTAGATCTGTGAAAGTCAGCTGAATCCAGACCTACTGTGTGACCTTGGGCATTGGGCAAGTTACTTCACCTCTCCAAGCTTCAAGTTCCTCATCTGTACAAAAATGAGGATATGTGGAATCTGTCTCATAGGATTATGAAGAAAATGGAAGAAGATAACCTATATAAGTACGTTACCATCGCCTGTGGTCAATGCAGTGAAACCCAACCTCCGGTTTCACTGTTAAGGTACTTACACTAGTACATATGGTTGGTGGAAGGCACTTTGAGGATGTGTGGGGTTGTGGAAGAATGTAGTTGGAAAGGTCACTGAGGGTCAATGAATGTTTGTTGAACGAAGGAATTCATTCAACTTTCAACAAACATTCATAGAGTGTTCCCCTTGGGACACAACTGTGTGTGTGTGCCCTGGGACAACACTGTGAGGAAGCAGGCACTGCCCTCGGGCCCAGAGATAGGGGAGGGATATGCAGATGGTCACACGCATTAAAGGCAATGACAAGGTCGACTGCTCAGTGCTGTGAAGGCCCCAGGAGGACCTAATGCGGGTGGGGGCAGGGACAGGGGAGCTTCCCAGAGAAAGGGACTGGGTGAGAGCTGAGCTGGGATCTGAATGTGTCTTACCTTCCTTTTTGCACTTATTTCAACCAGCACTTGTCACTGTTGCCAGCTGGACCCAGATGCTGTTTGAAGCATAAGCCTAAACTGTCCACCATCAGATAGACGTCTCTCCATAGCCTGTGGTGCCTGAGCACCCTGTGTTTCCCACCGCCATTGCTCACGCCCACCACATTATCATTATAATTACTCATTTTCATGCTCTGCCCCTTACAGCACTGTCCCATAGACATATCATGCAAGTCACAAAGGGGAGATACACCTGTAATTTTAAATTCTTTAGTAGCCACGTTTTAAAAAGAGAAACAGATGGAATTACTTTTTTTTTTTTAAAGCTTTTTATTGGGGGATGGGAATAGTGCTGGGGAATTGGGGAAGGGGAACAGACAAGTTGCTGTCGTTTTGTTCTTCAGTCTAGTTGTGGAGGACGTTCCTTCACTGGCCCATGTTGGTGTTATCATTGCACTCTTCCCGGATGAGGCAGTCGCTCACCTGCCATTGGATGGTCGCTCATGGCAGCTCACGAAAGCTCACACCAGCTGCCGGCAAGCCCCATTACAGCCTACGCTGTCACCAGTGACTCACGGCAGCCCAGCTCCAGGTCAAGCTGTTGTTCAGCATCTTAGCTGTAGAGGGCTCAGCGTCACTGGTTCTCATGTGGGATCCAAACCGGTGCCCTGTTGCTCAGAGCTGGCGTCCCAAGCCAACTCTTAACCAACGTGTCACTCGGCTGGCCCTATACTAAATCTTTGAGGTTTGGCATATATTTGGCACTCACAGCACACCTCAGTTTGGATGAACACATTTCATTGGCTCAATCGGTCTGTGTGATGAGTGGTTAGGATAGTGGATAGTGCAGCTCTAGAATGTGGGTTCCTTTAGGGCAGGGACCCTCTTTTCATTTTTTTCTTCAATACCAAGAGGGCACAGTATGGACAAAGACACAGGCATGGGAGAACAAAAGTATGTTTAGGGAACAGCCAGTCATTTGGTGTGGCTGCAGTGTAAGGTCAATCAACAGTGGGATTGAGGTGTGTTTGCGGCCAGATCAAGCGAGGCCTTGAATAATGTGCTAAGAAATTTGGATTTGGGTTATGTGGGTAACTCAGGTCATCATTAATTTGTAAGCAGAGGAGTGTTTAAGTTTTAGAAAGAGCCCTCTGGTAGGCAGCATGGAGGATAATTTTGATGGGACTACTGAGGAGTCAGGGAGACCAGGTAAGAAGCTGATGCCACCATATAGGTAAGTGATGAGGAGGTAATGGGGATGAGGAGGCGGGACTGACTGCAGAAATAGTGAGAAGGTTGACTGGCAGGACTTGGAGACTGACTGACTGGAGGGGAATGGGAAGTCAAGAATACGTCCCAAGGTTTTAGCTTGTGGTGTTAGTTTTTTGAGCCAGGACACATAGGACGAATGGGAGGAGGAGCAGGTCTGTTAAGGACAAATCAAGAGTTCAATCCTGGTGCATGCTGGCTTTGAAATATTCGCAGGAGATCTTGGTGGACAGGAGTTGTAAGTGGTTAGGCTATACTGCGCTAGAGTTTATAAGTGGTAATGAGCTCCTTGTCACATATGGCATTCAAGCAGGGGCTGGACAAACACTAGCCTGGCATGTTGTAGAGGCCTTATGTACATCTCGGGTGAGCTGGGCCTGATGACCTCTCAGCCTGGATGGTGTCTGACCCTAGGGTTTTGCTGCATGTGTGTGTGGGAAACACTGAATTTTGGAGCTTGGGCATGTCTGTAATTTGGAGACGTTTGTGGTCTAAAGGTGGTTCGTGTTTTTGGACCTTGGCCCACAACTGGAATTAGGAACAGAATATAGGCATGATGGCTGCATGGGGGCAGGGGCTCCGTCCCATCAGACCACAAGGGAAAATAGCCCTGAGGTCCTGCTGGACCCATATCTCAGAACCAGAGAGGAAGAAGGACATTTGATCTTCAACCAGCCTCCCCTCCTACCTCCAATTTGATTTGTGGGAAAACTGAGGGCCTTGCCCAAGGTCACACAGCAGGTCATGCATGACTTCTCCAAGAATGGCGCTTATGCTGGATCCTGGTACCACCTGCCCAAATCACAAGTGTCTATAGCATCTGTATCTCTTTACCTTTCCTCAGTACAAGAGATGTTCTTCAACACATGTGGAAAGGGATCCTGGTCCTTTTAATTAGGAGGCTACTAAGAGAGAAGTCAGACAGCCGCTCCCACCCACGATTGAGAGACTACATGCTCCCCAAATTACACGGCAGATGCCAGGGCTCTGGCAACAAGACCCAGCTTGATAGCTTTGTGGTAATCTCAGCTAGCACAATTTGATTTTTATGTTTTAACTCCTCGGTGATATATAGACCTCTCACAGGCAGGAGAAATGGCATCCAGAACAGCTCCCTTGGAAAAAAAATGACTTTTGAACTTGCGCAACACACACCCAGTTTAATTAACCCTTTTGTTTGGATGCTTGGTCTGCCCTGGGCTGGGTGAGAAAACTCTCTTCTGTGAGGCGGGTGCAGTGCAAGTTATTGTGCTAGCTAGGCAACTGTCTTTCTGTGGGACCCTCGACTGGCCCCTGATCCTCCTGGGGCCTCTGGGTCCCAAATGACAATTCCCTGGACAAACAAGTCTATGGGCAATTAATTCTATGTGCCTCCTCTAGGGATTCTATTCTTTTCTGTTTTTATAATTTCAGCTTCTGAGGTGTCTGTTCCATAGGAGTCCCAGCATCTCACCGCTGTATCCTTTAAATCTCTATTTCTGTGAAGACTTGCTATTCAGAACTGGAACCAGAATGTTTTGAATCAAAGTTCACCTCTGACCTCTCCCACTTCCTCATCTCCAGGTACTGGAGCCCCCGCCCCCCAATATCCTTTTCTCTCTAGCTACACTGACTCTGCCTAGTCATCTGTATTATTGTACTTCTCCCTGGTCTCCCTCATCCTTGTCAGTTTTTCAGTGCTCAGCTCTGCTCTGTCACTTCCTGGACCAGAAAATTTGAGGGGCCAGCCCCTCCCCCATTGTCTGAGGGTTAAAGCCCCAGTTCTTGCACCTCCAAGGCATGGTGCCCCAAGACCTAGCCCCTGGCCACTTTTGCAACCATTCCCCCATCCCCTGTATGTGTTCCATGCTCCATTCGTTCAACATGCAAATATTTGTTGAGCCCTTATTATGCGCCAGGAATTGTGTTGGCCACTCAGGACATAGTTGCACACATGCCCAGAAACCAAGTGTGTTTTGAGAGCTTGGGGGCTTGGGGGCTCCAAGGAGGGGCACAGAATTGAGAGAGGGACTGGGCTGCAGCCAGCTCTCTGCTCACTGGTTTCCTGTTTACTATTAACAGCTGCCCATCCCGCCTAGTGCACAAACGCCCAAGCGAACCTTGGTGTGTTTTCAGACTGGCAGCTCAATCCAAAATGTGAAGCAGGTAACTCTTTGCCTCCAGCTGCCTTGAAAATCTGCAGAGGAACCCCCTTTAATCCCTCCCTCCCTACCCCATGCACTCCCCAACTTCTGCCTTCCTCTCTCCCCTTGGAGGACATATGGCCCCTTGAAGTTTTTGTTTGCTTGCAGGGGAAAAAAAATCCAGCTTCAGTGTGGAGGGCTTTTCCTTTAAAAAAATTTTTTTTTATTAAGCATCAAGAGACATAGCAATCTGCTTGCAGATACTGTACGTGCATAATTAATAAAATCTCATTATTTATTTATAAAGAGACACACGAGGAACTGGAGAATTAGGGCTATCCCCATTATATATGGGGAGAGAGAGAGAGAGAGAGAGAGAGAGAGAGAGAGAGAGAGAGAGAGAGAAAGAAAGAGTGGGAGACAGAGGCAAATACTTTTTGAACGTTAGATCCTTCCAAATAAGTGAATCTCAATATGCAGCGAATAAAAAGGCATCCACACCTCATCGAAGTGGCTGGCGCTCCATGCCCAGGAGGCATCAGAAAGCAGAAACCTGGTTCAGGGAGCTTAAGAAAAGAACGGGACCAACTCCGTGCTGGCAGTTGCCAGCATGCCGGCTTTGGGTAGATGACAAGAGAGCAGGAGGCACGGTGGAGGGCCTGGCCGCAGTGGGGGAGGGGCGGGGGGAGGGCAATGGGTTGGAAAGGCTTGGGAGCCAGTCCGGGGTTTCTAAATTGGGGTGGTGTGGGGTGGTGTATTGGGGACAGAATCCCTGCTAGGTGAGGAAGGAGGCACTCACTTCATGGGCACCACATAAACCACCCAGATGTGGGCTTGAGGTGAGCCCCGGCTTCTCTGGCCCATTGAAAGGCAGGTAACATTAACTGGGGTGGGAGGTGTAGGGGTTTCTAAATGCCAGCTCTGCCCTTGGACCTCTGGATGCCAGATGCCCGGCCAGGACCGCCAATATCAATAACCCAACTTATTATATAACAGCCCCCGCGGCCAGCCAGGCAGGGGTCAGAGACTCCCAGGCTTCATGAGTTGGGGTGGACCTTCGCTCTCCTCGCGCGCTCTCTCTCTCTCCCTCCCTCCCTCCCTCATTTTTTCTTGAGACAAGCTTTAAAATAGAAAACAGGCTTGTGCAGGAACCAACCCCATAGAAAGGGGTTGTTTGGAGGGATTTGTTTCCCCACCTCCCTCCAGTGCAGGCAACTCATGCAGCGGAACGCTCGGCCTTCCCCAGGCGGTGGGCTCCGGGGAAGGGGGGGCACGGGGAGAAGGGCTGGGGAGGGGGTCGGCCTGGGCAGCAGCCCCCGCAGGGTTACCCGGGCGCGTGCAGGGAAACGTCTCAGCAATTCCAGCGCCCGAGCCGAGCGCGCGGGGGGGTGGGGGCGCGCGGCGCGGGGCACCTTGAAACCGCCGGCGGCCGCGCGCTGATTGGCGGAGCCGCCGCCTTGGCGTTCCAGCCAGGCGCCCCTCCCCCCCGCGCCGTCCACCCCGGAAGGAATTTCCTCCTCTGGCGGCCGCTATTGTTGTCCGCCTTCGCTGTTTGGGTAGGATCGCGTAACCATAGTATCCAAACTGTGTCCGCGCGGGGCCCCATCCTGGGACCCCTGTGGCCCCCCCCAGCCCACTCCCCCTTTTTTGCATCCTACTTATCATGACTTCATCGGACTCCGGGGAGCAGGGGAGGAGGATGAAGCAGGGGGAGTTGGCCCGCTTCTGGCGGCCCTTACTTCGAGATGTTTTCAATTATAATTTTTAAAAAAGTCTGCTTTATGGGTCCGGGGCTTTTAAATTCTTTCTAGCCCCCTCCCCATTAAGCCATTGGGCCAAAATTGAATGGGGTTTTCCCTTTACCTTCTTCACTCCAGCCCCTCACTTTGCTGCTTACTGCTGGGGGTGGGGTGACTTCGCAGCTGGAGTCACCCCCCCCCAACCCAACCCCTTAAATCCCGGCCGTCTCCCGGCCCCTGGGCCTGGACTTGAACTGGGGAACGCGAGGCTGGTGGTGGAGTCGGGAACTTCGGATCCTGCAGCCCCCAGTATCGGCTCCGGGCCACTTCCTGGCGGGGTTGGGGGACTCCCGGAGGTGGACCCGGGGAGGAGGTGCGGTGGATACTGGCCAAACTTCGGGGGGTGTCAAAGGGATAAAGGGGTGGCGGGGGAAGCAGCTGACAGGTTCTTGGAAAAACAAGACCCCCCCCCCCCCAAATCTCTCCCTGGGATCTCGGAGCATAGATACACTAGTCCGCGCTAGCAGCCTGAGCCCAATACTTTCCCCCCACTCCTGCAAAAAAGGCCAAAACAAAAGCTCGGTCCCTGCGAAGTGTATTCCGCTGGGAGAGGTGGGGGAGCCAGCAGCAAGTCCACACCGCGCGGGCTGTGCGCGGCGCGGGAGTCCCCGGGGCTGAGGCCCGCAGCTGGGGGCGGTGTGTGTACTGGGGGTGTCAAACATTCCCAGAACTCAAGTCTTCTCCCCGCGCCGGTTGGGGCGGGGGCAGCGGCGACAGAGGCCCAAGTTCGGGGCAACACTGCCCCCTAGGGGCCGCCTCCTGAGGTTTGCTGCCGGGGCGACCAGGGGCCTTGAGGTTTGAGTGTAGTCCTGTATTGAGCCTGGAGCACCTGGGCAAGGTCTGCAGTGATCCCCTAACCCACCGACCAGAGAAGGGCTTCCAAGCGCCAGTTCTGGGGGCTGGGGGGAATGTGGTAGTAGGGTTTGTATGTTTGCGCTAGAATTTAAAACCGTGGGCTGTTGGGTGCATCCTACAGGTTTCCAAGTGATGGACTGGGCCTTTAAGAGCGGTGGATCTAGTTTCCTCTCTGTGCAGTTGGAGAAACTGAGGCATAGATGGCGAGGACATGAGGTTTGAACCCAGTCCTCCTGGTGTTCTGTGGCTTTCTTGGATTCACAAAGTCCTTTTTCATCCCTGACCTCAGTGGCTCCTTGTCAGAGAGACTTATCCAGCATTTTACAAATGAAAAACCAGTGTCTTGTCTTGCTCAGTCACACAGCTGAGTGAGAACTCAAGTCCCCTGTTTTTCAGTCCAGCCTTTATACCATGGGGACTTCTGGGAACTTGAATGAGTTAGCCTGCCCTTCCATGCTGGGGCTCCTGAGACCAGGGTGGAGGTGTTTGCTTCAGGCTGAGGGGGTCCAACAGAAGGGTGAGGGTCTGCTGAAACCTGTGTTCTGCCCCCCTAAACTTCTGCCATCTCGGGCCTCAGTTTCCCTATCTCTAAAATGGGGGTGGGCAAGAATGTGGGGAGGCATCTTGCACTCCAGTGCATACTGCTCCTCCTCCTCTTTTGTCTGTCACTCCCAGTCTTCTGCTTCTCTCTGCTTCTCAGTTGGGGTCCACCAGGCAGTTTCCTCCACCGCCCTTCCTCCCTCCCTGCAGGGTTTCTGCGGCTGCTCCTCCCCTGCTCTCTGGCCAGCACAGAGCTGACTGCAGAAGGGAGGAGTGGGCAAGGAGCCAGCAGACCGGCAAGTCAACCCCTTGGGAAAACGGGGAGGGGGGGGGAAGGGGGCTGCTGTTAGAGCCTGCAGCACAGCGCTGGTGGGGGCAGGGTCCCTGGGGGTTATTTGTGTCCAAGGTAACAGGTCTCCGAGCTGGCTGCTAAGCCTCCTGCCCCTCTCCCTAGAGTGGAGGGGAGCTGTACTGGAAGTCCTTTTGACTCCTCCCTCTTCCTTACCACCCACAAACAACCGGGCACAAAGTCTGATGCTTTCTCCTCTTAAATCTTCTGCAGTCATTCCCTTCTCCCCATCTCTCAGCCACCACCCTAATCTGATGGCCTGCTGGTCTCGCAGGGGCTCTGAAGGCTCTGAAGGACCCCTCTGAATCTTTCTCCACACTGTCCCCTACACCGAGCTTTCTGAATCACAGCCCCCCCCCCCCCCAACACTGCTTCAGTCCCTGCTCTCAGGATCAACCCCACCTCTCCACCTCATTTTGGGCCTTTCTCTGACACATCCTCTGTGTCCTAGTGACACTGCATGTGACTTCTGGAACCTACCCTGCTTCCTGGGTCGTGCCAGGCCTTGAGGATACGGAGACCAACAAGACAATCCATTCCTGCAGAGAGCTCACAGATCAGTGTGGAGACAACCAGCAGGGTCCTATTATGATTGTTTGCAGAATGGGGTCTTGAGAGGACCCTCACCCAGCCTGGGGGAAAATCAGGGAAGGTTCCCTGAAGGAGGTGATGAATCCCAAGGGAGGAATAGGAATTGGGCAGATACATAGGTTAAAGGTGGAAGACAGTCCAGGGAGAGGGAATGATGTGAGCAGGCAATAGCATGGGCAAGAACAAGTCATGAGAGAGCATGAACCTTAAGGAAATCAGGATACAGTATAGCTGAAGTGTAAGGGGAGACGGTAGTGGGGAGAGATGTGGCTGGAGAGGGAGCCAAGTAGAGGTGGTCCTTGTGTGCTGGCCTAAGGAGCTGGAATTGCCATGTGCCAGCTATGGGGAGCCATGGGAGGGACTCTAAGCACTGGGCTGAGCTGCACTTTGGGTCACTCTCCCTCTTGTAACTAGGCCTTGGCAATGCATAAATGACTATTTTTATTTACCCAGTCTACCTTCCTATCTCTGTCTCTTTCCATAAAGGATCTGAATGACTAAAGAAAATTTAGATGTGGTTTTTGCTTTCACGGAGCTGGTACACTGGGGTATACATAAAGAATACATTGAGTCAAGCAGAAAGAAAAAAAGCCCAGTGAGAACTTTCTAAAATACACACCGAGTGGCCCTGGTCATCCCTGCTTTACACCTCTTCATTGGCTTCATGGTGCCCTCAAGGGCAAGGCCCTCTCCTTTGTGTGGCATTCATGGCCTTTGTGGTCTGCCCTGCTGGCCTCTCCAACTAATCTCAGCCGTACCCTTTATGTTTCACAATCTCTTTGCTCCAGCCAATTGAGTTATTTGCAGTTCCCCAAATATACCACGTTCTCTCCAACCATCAGATCTGTGCCTGTATTGTTTGCTTTGCAATGACTCTTATTCCCCAGCACCCAGGCCTCTCCCCATTTCCTCATAAACTGTTGGCTTTTTTAAGATGCCGCTCAGGCCTTACCCCTTCTAGGAAGCTCTCTCTGATCCCCAAAGCTGTGCTGGGTTCCTCCTTTGAACTCCCATTGTCCTGTTGCTTTCTTTTATCACATCCATCCCAGCAGAGTTTAATAATCCAAAGGAGACTGGCAGCCTCCATCTCTGATTTAACTCTGGGTCTCCTGCAGTCATGCATACCTGGGGCACAGAGTAGATGCTCAGTTAATTTTTGTTGTTGTTGAAGACTGTGTACAAGCTGCTTGTGAAGAATAATAGTGATAGACATTTACTCCCTGCCTGCTGTGTGCCGAGCACTGTGCTAGCCGTTTGTCATATTACTTTTCTCTCTTATGACAACCCTATAAGGTCGACATTATCCCGTTTTGTAGATGAGGAAACTGTGACTCAGAGAGGGGAGATGACTATCAGAATGACTAAGGTATTTGTCAAAACTCATAGAATTCCTTGAAGTTAAGATCTATGCATGTAAATTATACCTCAATTAAAAAAAACAGACAAGGAAACTACCATAGCATATAATATTTCTTATGTCTGAGAAGACTCTGAGAAATAGCTTTTTGTTATTATGAAAGAAAGACAAGGCATAATTGGTGAGAGTAAGGGCCAGCCCTTGACCCATGTGGTCTGTCTCTAAGCCTTTGTTGGTCCAACATTACTCTAGTTCACTAAGCCGTCTGGAGGATCCCAAGAAGGCTTTCCAGGAGAAGGCGGTCCTTGGATGTGTCCCCTTGGACCTGTGTGAGAATTTCCCCTTGACACCCAGGGGTGCAATGGCTACGTTATGGAATACAAACCTACTTAACTTTTATTTTTTTTATTTTTATTTTTTAAAGATTTTTATTGGGGAATTGGGAATGGGAACAGCGCTGGGGAATTGGGGGAAGGGGAACAGACAAGTTGCTGTCCTTTTGTTCTTCAGTCTAGTTGTGGAGGATGTTGCTTCACTGGCCCAAGTTGGCACCATCATTGTGCTCTTCCCGGGTGAGGCAGATCAGTCGCTGGCTTCTGGACGGCCGCTCACGCTGGCTGCTGGCTACACACGGTAGCCCATGGCAGCCCATTGCAGCAGGGGCTGCAGCCTACGCCATCACCTGCGACTCATGGGAGCCCAGCTCCAGGTTGAGCTGTTGTTTAGCATCTTAGCTGTAGAGGGCAGTGTCACTGGTCCTCATATGTGGGATCCGAACCGGGGCCCTCCGGCATCCCAAGCCAGCTCTTAACCAACGCGCCACTCAGCCGGCCCCACACCTACTTAACTTTTAAATATTAGTTGGTTACTTTCTAGAATGACTGAACCAGCAGCAGTACAGTCTCACCTCTCCTAATGCCTGTCAGCCCTTGGTATTATCTACCATTCTAATTTTTGCCAGTATGAGGAATGTAAAATGCCAACATATTAATTTGTCTTTCTTGGATCATTCATGACTATAAGCATTTCATGCATTTGTTAGCCATCTGGGCTTCTCCTTCTGTGGATTGCTTATGCCCTTCTCACACTTTTCTGCTGGGTTTCCTGGTCTGTCTTCCTGTTGGGTGCTCCACAATCAGCACTGAGGACAGACTACAGCAACTGTTTCAGGGCAGGCCTGTCCTCTAGGGATGGGGTGGTCAGGTTGGCTTGTAGGGCCTGAGTTCTGGCTCATTGGTGTCACTGCCATTTGAATTGCTGTCATTTCGTAAACCTTTCCTGAGTGCTCACCCTGTGTTGGTTCCAAGGACCCAAATGACTCACTCTGTACTTGCGGTGAGGGAGGCAGACAAGACAGAACAGAGTTATTCCCAAAATTTAATGAGATGATACGCACAAAGTCTGTCCCCATTACAGCCCCTGTCCCACTTGATGGTCTTGGCTTGGGTCATGGAAAAAAAAAATCCATCACTGTATCAAAGAACTCACACCAACCTTTTAGGGAACATGGCTCTAAACTTGGAAGGCGCTGTGTTTGAGTCTCCAAAAGGATGCTTGGGGCCAGGTTTAGAGCAAGGGGTCTTAGAGAGCTTCTTAGCTGACAAAATTTGGGTGGAGGATGGAATTTTGAGGAAGGGGTAAAGAAGAGAGAGGAGGAAGGAAGAGAGGAGAGAGGAGAGAAGTTGAGGTATGTTGAGTGAAGAGGCCTGGGCATAAACCTCTGTATGAGCAGGGATAACCAATATTCAGTTTCAAGTCACTAGAGTTACTCCTCTGTCTCTTTAAATCCCCAGCAAAGCCTACCACATCCTCATTTGCCTTAGGTGAGTGTTTTGTGGAAATTGAGGCAAAGGTTGAGATTCTGTCGAAATCTCATGACTTGTGAAGAAATTAGCACCCACAGGCCAGTGAGATAGTCCAAAAATCGATCAAATACATTTGAAGCCGAAAGTTAGAATCGGCAGTGATCATGGAAATGTAAGTCCACCCCTGGAGAATTTGCCGAAACATGAAATGAGGAGGAGTTAACTTCCAAGGGTGAACGGAACGTTTGAGGAGATCTTATTTAAATCGAAGCAGGTATTGTAACAGATTGTATTTTCCCAAAATGATTTCGATAACATCTCCCATCCCATATGCTCCTCTTTCAAATGTGACTCTGACACTCCTATCCAATCAAGAGATAGGGTCTCTATGTCCTCTGTGAGCCGACGTGGACCTTTATGACTTCCTTGACCACTAGAGTGGAAGTGACACTATTTTTGTGACTACTAAGGTCATGTCATAAAAATGCCAAGCATGTCTGCTTTGTCTTCTTGGAGAATTCGTCGTGGTAGAAGCCAGCTGCCGTGACTAAAACCGCCATGTTTTGAGGAAGCCCAAGCTCCTTTCCATGGCGAGATCATGTGGAGAAGACCTGAGGCTAAATGAAGAGAGGGGTGCTCACCCATCCCCCAGCTGCGCAGCCTTCTGCTGGTCCATCTCCAGCTGCTGTCTGGCTGTGGGACTCAGAGCCAGAACTGCATAGCTGTCCCCTTTCCAAATTCCTTACCCACAGAAATCGTGGGAGGGAAGAAAGTGATGGTTGTTATTTTAAGCCATGAAGGTTTGATACGAATTATTACATAGCAGTAGATAGTCCAAACAGGTTTATACTTATTTTATTATTGGTCTTCCCTGGTAAACTATAGTTAGTTTTTGCTTTTGGCTCTATTCCCAGCACTTAACCTGGAACATACTATGCCCCACAGATATTTGTTGTATAAATGACTGAAAATTAACAGACCCAATAGGCATGGTGTTGGGGGAGCCAAAGGGGTTGTGGGAGCCCAGAGGAGTCTCCTAACCAGGCCTGGGAAGTTGGGGAAGTCTCCCTGGGGGAAGTGATGCTGGGCAGGGCTGAACACACAAGAATACCTGTTCCTTGTCTCTGGGTGCTAATTGTTTGTTCTTGGCCTAAAGGAGGCTTCCTGGCTTGAGATGTATCCGATGGTCCATCCCCATGTCCATTTTGAGGGTCCCGCTTCCCGCTCCCTGTTCCAGCTCTCTTTTCTTCTTCTGTCACTGGGCCTGCAGTCTCACACATCCTGCCTCCTCTGACTCTGGGTTTGGCTGGAGAAAATTAAGTCAATGGGTAGGGAGGAGTTGACAAATAGATGGTCTGGTAATTGAATTTTTTTTTTTTTCTCTAGCCCTCTCTCCACCCCCTAGAGAGCAGGAGGAATTAGCTCTCTAGACAGTGGTTTTCTCTGCTAAGGAGCTCTGGTGTTGCACTCCTTCCCTGCATAGACCATTAGGGAGGAGGGGAGGTGGCAAGCAGGAACCTTCTTAGGATCCTCTGGGCTGAGCCTTATACAGAGAAGGAAAATGAGTCCCAGGGAGGGGAGGGATTTGCTGTCTGTGCTAAGCGGGTTAGCATGAGAGGGGAAAGGCCGAGGGGCCAGCCCTTGCACCGCCCCAGGATGGTGGGGAGGCAGGGACTGGGAAAGGTTTGGTGTGTAGAAGGGATACCGGGGTGGCAGGCTGCAGGAAACCTGGGGCTCCCAGGTCCCCGGCAGGAGGGAGCCTTCGTTACCACTGGTTGGGGTTTCCTTGGTTGGGAGAGGTTAGAACTGGTAGGGTGGCCAGCCTGCTGGGCACCCACGAGGTGAGCCTGTTGCTCTGCAGGTCCAGCTACCCTGCAGGACCTGGCCACCCTGCAGGTCTCTTTTCATGTACAGTACCCTCCAGAGACAGAGGGAGGGCCGAGGTTGGTAGTGGCCTTGGGCAGAGGGTTGGCAGGGCTGGAAATAACTAGGCTACATGCTCTAAATCTCAGCATTCTGAAAAATGGGATGGCCTGGATCTCACAGGGCTGTGGTGAGTTATGGAGGGCACCAGCTCTGTAGGCCCTCCATCAACAGTGTCTGTTATTGCCTCGTTGTGGAGATGAAGACACTGAAGCTCTGAGGAGGCCCTCGTTTTAGGTTGAAGACTAGCAAGTGGCAGCACTGGGATTCAAACCCTGGGCAGCCTGAGCGCCCAAGCCCTTTGCATACACAGGCTGCTTGGCAGCGTCACGGGGGAGGCAGATGTGGGGTGGGGGTGCAAGCCTGGCAATTCTGGAGGGGTGCAAGCCTGGCCCTGTGGGGTTGGGGTGCAAGCCTGGCTCCACAGGGTAGGAGGGGGCCAGTGTATCCTGAGGGCTTTCTGGGCTCCTGCAAACAAGCACAGCAGGGGTTGGGCGCCACAGCCCCTCCTCACCAAGCAGTGCGGCTGTGGGGCTTTGGGAGTGCTTGATTTATTAAGCTAATGTTCTAGCACATTTTCCCCATCCCGTAATGAGCTGTCTCCACCAGAGGGTGTCTGCAGAGTGACTGTGGGCTTCTGGTCGCTCCAGGGGGGAGGCAGGGCTGGTTGGCGGTGGTCTGCGGGGGAGGGGCGTCTGGCCGCCCAGGGAGGGGTGAGGTTGGAAAGTCTGGGTTGAAAAAAATGACCCTCTGGTGTGGGGAGGCCCTGAGGGGAGGCAGGAGGCTGGTCCTGCCCTTGCAGCCCGGGAGCAATTCCACATTTCTCTGTGCCATCCTGGCCCAGCTCCCCACTAACCTCAGGGGCCCAGCAGGGAGTTTTCTGGCCTGGTTCCTCCCCACCCCACCTCACCCAAACGTCTGAGCTCAGCCTGCCTACTGCCTGCGTGGTATCCCCCAGAGCTGACACTTCTGTGCCTTGATGTGACAGTTATGTCCTTTGTACGAGCAGCCACACATGTCAAGGTTTAAACCGCAGCTCGGCCACCTTCTAACTCTGTGACCTGGGGTGGGGGTGGGTGATCCTTGACCTCTCTGGGCCTCAGTTTCCCATTTTAAAATGGGGATAAAGTAGATCTCTTTCTGGACCAGACCCTCTGTCTAAATTCTTTTTAGTAGTTATGGGAAAGATAAGAGTAGGGTTGTTCTTAGGATCAGTGGTAATGCACGTAGAGCTCTGTGCAGTGATAAGCCCTGCTTTGACCACCTGGCCTCCTGACCTTGGGGCAGACCTACTGGGCCATATAACTCCGACCCACTCCTCCCTGGCACCCCACATGGCATCTACGCCCCATAATTCTGAGGTGGGCCCCTCGCATGCAGCAAATACCTCTAGCAGGTCCAGCACTTATTAGCCGACAAGCCTGTGCATCACTGGCCTGTTGAGAGGCTTTACTTTCCTTACATGGGGCAAAGACAACACTTGGTATTTTGGCCTTTAAAAACCGAATTCATTTTTTTCCTCATCAAACTCAAATCCCCCAGAGCCTGGACTCTGCGTCGGATTGGGTGACTTGCTCAGTAGTAAGACTGTTCCACTTGATGGAGTTTTTATTGCTATTTTTTTTTTTAGCACGCGCCTGGCACCTAGAAGGCATTCATCAAGGGGTACCTATCACTGCTATTCACACCTAAGATGATGCTGTCCCATTCGCCCTATCCCCTAGGAGGGAAAATGGGACCACTAGTGTGGGTCCCTGGAGATTGATAGCCCCTGATGTGCTACACAAGGCCCATTACCTTTCCCTCGGAACTGTTATTCTGTTTTACAGAGTAGGGATGTTGAGTGACTTACTCAGGCATCTAGGACATAAGTGGCAGAGCAAAGGCTGAAACCTCGTCTTCTGGACTCCCAAACCAGTGCTCTTTCCTCTCCTCACTAGAGGTCACTGAGGGAGCTTTCTTGTCTTCAGCTGGTCCTCAGGACAAGGGTGAATTCTCTCAGCCTTTTCCCCGCAGGTTAACCAGCCTTGGGCTCTGGTTGTATCTGGAATTTTGTGAACTCTTTTTATTTTTTTAGCTGAGCCATCCTGCCACCTGTTGGCAGCTTAGCGGCAGCTCAGCTCGGACCCGGCATCGAACCGCTGTTGCTCAGAGCTCAAACTCTTGAGCGAGCTCTTAACCAACTGAGCCATTCGGCCGTCCCAGTGAACTCTTTTTAAGAAGGGCTAAGTTGAGAGGGAGAGAGGTTTGGAGGGGCCTGGCCTACTGGCTACCTGTACCTGTTGTCTTGGTTTCTTTTCCTTGCTGAATTCAGAACCTCCCTGCTTCCCCTCAAGAGAACTGAGCCACCCCAAAGCATGAATGAGCAAGTGGGATGGACTGAAGGTTAAAGCAGAGATGGATAAGACCATTTCTGTTCACGCTTTATAGCAAAGAACCTAACAGAATCTGTGTTAGAGGTTCTGTTCTCCTATGACCCTGTTCGACTGCCTACCTGGGGGTTCCCCCATTCCTGCCCTCTCACTCATTGTTCCCCGTCTTTGTAGCATCTCTCTTTCTCCTTCCCTCACTTTGCCAGCCTTTGGACATGCCGTTCCCTCTTTGATGTTTTTCTCTCTGTGTGGCTGGTGCATTTAGTCCTTTCTCAGTCACCTCCTCAGAGAGGCCTTCCCAGACCATTCCATTCAGAGAAGCCTCTAGCCACCCCCATCACCTTCCTGGTTTCTGTTGTCTTTGCATTGTCATCTGAAAGGCCCTTGTTTATTGTCTGTTTCCCCTCTAGAACGAAAGCTTTGTGAGAGCAGGGACACAGGCTGCCTGCTGCCCATAATGCCCCCAGGAACACAGTGGGAATAATCCACTTTCAGTTCCTTTCTTCTCAATTCACACACCTAAATTTACCTCAGGACTCTAGTTAACAGGAACTTGACGTCAATAGCAGCCACTTTTTCCACTTTTGCTAATACTTATTGGCGTTAAGGAACAGATATGCTTTCCATGTATTAACTTACTTAACCCTCACAATAACTCCTTGAGGCAGTACTGTTACTATCAATGTCCTTTTTACAGATGAGGAAGCTACAGCCAGAGACCAGTGGTTCAGTCTTACACAGTGAGTGGCAGGGCTGCAGTTGAAATCAAATGGTTGGTTCTCTGGAACCCCTATGCTGGCCTGCTTCTAGAAGCAGTGTGATGCTCTCACCCGCCTCTCAGAGGGCAGCCTCCCTACCACCTTGTGGAATATGGACAGGCCCTTGGAACTTGTACCCCCATATCGCTACTGCTCCCCAAATGGCTTTTCAGAGTATTTTTTCCAAATACATGTTTATTCCAAACTATACATGTGAAGGGGAGCAGAATATGCCACCCCAAAATGTGCCACTTTGTCATGTGGATTATTTTGAGCTGAAGGCAATCAAGACCCAGCAGACTCAAGAAAAATTTTTACCTCTCCCATAACTACTTAAAAGAATTTAGATGGAGGTTCTGGCCCAGAAAGAGAGCTATTACTGGAGATAACTTTTATCTGAATGACCTATCTGTATGGCAGGGCAAACATCTAATTACCAAACACCTGCTTTCCTTATCATCCTGTGAATGACCTTTCTCCCCTTTGAAGTCCCAGGCCCCTTTCCCGTTCCTTAGCTCAGGATGGTATATAAGCTTTAACTGCCTGGCTTGCCCTTGAGTCTCGTATCATTGGGGCTCCTGTGCATATGAAATTAAATTTGTTCCCCTCCCCCCCCGCCTTGTTCACCTGTCTTATGTCAGTCAATTTGATTATCAGACCAACCAAAAGAACCTAGAGGTAGAGGAAAAATTTTCCTCCCCTACTCATGTTTAGATGAGCGAAAGTTCCTCCATCTTTTATGCATTCAACAGAAAGCAGTATAAGAAGGAAAGGACACTGTTTAAAGGAGACGGAAGCTTCTCCTGGACCCTAGTAGAACTGGGTCTGGAATATTTTTGTCTCTCTTTGCCTGTGCCCTCTTTCCCTTCTTTCTGCTTGCTCCTTCATTTGTCCTCTCTGGGCTGCAAGTGAACAATAACCTCCCCATAGCTCCTGAGCACTTATACACGCCCCCAGTTCCACATCTGGGAAGCCCACTTCCCAGGGGAAGAGAGGGAGAATCTAACTGGCTTATCTTGGACCAGGTAGGTCCAGCAAGGCCCAGTCACCTGTGACCCGGGGAGAGGGTGTGAGGTACACCCATGGCTGTTATGGCCTTGGTCTGTGTGTGTGTACAGGTGTAGTCTTCAAAGGAGAGGGGTGGCAGTGAGGGGTGGTACTAAAAGAGCCTTGAACACTAAACTAAGGAACTTATCTCCTAGGTGATGAGGGTTTATGCCAACGAGTAGCAGGATCTGACTCACAGTTTGGAAGGCTTGCTTTGGCTGCTGGAGAATAGAGATGGGCTGTAGGGAGACCAGTGAGAGGGCTATTACTTTTATGTAAGGTGGTGAGGGCCTGGACGGAGGCACAGGGACCCCTGAGGATGAAGCAATGGCACACGCTGCCCTCTTCTCTGGGCCATTTTAATTTCCTTCCTCCTGGGCCAGCTCTAAAACTCATCCATTGATTCTGAGCGTTAGTCCAAGCCAGGCCCTGTGCTGGGTGCTGAGGCCATGCCCTTAGAAGCTCACTGCTGTGGAGAGACAGGACATAGACACCAGGGAATTAATGTGGGAGACAGGAGAGTCAGATGAAGTGCTACGGGAGATCCCAAGAGACCAAGTTACTCAGGGGTGGGGCGTATGGGATGGGGGGGAGGATCTGGGTCATTTCTCCGCCTCCTCTACTTTTTCTGTGAAGTTAGCACTTGATGCAGGCCTGGAAGAACAGGTAGGAATCGAATGCATGGAGCTACGGGTGAAGGACTTTCCAGGTGGAGGGGACAGTGTGGCAGCGTGGGCAAGGGCATGGAGTTAGGAAAGTGTGAGGCATGGCTGGGGACAGCAGGCAGTTCTGTTAGTGGGGTGTGTGGAGTTGAGTAATGAGAGATGAAACTAGAGGAAGGCAAGAGCCTTCCTGTATGGGCATTCCCTCATGGTACATTTTAAATGCAGAGCCAAAGTGTTTAGGCTTCATGCTGGCAGTGGGGAGCCATTGACTGTGCACAGATAGTGATATAATCAGTATTTCTCTTTAGGACTCCGACAGTATGGGTTCTATACATTAAGCCAGGGGAAAAGTACTCAGGCCTTCAGAAAGCCAGAGCCTGGGGGACACACTGGTACCTTGAAATCCCCCACCAAAATGCCCATCCCCATATCCTAGGGCCTTCGGGAGCACAGCAGGGCGGTAGATGAAGCCAGGGGAGGTATGTGCAGGTATGGGGTGTCTGTGGCAGCCGCCACATGGCTGATGGCCTGCAAAAGCTGCTGATGGCTTGAAAGGTAATTAACAACTGTAATCACTCCTGTCATGACATCATTAAACTCCGATTGCACCGGCTGGGTGGCTGACGGATGGGCCTGGGAGTCACAGCTCGTGAGGAAGGCAGGATCATTTGTCAGCAGGCAGAAGATCAGCAGTGGGGACCCAGGCCTCTACAAGTGGGGTGTTGGTGGGCCTTAAGGTGCTGGCTGCTATTCTGGGCCAGGTCAAGGCAGGGGAGGCTGAGCCCTGACCCTGAACAGGTTCAGACTCTGTAGCGTTTGACAATAGGTCTGAGCTGGAAGATCTTGCGAAATCATCCAGTGGAGTGCCCCAGGGCCCTGGAGGGAGTGCTGGGGTATGGGGAAGGGGGGCGGGCAGAGGTCATGGGGCTCCAGGCATCCCCTTCCTTGCTTCAAACCTCCTTTCTTTTTCTATGTGGAAATGTTCTCATTGTTGATTATACATGATTATTGAGAAAAATGAAAATCCAAACAATATGGAGGAAGCATAAGTCCTCCATGATTCCATTCCTTAGATGTAATCATCGTTAAAAGATTGGTGTATGTTCTAGTTTCCAAGGCCCCTGGCACCACCACCCAGGTTCCTGCCAAGATTCCTTCTGTTCTGTGGACTATCCTGGTGACCTCCCAAGACATTCGTTTTGGCTTAAAAATAGTTTGATGCTGGACTGGCCAGGTGGCTCAGTTGGTTAAGAGCGCAAGCTCTGAGCAACAGCGTTGCCAGTTCAATTCCTACATGGGCCAGTGAGCTGTGCCCGAGCTGAGCTGCTGCTGAGCTGCCAACAGATGTCAGGATGGCTCAGCTGATGACAGCACGTGCTCGTAACAGCAAGGTTGCCTATTCAACTCCTGCCATGGGATGGGGGGCTGTGCCCCCCTGCAACTAAGATTGAACAGGACACCTTGAGGTAAGCGGCCGCGAGCTGCTGATGGGTGGCCAGATGGAGACTGGACTTGGAGCTGAGCTAGCTGTGCCCTCCACAACTGAGACTGAAGGACAGCAACTTGTCTGTTCCCCTTCCCCAATTCCCCAACACTGTTCCCCTCCCCCAATTCCCCAATAAAATCTTGGGGGAAAAAATAGTTTGATGCTTTTCCTTCCAGGTGTGGTCAAACTCAAAGAATAGAAAATTTCTACCCCACCCCTTGCCCATCCCCAACCTGCCTACCCAGGGCTGGTTCCTCAGGTGGCCTGCTACTTTTAATAAGCTCAGGAACAAGCTGTCATGTCCCAGTGTCTGCTGGTTCTTAGTGTTGCCAAAAGCAGAGGCTGTACTAGAAGGCTCTGTGTTTAGCTAGGCCCTGTGTATTTACAGACACCAGCTGGAGGCCTGGGGTTGGGGGGGGTGGAGGGGATAGGAGGAAGAGCTAACTGCTTGCAAAAGCAGTAGGAATGGGGTGGGGGTGTTGTGCAACAACAGCTGGGTAGAGGAGTAGAGAACAAGGCACAGGTGGGTGGGTGTGGGCTGCAAGAATGTCTCCTTTCTACAGTTCCCCTCGCCAGCTGGAGCTAAAGATATGTTGGAATGAATACTCTCGGCCCTTCTCTCCACTCGGAGCGAGGGAGTGATGACTTATTTGATTGATAAAATCACAGGAAGCCTGGGCCGGCCGAGTGGTGTGATGGTTAAGAACTGTCTTGGGACGCCAGAGGGCCCCTGTTCGGATCCCACATATGAGGGCCAGTGACACTGCCCTCCACAGCTAAGATGTTGAACAACAGCTCAACCTGGAGCTGGGCTGCCATGAGTCGCCGGCGACAGCGTAGGCTGCAGCCCCTGCTGCAGTGGGTTGCCATGGGCTACTGTGTGTAGCCAGCAGCCAGCGTGAGTGGCCAGCAGCTGCAGTCAGCGGCCGTCCAGAAGCCGGCGACTGATCTGCCTCGCCCGGGAAGAGCTCAATGATGGTGCCAACTTGGGCCAGTGAAGCAACATCCTCCACAACTAGACTGAAGAACAAAAGGACAGCAACTTGTCTGTTCCCCTTCCCCCAATTCCCCAGCGCTGTTCCCATCACCCAATTCCCCAATAAAAATCTTAAAAAAAAAAAATTTACAGGAAGCCTGACATCTTTGGGTAAAGTTAGCCTGGGGTGGAATCACTACAGTAATACCTTGGTTTGTGAGCATAATTCATTCCGGAAACAAACTACTCATATTGCAAGACATTGCTTGTTTACCACGTTAAAATGTATTAGAAATTTTTGCTCCTCTTGGGGAACACTCGCAAAACAAGTTACTCACAATCCAATGTTTTACTGTACTTTAAAATGCAGTGTATTTGGAGATGGGGGTGTCTGTTTATTTGATAATGCGTATCAAATTATCCCAAAATTAAGTGGTATAAAACAATCCCATATTCTGCTCACAGATTCTGGGGATCACAGATTCTGGGAACTTCTGGCTGAGTAGTTCTTGTTCGGGGTCCCTTTAGGTGGAATGCAGGCAATCCCTGGGGTTGATTTTCTCTCTCTCTCTCCTCTCTCTCTCTCTCTCTCTCTCTCTCTCTCTCTCTCTCTCTCTCTCTCTCTCTTTGGTGTTGTTGGGATGCGGGACTGTCATCTTACAGTCTGCTGACAGCTGCACCCCATTCCCCAATCTTGACTCACCAGCAACAAAGCTGATTCTTCCCTCTGCCCATCCTGGGGTTTCTGGTCCCCAAGGGCTCCCCTTCATGCTCCTCAGAGTCCTGTGACCTTGTGAGAGGAGCAGGCCTGGGAGACACTGAGAGGAATGGCTGATGAGCTTCAGAACAGGGACACCTCACAAGGACTTTGGAGATATTTCCTATTCTGGGCCCCGTGCCTCAGCTGCCCTGAATTTTTCTTTCTTTCTTTTTTTTAAAAGAAATTTTTATTGGGGAACAGTGTGCTTTTCCAGGACCCATCAGCTCCAAGTCAAGCAGTTGTCTTCAATCTAGTGGAGGGCACAGCTCCATGGCCCATGTGGGAATCGAACCGGCAACCTTGGTGTTATAAGCCTGCGCTCTAACCACCTGAGCTAACTGGCCATCCCTGCCCTGAATTTTTGGTACACTCTACCACACACCGCAATCTTGTGTTATGGGGGATTTGCGGAGGGTGATGGTGAAGGAAGAGGAGTATGTGGGGATGGAACCGGGACTGAGGAAGCAGGCAGTGTAGACCACCTGGGGGATGGAGAGGGCTCCAGTTAACTTCCTGTGTAGCCAGGCTCCAAGAGGCCCAGATGATCCACATCTGCCTGTGCAGTGCTCTCCAACACTGAATCAGGGCTGGTCTCATGTGGCCAATAGAATAAGACGAAAGTGACAGTGTGGCTCCCCAGACTGGATCATAAAGGCCTTGCAGCTTCTGCTTTGGATTCCGGGCTCTGTTGCTCTGGGAGAAACCAGTTGCCAGGCCGTGGCAGTCCTGTGGGGAAACCTGCGTGGGGAGGAGCTGGGGCCCTCAGCCAATAGCTAGTATTCGCCTGCCAGCCACGTGAGTGGGTCACCTTAGAAATGGATCCTCAGGCTGCCCAAGCCTTCAGATGACTGCAGCCCCTGCCAATGTCTGACTGCAGCCACGTGAGAGACCCCAAATGAGAACTGCCTCACTTCCTGAAATCCTGACCCAGAATTCGTAAGCATAATAAATGATTGTGGCGCATCACTAAGTTTTGGTGTAATTTGTTACACAGCATTTGATCACTGATACTTCCTATCTCCAAATACTTAGAGGAAGATGGGAAGATGATTCTTGAGAGGGAGGGGGTAAGGAGGCAGATGAAGGGAGACAGAAAAGTAGACAGAGCTCTCACATCCCTCATGAAACTGGGGGAGAAACGCAGGACTCCATCAGCCTGGGGCCCTTAAACATGGCACCCTCCAATTGTGGGTTAATGTAAAAGGGTTTTGTAAACTTTTCCACGGTGAGAGAGGGGGCGAGAGTTCTTGTAGCATAATTGGGCCGACGTTACATTATCAGAAAGAATATGTAGACATGATGAGGGTTTTCGACAGGAAACTAGTTTTTAAGGTGTGAAATGTGTCTGATTTTTTCAGATGTGTGAGGAGGGAGCAAACTGCAACTAATTCTACGGCCTTCCTCCCCGCATCCCTCACTGAGGGACCCAATGTTTCCACCTCCCCTCAGCACATAGCCTGGTGGAGAAGAAAATGCCTTTGGCTTAGAAGATGCCAGGGACTGAGGAATTCATAAGACTCTAAGGGGGTAGTGAGACATCTGGGACTCTGTGGGGTGACGGGGACGGAGGGAGAGGCCTGGATTTCAGGAGGGCAGGAAACCAGACAGAGGGAAAGAAACCTTTGAAAAAAACGTTCTACTAGAAAAAGATTTGAGAATCATCCATCTCTTGATGGAGGCTTCCCATCCCCTCATTTTATAGAAGAATGGGGAGGAGTGCCTTAAGTTGCGTTTTCCCATAAGCACATCTGAGACAAGGATTTGAATGCAAGCCTGTCTGAGAGGTGATCCCAGGGAGCAGGGAAAGGAGGAAGACCGGAGGGAGACAGGGCAGGGTAAGCAGTCAGTAAAGGGAGTGTTATCAGGCCAGTTACTCCTGTGGGCAACAGGGCAGAATAGGCCCCACCTTGTCATGCCACCATGGGGCCAAGAAGCTGGCATTTATCCTCCAACTCCCATTGGTGGTTGGCTGGGCTGCTCCTGAGCCCTCCTGGCCTGTCCCTCACCATACCTGAGCAAAGAGAAGCCTGGGGGAATTGCGTTGTAGGCTTTGGCTTGTCCTGGAGTGAGTGCAATGGGATGAGGGTTGCGCCCTGGCCCAAAGCAGACAGAGCAGGCTGGCTCTCATGCAGTCCCCAGCCTTGGAGGCATTTCCCAGGCAGTCAAGAGGCTCTAGTAGCCCAGGTTCCTGACTGGTGAACATGAGAACCTGAGGAAGGTGGTCAGTTCTAGATTGGATGCCTAGAGAGTGTTGTCAGATGCTTATTGTATGGGAAAGGCTCAAGGCGGAAGAGGGATTGGTTCAAACTCTGACTCAGTCCCTTACTCACTATATCATTTTTATTAGGCTAATTTCCTTTCTCAGCATCAGTTTCCTTAGCTGCAAAATGGGGCTGATGCTTGCTACCCTGTCTACCTTGAATGCTTAGAACATTATAGTGGATATGGGTAGCTTGTCTTCCCATTTTCTGTCCATTCCCCCTTCTTCTGATAACATTTGGGGATCCACCCCACCCTCAGTCCAAGTGGTTTCAGTGGGACTCCACCCTGGATCCAGCCAATCTGAGCATGGCATTCCTTTGGCCATGGTGATTGGTTCAGAGGAGGGCATGTGCCCTGAGCCCATCCAATCAGAGCAAATCCCAGTGCTTTTACAGGAGCTCTTGGAGAAGCTCCTCTTTCCAGGTGGCCTTGAATTTGAAAGGAAGGGAAGCTTATCACCAGGTGGAGCCTTAGAAATGAAGCCAACACAAGGGAGAGGGTAAGAACAAGATAAAGAAAGGCAGGTCCTGATGATTTTGCTTGTGCTTAAAGTTGCCTCTTACCCCTCCACTTCTCAGTTATATGAACCAGTATACTCCCATGGCTGCAACTTGTTTGAGTTGGATTTTTTGTCACTTGCAACAGAAAGATTGTTAACTGATAGAAGTACTAGACATCATGTTGATGTGAGCTGGAGGCTGAGCTGCAAGTTTATTTTTGTTGTTGTTGTTTAAAATAACGTTTGGGATCACCCAGTCCTAGACCAGAGAAATACTCCAGAGTGCTTGTTGAAAAGATGAATACATGAATCACCTAACTTGTGGTCCTCTGTTATCACTTCGGTGAATAGATATGAGGAGAGATCAAAGGAGAGGTTGGAAGCAGAATATCGGAGACTCTTCTTTTTTCCCCCTAGAAATTGGAGAAACTTTCATTCTTGTTTTATGGGATAGGCCAAACCCTGCAGTCATTAAGGAGATGAGGAAGGGCCAGGGTAGGACCGCAGAGAAAAGGCCTGAGGAAGGAAGCCAGAGTCCCTTGCAGGGAGTTCAGGGGTTTCACTCAGGCTTCCCAGCCCAGCTCCTCTTAAGTGCTGGAAGAAGAGGGAGCATGGAAAATAGGAGAGCTTGGGCCCTCAATCCAGACAGCCAGTTCAAATGTTTGCTCTTCTGGTGACAGCCTGTCACTGTGTCTGCCTCAGCTGGCTGTGAGCTCAGATCTAATTCACCCTGTGTCCCCTGCACTGGGTCTGGCACAGAGCTGGTATCAGAGTGGACACATGGGATAAAGCTGAAGCTGACTGGGAGATCCCTTTCCCAGTGAAAATGACATTTGTGATAGAGTCTCAAGTGTGTGTCTCCCTCTCCTCCGATCAATCCTTTTTCTCATCAATGTTCAATTTTTCTTCCTATCCCTGTGGCACAAAGCCTGCAAGCAGTCCATTTTCACTCCTTAAGCAATTGGTTCCCCCCAAAGAGGTTATTTTCCCCAAAGTCCACCAACTTCAAGCAGATGAAAACCCCTGCTTCCCTTCACCTGCCCCCTGCAGCATGTGGCCGTGGGGGGATGGGGATTAGCTCCACCTCTGCCCCTTACCAGCTGTATAGCCTTGGACAAATGTCTTGGCTTCTCTGAGCTTCAGTTTCCTGATCTGTAAGGTCAATATAATTCATTCTTTGTGGGGTTATGTGAAGATTAAATGAAGTAACATATGTGGAAAGGCTGAACATGGTGCTTGGCACAAAGTTGGGTGCGATTAAAGAGAAATTCCTTCTTTCAGCCTCCACGTAAGGTAGAACTTGGTTAAAAAAATTTCTGCATGTATGTCCATGTATGTGCCTGTACATGTGTACTGTGTTTATGGGTATGTGCATGCTATGTTTGTGAGCACCTGAGTGTGAGTGTGTGTGTGTGTGTGTGTGTGTGTGTGTGTGTGTGTGCGCGCGCGCGCGCTTGTCTGTGCGCATGCACGCATGTGTTTTGCCAGCACTATTAGCGGAAGGCTATAATTCTGCTTTGTGGCGGCAGCAGCCTCGGCTCATTCCTCCTGTCATTAAGCTGCCTCCTTTCACTCATCTAAGTGTGGGGAGGAGCTGCAGCCACCGTGCCTCCCCATTCCTGCGTGCTGCATGAGCACCCTGCCACCCCCCCACCACCACCATATGCCTGTCTTTTACAGTTCTTTGGTGCATGGTGCTCAATGAGTGGCTAATTAGCTAAATGAATTAATTGACATCCATACGTGTAATTAGCAAATGGTTATAAGCAGCTATTCTCCTTGGGATGTCTAAAATTTCTAGGGGTCAGATGCTGCGTGGGCGCTTTAGGGAGTAAATAAGAATGGATAGTGTGAGTACGGAGGATGGGCCTGGGAGCTCTGAGAGCTCAATGGCCTGGTTTTGGGGATGGGCGTGAGGAACGGGAAGAAGGGAGGAGATACCTATGAGCCCACTCCTAACATACTGAGAGTTGGGAGATTTGGGTTCTGGCTGCATTCATGTAGGTTTCTGTAACCTGGGGTAAGTCCCCTCCCCTCTCTGGGGTGTGGTCTCCGCTTCTAAGAGGGAGAGATGGGACCAGTTGTTCTCTTAGGACTCTCCCAGCTCTGACATTCTTCCTTAACTTAAGCCAACCTTTCTAACAACAAACAGGGCTGTGCAAAGATGGGCTGATGTACCCCACTTCTTTGTTCTAGAGCACAGAATCATTGTGCTCTCTCACACCTGTAGGGTTTGGTACAGACTATGCCCTCTGTCCCAAATGCCCTTGCCCACTGTCTCTGCCTTTATAGTCATCCAGGGCACTGGGTTTCTGAACGATGCATGGAGCTTTCTAAGTCAGGTCCAGAAGTGGCTCATCTTAACCTGGAGAAGTGAACTGGAGAAATGAAGACATGGTACCTGCTGCTCCCCCGACCCCAACATAAATGGTGGAACTGGAACATGGAAAGACTGTTATTTGGAAAGGGAAAGAATGGGAGACACGCAGCATTCGACAGTGGCTCCTAGCAATTCTGAAATTCTATTAGGCAGACATTTTTAGGGCCCTCTTCCATGATAATGGAGAAAATTCTTTGGGTAGGCCCAGGTGCTACTCCCTGGAAACAGCTCCTTTATGCATTGTCCTCTGTGGCTTCTGCAGGGCTATGTAGGAGGTCCTCCCCTTTCTATCATCCTCCTTGGCCACATCTCAAAAGAATGTTAGAGAATATGCCCATGTTGGGTATTTAGTCATTTTCTCAGTTGACTTTCTGCCCGTAGATGGCTAGGGACCCAAGGGCCATGTTATTACTTGAATAGTTACAATCTCTTAGCTCAAGCTGGTAGTTCTTTTGAGACTAAACTCCTCTTGAAAACTTAGTTTACTCCTTATCTCTTTGTTTCTGTTCCATATGCCAATAAGCCAAACCCAAAGTCTTTTCTAGATATAGAACATATAGATTTGATGTATTTCTTTGTTGTCTCACCCCCATAATTCCTTGATTGATTGATTACAGTTACATGTTGTCTTTATTTAATGGAACGATTTTTTAAATTTATGTTTTAATTATAGTTGACATACAATATTAGTTTCAGGTGTACAACATAATGACTAGATATTTATATTCCTTACATATATCCTTGATTTAAATGTGGGTATCTTGGGCCAGCATGCTTTGTTGGATACGCTGTTGTTTTCTTATTGTATCTCAGCTCCAAGCTCACTCTTATGTATTTTGGTCTGTATTGACTGGAACTCAGCAAACCACCATTTCCCAGGTGTCCTTGCCTGTTGGTTTCCTGTTAGGTTCTCCCAGTGGGAGGAATTGGCAGGAGATGAGAAGGTGGCAGAAGGGGAAGTGGGACTTCCTAATTTCAGCACCTACCAGCATCCCTCCAGTAGCGAACGGCAGCTATGGCTTCAGCCGCCAGCTTCTTTGGGCACTCTCAACGCCAGCCACATGTCCTCTCAGAAGTTTCAGTATCAGCCAGTCACTCCTCTTAGTGTGAAGACCATGACCAGCTAATTGGTGTCTCCCTCAGATTGTCCACATAGTAGCCATGTGGTACCCTTTGAGAGGTCTGAGTAGCAGCCAAGTTGGGCTCCCCTCTAAACATTTAGGTCTGGTAACCGCATCTCTTCCTTTTGATTTCTAGGTCCTAAAGAGAGTAGCTGCTTTTGGCAATGACTGGTAGCTGATTACCTCGGCCCTAAGAGCAGTGGGGCTTCTTGTAGTTGCTAATAACTGGGTTATACCATCCTGTTTTTGTTCTTTCGGACTTCAAACACCACGTAACAACAATTCCCTGAATTAAATCCCCTCTGTCTGAGACTCCTAGCATGGGTTCTGTCTAACTGGAGCTAATACAGTGGAAGAGCCACGTCTCTACTTCCCTTTTCCTCACTTATTTTGTCCAATTGAAAGACTTACTGGGTTTTGTGCCCTTAACTAGACCTTTTCTGTGAGACATCCCAATGCACTTAGGGGTTTTAACAAACCTATTTTCACTTAGCTTTTCTCACTCAAAATTCTTCTCGGTTTCATCTTTTATACATTGGGATTGAGAAGCAATCCTGAAAGTCCCTGAATGTCTTGACTCTTCCTATTTCGTTTCATGCTTACTTGAAAACTGGCCAATTCTTTTCTTAAATTATGATCTTTCTTGGAGTACTTTGCTAAATACAGCCAACAGCAGGCAATACACACTACTAATGTTCTATTTCCAACCTCTTTCATTGAGCTAAAAGTTTATTAGGTCCACGATCTGCCTTCCCACTTACTGCAGGACATAGTATTACCAAATGTTTCACCACTGCCTCCAATAACGATTTATTTGCTTCTCCCTGTATGAACGTAAGTCAATACCACATATTTTAGGTTTTATTACAACAGTGTACTTCTGTTACCAATTTCCATGTCAGTTGGGAGGGGCTAGGTTATGACCTTTTTTTTAATTTATTTTTTTAAGCTGAGCCATCTGCTACCTGTTGGCAGCTCAGCGGCTGCTCAGCTCGGGCTGGACTCGAACCGCTGTTGCTCAGAGCTCAAACTCTTGAGCGAGCTCTTAACCAACTGAGCCACTCGGCCGGCCCTGGGAGGGGCTAGGTTATGAATCAGAAACAAACACCTCCATAGTCTCAGTGGCTTAACATAACAAAGGTTTATGTCTATCATGGGCCAGCTAGGGAGTCTACTCCATGTTCTCATTCCAGGACTGAGGCTGTTAGCATGGCCACCATATTGAATGTTGCTCATCACCATAAAGAGAAGAGATAATCATTCACTGACTCTTAAAGCTTCCAACTAAAAGAAAACATGTAACTTGGCCGAAGCAAGTCCCATGGCCCAACCTAACTACACAGGAGTCAGGAACTTGCAATTCTGCCACACAGCGAGGTGGAGAACCAGAACATTTGCGAACAGCATTAATGGCCACCACACCTATAAATCTAAAGAGCAACTGGACCAAATTGGAACAAGAGGATGGAGAGCTCTGAGAAAAAAAAAAGTGGATCTGATACACCATTTGATATGATAGAGCTAACCACGGTGTGTTAAAAACCCAGAGAGGTATACCTGATCAAGTGGGTAAGGATGAATTAAGGAAAACAGTACAAGAAAGAAGAAAAGTAATTAGAAACCCCAGGAAAAACAAACAGCTCTATAATAAAGGAAATGTAACAGTACCCAATTGGCTCTGACATAACTAATATTCCCCTAGCTGATAATAATGTAAACACTGTATATTAGAATCAATCTAGAGTCAAAGCTTCGAAGACGTAATTATGGTTACAGAACAGAATTTAATGTCAATGATCTTGATTTAAAAATTCAGACAGGGGTCCGGCTGAGTGGTGTGTTGGTTAAGAGTTGGCTTGGGACGCCAGCTCTGAGCAGCAGGGCCCCGATTCGGATCCCACATGAGGGCCAGTGACACTGCCCTCTACAGCTAAGGTGAGCAGCAGCTCGACCTGGAGCTGGGTTGCCAAGAGCCGCTGTGAGCGGCCATCCAATGGCCGGTGAGCAACTGCCTCACCCAGGAAGAGCACAATGATAATACCAACATGGGCCAGTGAAGTGACGTCCTCCACAACTAGACTGAAGAACAAAAGGAAAGCAACTTGTCTGTTCCCTTTCCCAGATTTCCCAACGCTGTTCCCCTCCCTCAACTCCCCAGTAAAATCTTTTAAAACAAATAATAAATAAAACATACAAGTTCAGACAGGAAAACTAAGAGGTAGAAGAGGGAGAAGAGAGTTGAAGGGCAAAGTAAGGGCTCTAATATCCTTATCTTTAAGTGCAGAGTCAAGTACTACTGTTCATAGATTATGGAACAATGGGAAAGTATGTATGCATCACTTAAGTTTACAAAGGTAAACACAGAGGTGTTAAAAACATTGACAAAACACTGTTGGCATGGGGGACAGAGAAGAGTTATGGCGGTGGTATATGTTAATTTATCACCTATCATGAAAGAACAGTTATAGATAATGTTTAAAACTGATAAAGCAAGGGCCAGCGGAGTGGCTCAGTTGGTTAAGAGCTCGCTCAACAGTGTGAGCTCTGAGCAACCGCAGTTTGAGTCCCGGCCCGAGCTGAGCTGCTGCCGAGCTGCCAACAGGTGGCAGGATGGCTCAGCTAAAAAAACAAATAAACAAACAAACAAAAACAACTGATAAAGCAAGAAATTGCCATATAAGCAAATTATTTATTTAAAAAAAAGGTAAATGCCAGCCAGAAGAAATAGCTAAAAGAGTTTAAAAAAGTTGTCTCTACGGAGCAGGACCGGACATTAGGAGGAAGGGTAGAGTACAATTGCTTTTCATTATAAATCTTTCAATACTATTTAATTTGAAAACCATATGTATCTATTTCTCAGGTAAAAAAAAAAATCAAATCACTAAAATACAACTATTAGGTTGTTGGAAAAGTCATGACTCATTTTTGCAATGAAAAACATAGAAAAAATACATCATGACTTTTCCGACAACTCAATATATTTTAGAAAAGGCTTTTACAAACAAATGAAGAAACTGAAGGTCAAGGAAATTAAGTGACATGCTCAAGGTCATAGAGCTTATTAGTGGAAGAGCTGGATTCAAATACAGGTTTTTACATTTTCAGTCTAGGGTGTATTTCACATGCGCACACAAGACATTTGACAAACATTTATTGAGCATCTACCTTGGGCTGGATATGACGTCAGGTACTGGGACCAAGAAGAATAAGTCCTCACACTACTCATAGGTGGCACACAGACTAGTGCAGAAGGGCACACACTTCAACCAGTCTTTACAATGCAATGTGGTTACATGATCATATGATTGTGTAAACTTTTAAAAAGTAAGCTATTTCAACCACTTTCAGTTGAGATTGCTGCCTCTTTCTACTTTGACTTCTTCATAATGCTTCCACTTGTATTGGGTGGTGTTGGAATGGCTGTGGGCTTTTGTGATATGACTAAAGGAAAGTTGTTTGGAAATGCATTTATTGTTTTTACATTTTTTTATTAGCCGAGCCATCCTGCCACCTGTTGGCAGCTCAGCTCCGGCCGTGAATCGAACCGGCGACCCTATTGCTCAGATCTTGCACTCTTTTTTTTTTTTTTTAGCTGAGCCATCCCGCCACCTGTTGGCAGCTCCGCGGCTGCTAAGCTCGGGCTGACCCGAACCACTGTTGCTCAGAGCTCAAACTCTTGAGCGAGCTCTTAACCAACTGAGCCACTCAGCCGGCCCCTCAGATCTTGCACTCTTGAGTGAGCTCTTAACCAACTGAGCCACTCGGCCAGCCGGAAATGCATTTTTGTGTGGGTTTATGGGATATATTTAAGTGGTTCTCATTAATTTCTGTGCGTACTTAGATTATTGCTAGCTAGGCTAGAAAAGGAATTAAATAATAGTAGTTGCTCAAGTAATAACAAATGCTCTCTCCCTTAGAGCAAGAGCAAAGAAAGAATGTTGGGATCTTACTACTTCTAGTTAATGTTGTGCTGGGGTTTCTAGTCAGGCCAATCAGGCAAGACGAAAGAATATAAGACAATAGACTGGAAATGAAAAGGTAAAACTGTCTTAATTTTCAGACAACATGATCGTCTATGTAGAACATCCTAAGGAATCTACAAAACACCACTAAAGCTATGTGAGTTCAGTAAGTTTTAAGATGTACGCTTAATACATAAAAAGGAATTGCATTTCTACATACTAGAAATATTCTGATTGAAATGGAAAATTTTAAAGTACATTTATAATAGTATAAATATATACTTAGTAATACATTTGACAGAATATGTGCAAGACTTGTAGCTGAAAACTATACAACATTGCAGAGAGAAATGGAAGGAAACCTATATAGATGGAGAGATATACCATGTTCATGGGTCAAAAGACTCAATATTATTAGTCAGTTCTTTCCAAATTGATAGATTCGATATAATCCCAATCAAAATGCAAGTGAGCTTTATTTTTTTAAGAAATTGACAAGCTTCATCTAAAATTTCAATTGAAATACAAAGGATGCAGGATAGCCACAACAATTTTGAAAAAGAAGAACAAAGTAGGACTCGTGCTGCTTGATTTCAAGTCTTATTATATGTTACAGTAGTCAGGAAATTGTAGTATTGGCTTACAGATAGACATATAGACCAATAGGGCAAACTACAGAGTCCAAAAGTAGACCCACACAGATATAATCAATTGACTTTTGACAGAGGTGCTAAGGCGATTCAATGGGGAAAAGGAAAACCTTTTCAACAAATGGAGCCGTAACAATGGGACACACACACAGCCATATGTAAAAATATGAACTTCTATCTTTACCTCACACCAAATATAAAAATTAACTTGAAATAGATTATAGTTTCAGTGTAAAAGCTAAAACTATAAACCTCATATAAGAAGGTGTTGACTACTCTAAGCACCTCATATAAGTGGAATCTAGCAGTATTTGTCTTTTTGTGACTGGCTTATTCACTTAGTATAATGTCTTCAAGGTTCAGTCATGTTGTAGCATGTGTTAGAATTTTCTTCCTTTTTAAGTCTGTGTAATATTCCATTGTATGTCTATACTTTATTTTGTTTATCCATTCATCAGTCGATGGACATTTGGGTTGCTTCTACCTTTTGCCTATTGTGAATAACGCTGCTATGAACATGGGTGTACAAATATCTCTTGGAGAGCCTGCTTTCAATTCTTTTGGTTATGTAAACAACTCTTATAACTCAACAAGACAAACAATTTAATTTTAAAAAATATAAATGTCCAATCACGATGTTGTTTTGTACAGCTGAAACGAATAAAAAAAAAGGAAAAAAATGGGGAAAGATTTGAATAGACATTTTACCAAAGAAGATACACAGATCATGGCAAATAAGTATACAAAAGGATGGTTAAGAACATTAATGAACGGGGAAATAGAAATTAAACCCACAATGATGTATCATTATAAATTCACTGAAATGACTAAGATTAAACTGACTAGCCATACCAAGTGCTGTGAAGATGCGGAGGAAGTGGCGTTCTCATACACTACTGGTGGGGGTATGAAATGATGACACCATTTTGGAAAAATTTTGGCAGCTTAAAAAATGTTCAACGGGGGTGGCCACTTAACTCAGGTGGTTAGAGCGCAGTGCTCCTAACACCAAGGTTGCCAGTTTGAGCCCCACATGGATCACTGAGTTGTACCCTCCACAACTAAATTGAAACAACTACTTAACTTGGAGCTGATGGGTCCTGGAAAAACACACTGTTCCCCAATAAAAATTAAAAAAAAAATTCAACATACATTTATCATATGACCAGTCCATTCCACTCCTAGGTATTTACCTAAGAGAAATAAAAGTATATGTCCACACATAGATTTGAACATGAATGTTCATACCAGCTTTATTTGTATAATAGCCAGGAACTAAAAACAACCCAAAGTCTGTCAATAAGTGAATGAATAAGCAAATTGTGATATATCCGTAAGACGGCATTCTACTCAGCAATAAAAAGCAACAAATTATTGATGTGTGCAACAGTATATATGAATTGAAAAATAATTATGCTGAGTGAATGAAGCCAGACAAAAAAAGTGTATACTGTATGATTCCATCTATACAGAATTCTAGAAATTTCAAACTATCCCAGGGTGACAGAGGCAGATTATTGTTTGCTTGGGGATGTGGGGGAGGGGGGTAGTGTGGGGTCAAAGGGAGAGATTACAAAGGACCATAAAGAAACTTTGAGGGTACCAAAACTTATGACTCAATATTTCTATCACATGAATACTTCAGGGCATTGAGTGCTATAAAAATCAAGTGACTCATGCCTATTAGCCAAGGGGTGGGGGTGAGGGGGCGGGAAGACAAGTACATTTGAAAAAAAAAAAAGAAACTTTGGGGGTGATGAGTATGTTCTTTACCTTGATTGCGGTGATGTTTACATGGATATATCTGTATCTATATCTAAAATATATGTAAAAACTCATCAAATTGTATTTTTTAAATATGTGTAGTTTATTGTATGTAATGATATCTCAGTAAAGCTATGGAAGCAGTAAGAAAGAGATTGGTTAAATAAATTCCAGTAGATTCATAAGAAGAGATACTATGTAGCAATGAAAATTATAGAAATATATTTATGATAATTGTTGAGAGAAAAAAAAATCAAATTACAAAATAGTATATCCAATATGGTCACTTTTTTTTAGATAACCTGAATAGCTCCAGGGTTCGCCATTTAATTACAAATAGTGTCCCATTAAAATTAAACCACAGTTTATGCCAGCCCAGAGCCATCCTGCCAGTGTGGGGATTCCCCTTCCCTGAAAAGTCCACCTGTCCCATATGTTTCTGGGTGTCCCCGAATGTGACTCACTGCACTTGGAAAACAATCGTGGATGTCATTTGCTGTTGCTGACACCTGGGGCCTCTGCTGAGCTGAGGCGCTTGCATTAACGCTGCTAGCTGAGCCAGAGAAAGGCTTGTGTTACTGCCCAGGCTGCGGCCAAAAAGCCCCACGAATGGGGTACCCATCATTCCTGCTCTGATGAACTCACCCTTAGGGTGCTCCAAGAGCATGGCCCAGACAATGTGACAAGGGGAAGTGCCCTATCTTGCTACACAGCCAGAGGTCTCCACAGGAGTGCTTGCTGCTTGGGCCCCAGGAGTGGCCCAGCTCAGAAAGGCAGCTCTCTTGGTTCAGACTATCTTTTTCTCTCTAGAGGGTCTGGGGCAGGGTGAGTTCAAGTGCCAGCTTCTGTGAGGTGTCTGGAATGACTGCTCCCTCCCACTCTACCCACCCGGTGTGGAATGCACTCCTGCTGCCAAACTCCTCCCCCCCAGACATTGTCTTTCAGGGACCACCATCAGGTCCCTTGTTAGTTTGCCAGGCCAGCCTGTATCCCAAACATGAACACTGATGGAGGTTTTCTAGGTGGCTCCTCCGTGTCTATGATGGTATGATACATTTCTTATATTGTATAACATGTATACATACATATGGCGAGGGGAGGAGGGGTGCCTCCATCTCCCCCATCAGTATACCTACATCGTTAAGCTCTAGTCTAGCAGAAAGCACAGACCCTAAAATAACACTAATTCTCTCTGAGTGATGAGATCATGGATGGTATTCATTTTCTTTGTTCTTTTCAATTAAAACCGCCCATTAAAATTTTTTTCTATGGATACCCATAAAGGCAAGGACAGTTATGTCCTGCTCAGAACTTCATCCTAGCACCCAGCAGCAGTGTTTGTCACTTAGTAGGTGCTCAATAAAAGTGTGAATGAATAGCAGGTATTACTTTTTAAGACCGTGAGGGACTGGTTGAGCAGTAACAGGGAGCAGCTTTGGCACCAGGGAGTCTGCCCCACTCCAGGTGGACCCACTAGGTTCAGCGCCCGGTTTTCGCCTTTGCCTGGCGCCTACGCCTGCTTCGCGGGGCGGAGTGTCTGGCGCCAGCCCTGATGCCCTAGCCCTTTGTGATCCGCAAGATAGGCAGCCCTGGAGCCGCCCAACCCGTGCCGGCGAGGGGAGGGGAGGGGACCAGTCTAGTCCAGGAACTCGCCGGTCCGCCCCCGCCTGTGCTTCTGCTCCAGCGCTTCCTGAGCCTGCCTCCGGCCTCCTGCAGCGTCTCCCATTAGGCTCTGCTCTGGGACCTCGTTGCCTGTTTCAGGGCCTCTCCCCGCGGACTCGCTTCTCTGCCGTCCCCAACAGACTCCCATGGTCTCGGCCCTGCAAGCTGTTGGGTCTAGAGTGTCCCACCACTTGGGTAAGAGCCCAGCTGGCTGCCCACAGTCCCGCCCCCACCTCCCTGCCTCGGAGGGGCCACCTTCCCCGGGATCCTCCCGCTGCTGGCTCCTCCTTAGTCCAGCACCCTCCCTAGCAGAACCGCCTCTACCAGAGTACTGGGCTCCCGACAAGCCAGATGGTGCCTGGCACACTTGTGTTTGGGCAGGCTGGGGCAGGAAGTATCTGGGATTTAAGCTGGGATAAGCGGGCCTCTCACTAGGACGGGGGCGGCTGGCCCTGGGGAAGGCCTAGGGGCACAAGACTCAGAGTCCAGAGGGTGCAGCCACTGTTGACTCACTCGGGCATAGGGTGGGGTGAGGGAGCACTAGCCCATGTTGTGAGCAGCTTTCCCGAAAGGGCCAATCCAGGATGTCAGGCTGGGTTCAGTAGCTGGACCAAGGAGGAGTACAGTCCCCACAGTAGGAGGTGGTGAGAGGGGAAAGGGAGGGCATATTTGAGCCCCCTGGGCAGGATGGAGTTCAGGACTGGCGGGACAGCATCCTCTCAATCTGGCCTCCATGACTTGTTAGCATTCTCTCCTCTCCATCCCTACCAGGTGACATCTTCTCTCCCCTGGACCATTGAACTGGCTTCTCACTGCTCTCCTAGTTCAGCTTTTCCTTAAAGGGCTGTGGTTCTGAGGGAGGCCTGGCCTCGAAGTACCGTTGACTTCACCTCTACTTCCTCTCTTGCTGGTATCACTACCCACTTCCTTTGTTCCTCCTCTTGTCCCACTCTCCTTGTATCCCATGACTTCCCTTATTTGCCAGGCCATGCCCAAGGGGCCCCCAGAAGGAACTAAGAGTATTTAGCTTGAAGAGCAGAAGAGGATGACAACATTCTTGCATTTATTCACTCATTCATTCACACATGTATTTCCGTTCACTCACACATTCCTTTATTCTTTCCCACATTTCCTCATTTCTTCCTTCTCTGGGCACTGACTGAGCATCTACTATGATCAAGGCCCTGAGTGTTTGGTGGGAGGGGGACAGGGTACTCTGATAAATCATCACCATCCTTGCTGCCAGCTTGCTCAAGGTCTAGAAGGAGAAATTTGCACAAATCAGCCCAACTTAAGAGAAAAGGCAGCGTGGGAGAGAAATAACAGGCTGTGAAGAGGAATAAAGGGCTGTGGTGTGTGTGTGTGTGTGGGGGGGGATTAAGGGTACAGAGGAGGAGGAGGATGTAATTTCCAATTAGGAGGGGCCCAGAAGACTTCTTGGAGGTGGTGGCCTTTGAGCTTGGTCTTAATGGGGGGCAGGGTTTGGATGTAGAGTTATTAGAGAGCAGCAGAGTGGTGGGAACAGCAGGAACAGAGGAAACCCCAGGTGTGTGAGGCACCGGTGGGGAAGCTCTGTCGGGGCTTGAGAAGATTAGAAATAAGTCTGGGCAGGGAGGCCAGGGTCAGGCAGAGGACAGGATGTGTGCGCCCTCACCTCTGCCATTGTCACAGGCCAGGGGAACAGCTTTGTTCTGGGTGACCCAGAGCCATGGTTCATGGGGTGATGGCAAGACCCTTCTGGCTATTAGAGCTCTTTAACTGTATAGGCAGCCTTAGATGGAGTGAGCTCTTCAATCTTGAGTTATGTAAGTGAAGGCTGGGACACTAGGGTGCGTGTGGATGGGGGAGCTGTAGATTCTGGCTCATGGACGGGCTCAGCTAGGACGGGGCTGAAAGCAGAAGCTGGACTATATGATGTCAGAGGTCCTCTTCCACCCAGAAAGTCTGTGTTCCTAACTGGGAAGCCTAAAAAGCCCAGCAGAGGGAATTCCTGGGAGTTTGGTTATTTGTTCACTAATTCATTCCCTCATTTGCCCCTGTCCCACCAACCTCTCCCTCCCTCCCTCCCTTCTTTCTTTCCTTCCATCCATCCGTCACTTAGTCACTAAACCCTTGCTTGGTGCAGATCTTGTGCTGAGGACTCCAATGACTCAGATGAGGTCCCTGTCCATGTGAGCTCCCAGTCTGATGGGGGAGACAGACAGTGGCATGCCTGACAATGACAATGCAGTATCACCGTGGAATATAGATGGAGATTATTTCATTGTGTTTTGTCACTGAGTGCGGAGGTAGAGCTGGGACAGGGACCTGAAGAGTTAACACAGACATTTGTCCTCCAGCCAGAAATGCCCACCAGTGGGGCCAGATGAAGAATATAATGTGGGAAAAGAAGTGTTTGCAGGAGAAAATACTCCGGGTTGACAGGGCGTAAGAGGCAGGCTTTCTGCCGATGTGGCACATGCCAGAGGCCCACTCAAGGACCAGGCCTTTGGCTGAGGGCACCACAAACTCATCCCATACCAGAAATGAGCGTATTGGAGAAGTCTCTGTAGAGAATTCCTTGGTCAGCATGAACTGTAAGCAGATTGCGTAGAGTGGTGGTTGAACCTGTGGGCTCCTGACTGAGATCAGGGTTCAAATTCTGGTGTTAACTCATATCAACTGCATGACTTTGGACAAATCGCTCTTTGCTTCCGTTTTGTTGCCTCTGTAGGAGAATAATAATCATAGTACCTTCCTCTTAGGGGGAGGCCCAAAGCTGGTAAGGCGCATGAAATGCTTGCACAGTGCTGGGTGAGTGAGAAGGGCTCTCATGTCAGGGCTACAGTGCCGATGATAGTGATAACATGCTATCAAGAGCTGCCTGTAAGATCTCTGGGCCTCATTCTCCCCAGCTGTAAAAGGGAGGGCTGACCTAGCTCACCGGACCAGCAGCAGCAGCATGTTAGAGATGCAAGTTTTGGGGCTCTACTGAAGCTCTGCTGTAGATGGGGCCCAGCAATGTGTGTTTTAACCAGCCCTCCAGGTGGCTCTGATGCAGACAGAAGTTTGAGAACCGCTGACTTAGCTATCACTTAAGCCCTCTTCTCAGTCTGCCTTTCCAGGACGATGGTTCATCCAGATGTGTTTCATGTTTCCTGCATTTAAGGCCCTGGTCTGGGGGTTGGTGGGGAGGGGGCACAGAGAGGAGTAAGATGTGGTCTCAGCCCTCAGGGGGCTCCGGGGTGAGTTGGAAAGGGGAGGCAGATATCCATGGAAATAGTCACTGGAGTAACATACTGAACAGAGCTGCTGAAGAGATCCAAGAATCAGTTCTGTAATAAATAACAGAGGAGAGAGACCTTTGTGGGCTGGAGGGGCCTCTGCAGAAAGATCTAGCCCTCTGTTGCTTGTTCCTGATGATAATATTGATTGAACCTTGCTGAAAATCCTATTGTAAGTCTAACTGAAGCCTCTCTTCTTTTATGCCTTGTGGGGTAGGGTGGACAGGGCTCTAGACTTGAGGTCAGGCGTGGTGACGCTAGTGGTGATTCTAGTGCTAATCCTCACTGTGTGACTTAGCGGGGCTCACTTTTCATTTCTGGGCCTTAATGGACCCATCTGTAAAGTGAAGAGACTAGACTGAGTCCAGTGCATCCGAGACATTACGGTTCTCTGGAGAGAGGGTAGGGTTGGGGACCAGGAGCTCTCTTGAGTTTCCATTCCTTCACCTGAATACTGAGGATCCTGAGGTTGTCCTTGTTGCCTGCCTGAATCCAGTGAGTTTGGGGATTGAGTGAGATGAGCTGTCCCCTCTCTGGGCTGGTTTCCTTACCAGTCCAGGGTGGTCTCATGACAACTGTCCTGTTTACCCCACATGGCTTTCATCATGTCGACCATGTTCTTCATTCTCAGAGGCTTCTTGATGCCTAAACCCTGTTGCCTGGCCTTAGAGGCCCTCCTCGACAGATCCCCAGCTTTTTCCTGTAAGTTGAGGATCCTCACTGCCTATGACAGCATTCTGTTCTGTTCCTGTTAGGCCTTCCCCCCACCCCTCTTCTCAGTCTAGCCAAACTTATTCAATCTTCAGGCTCGCTCTAGCACCATCTCCTCCAGGAAGCCCCCCTAGCTTGCCCCAACCCTCAATGCCATCCTTGGACCATTTTGCAGTCGTTAAGGTGTAACTTTTTATTTTATTTTATTATTTTATTTGTTTATTAAAAGATTTTATTGGGGAGAGGGAAACAGTGTTGGGGAATCGGGGAAGGGGAACAGACAAGTTGCTGTCGTTTTGTTCTTCAGTCTAGTTGTGGAGGACGTTGCTTCACTGGCCCAAGTTGGCACCATCATTGCACTCTTCCCGGGCGAGGCAGATCAGTCGCCGGCTTCTGGACGGCCGCTCACTGCGGCTGCTGGCCGCTCACGCTGGCTGCTGGCTACACACAGCAGCCCATGGCAATCCACTGCCACAGGGGCTGCAGCCTACGCCGTCGCCGGCGACTCATGGCAGCCCAGCTCCAGGTTGAGCTGTTGTTCAGCATCTTAGCTGTGGAGGGCAGTGTCACTGGCCCTCATATGTGGGATCCGAACCGGGGCCCTCTGGTGTCCCAAGCCAGTTCTTAACCATCGCGCCACTCTGCCGGCCCAAGTTGCTGTCTTTTTGTTCTTCAGTCTAGTTGTGGAGGATGTCGCTTCACTGGCCCATGTTGGTATTATCATTGCACTCTTCCCGGGTGAGGCAGTCGCTCACTGGCCATTGGATGGCCGCTCACAGCAGCGCTTGGCAGCTCACAAAAGCGCATGCCCACTGCTGGCCACCCCACTGCAGCCTACGCCGTCGCTGGCGACTCACGGCAGCCCAGCTCCAGGTGGAGCTGTTGTTCACCATCTTAGCTGTAGAGGGCGCAGCGTCACTGGCCCTCATGTGGGATCTGAGCAGGGTCCCTGATGCTCAGAGCTGGCGTTTCAAGCCAACTCTTAACCACTGCGCCACTTTAAGGTGTGACTTTAATTTCTCATTTGTAGACACTGAACTGCTGGCATAAGCAATTTGAGGGCAAGGCATGAACTCATAGGGATGGATATTGGAGTCCTTGACTCCTAAAGCTGGGAAGCCCGGAGAAAGGAGGGAGCATGTCCAAAGTCACATAACAAATTATGTGAAAGAACCAGGCCCAGAACTCACGTGTCTTAGCCCCAGGGGAAGCCAGTATTAGATGTGAGTAAACCAGAGGCAGTGCGGGGCAGAGGAAAGGGCAGAGGCCTCAGAATTGGGCTGACCTCTGTTGCAGCATGGCTCTGCACTCAATAGCTGTGCCACTTGGGGCATGTCACCTACCCTCCCCAAGGGACTCCCAGTGGGGTTGGAACGAGGACCAGTACGAGGCCTGGCACACAGTAGGTGCTGAGTTACTGTAAGGAGCTCATTATTACTCCCAATCTACTTGTCCATCCCAGCTCCTCTGCTTAGTTTGCCACTCCCCTTCATCTCTTAACCACCAAGCACTTTAGCTTATTGTCCTGTCACGAGCAGTCCAATGTGAGTGTCAAGGCCTCCGTGTTAAGCCTCTTGCAGAAGTCAGAGGGACAAGAGGAAATCCTGGGGGTCTCTTAGTCAGTAGTGGCTACACATGGGCTAGGGTGAGTGCCCAGGGGGCTGAGCCCTGTGGAGCCAATGAGGTAGGATTTAGCAAGTGCCACTTTTAGAAATGTCATGCCGCCTATTTTGAGGCGAGGAGCGCGCCCTGTCACTGGCCAGCAGCTGCTGGACGCCAGCAGCCTGGAGGGTGGCACTCCCAAGGGTGAAGAGTACTAGCAGGTGGGTCTGGTGTCTCTCTGGGACATTGCTGACAGCTCCCTGGCCTCCTGCCACCTTCCAGCCTGACCTCTTGTGGATGGATGGAAACCTGGTGCCCGTTTTGCCAGTCTTTCTGGCTGAGGCCGGGGAACTGGAGCCTCCCTGGCCCCTGGGAGCAACCCCAGAGCCAAGAGACCCTGTGGGGAGGATGTCAGGGGCTGGAAGTGGGGGTGACTAAGTTTGGCTGTGGCTGGAAGCTAAGTGCGTGTCCGGCTAGGTGCCCAGTGGGCGGGTACAGGGCCCCCTGACTTGGCTGTAGCCCAGCTGGCAGCCTCTCTCCTTCCTCTCCACCAGGCGGGCCCAGGAGCTCGCTGTGCAGGGGCTCTAGGAGAAGGGGGGCAGAGGGCAGTCTGAGTGGAGGCTGGGACCTGGACTCAGGAGGGGCGGGAGCTTGGTAGGAGGAGCAGGAGAGGCAGACAGGCTTCATATGGAGCGGGAGCCTGGCTGTTGCTCAGGTGACCCACGTCTCTCTCTCGGAGGCTGTTGCTGCCACTGGACGACCAGCTAGCAGGGTCTCAGCCGCAATGATCCAGAATGTCGGAATTCACCTGCGAAGGGTATGGAGGGTGGGCTGGGGGTGGGTTGGAGGTAAAGGGGAGGGGATAGGAGGCTGGGGACCCCAAAAGAGAATTGAAGTTTCCATTTTAAGTCAGAAGTTCTACATCTCCTCTCTCATTTTCCACGGGCCGTTTTCTAACTCTCTTTTGGAAGGAGAAATTGCAGGACCCCTGGGCTGGTTTATTATAAGCTACAATCCCCAAACAAGCCCCAGGGGCCATTAGTAACCCGAGGGCGGGCTGTGTGGAGTGCAGTGATCTTCTGCACGTTTTTTTGTTTGGAATTCTATTCCGGGGGTGTATGTTTCTGCCCGCACCGCACCCCGAGGTATGTGTGTGTTTCTGCCAGGACGTCTGAGCTCCATGGTTGTGTGGTGTTTAACTCTCAGAGTTCAGGGCTCAAAGGCCACGGAGCTGATAGACTATAAGGTTTTGGGTGTGTTTGCGTGTGAGTGTGACAGGGTGAAGCCGAGGGCACTTGGTGACATAACCTCTTTGGGAGAATAAGCGCAGGAACAAGTGAGGGCTGTTGGAAATGTGTCCTGCAAGGTGACCTTGAAGAGAACTTTTCCCTGGAACCTCTTCACAGGGACTTTTGAGTTGAGATTAGATGCTGAAGCCTGAGACAGACCCAAATCTGTGGGCTTTTGATCTGGTGAACAGAGAAGGAAGGGTTCAGGACAAACTGGCAGAGGTTTTGCCGGGCATAGAGTGGGTGTCCTCTGAGGATATTTTTGGGAAAAGCTTTTTTAAAAGGGGCAAATAAAGAAATCTATCTATCCCCTCCCTCCATCTGTATGGCTGCCGCTGAGCTCAGACCCAGTGTGCCTTCTCCCTGGGTCCCCATCCCACTTCTAGCCCCCTCTAATTTACCATTCACTGGAGGGATGCTTCTAAAAGGTAAATGTGATCATTCTCTACCTTCTCAGATGGCTGCTTCAGTATAACTTTCACATTCCTTACTTGATACAGAAGGATTTGGGTAATCTGCCCCTGCCAACGTCTCCCTCCTCATTCCACCTTGCCCACCCCTGTGCTTCCGGTATGGCAGTCATCCTGCACTGCTTGTCAGTGCACCGCCTTTGTTCTCTCCTCCATGCTGTTGTGCATATTGTGCTTTCTGCTAGAGTGACTCCAGCCTCCCATGGCCCACAGCTAACTTGTCTCCCTGGAAAAGTGATTCTGAGCCCTCAGTTCCCTGCTCAGATGCTGCCTCCTCTGGAAAGCCTTCCCAGATTTCTCTCAGCACAGCGAACCTCCCTCTGGTGTTAGATCCTTCTCACCCTGGATTGTGTGGTGGGCACACATGTCCATCTCTTCCACCTGCCAGTGAGTTCCCCATGGCTGTTCTTAGTGTGCCCAGCACAGTGTTGGTCATGATCAGAGTCCCAGGGAAGGCTTAATGAATGCATGGGCACAGGCAACTTTGCAGCAAGGCCAAGGGTGGCATCTGAGCAGCCGGGTGTCTTGCTCCTGTTCCTGGAGTATAGAGCAGAGAGCATCTTCCAGGTGGGTGGGGCTGTCTGTATCTCCTCTTGTGCCCTGTTATCTTTAACCCTTCATGACTCTTTTCCCATTGAACCTCATCAGTAATGGGGGAGAGGTCAGTGGGGGAGGGACATATCACTGTCACAGAGATAACAATATCCTTTTATAGTGCAAATCCTTACATAGAGTTGACAATGCTAGGCACCAGACCAGGCATATGTTAACTCATTCATTTCTCCGTGAGGTAGGTAGAGTGACCATCCCCATATCCTAAATGAAACTGGGGCTCAGAGAGGTTGAGTGACTTGCCCAGGATCACACTGGCATGAAGTGACAAAGCTGGGATTTGAACTCAGGCATTCTGGCTCCAGAGTTTGAGCTCTTAGGGAACCTGAGGCTCAGCCAGATGAAAGCCCAGAGATTGCAACTCACACGTCCTGACGTGGAGCCCAGCTGGTATTCTGCTTCCCACCCTGTCCCCTCCCCACTGAGTCTGGGAGTGGAGGTGGGTGTGGGGTGTGGGAGTTGGGCCCACAAGGTGACACCATTTGTCTCATGCCAGCTGAGAACACTCCGGTCTGGATTACCACCTTTGGACTGTTGCCTGCATGGCAGGTCTCCTTGGACTCCCCTTGTTCCCTCCTGAATTCCCTAAGTTCCCCAGGAAAATAGGAGGGTTGGGAACTGTTTTCTGGGTTGTTACCAAGGCTATTTTTAATGAACAGCAAGCAAACCAGAAAACCCCCACTGAGCTCTGTTCACTGGGGACTAAGGTTAAACCAGGAACAGAAGGGAGGCCTCAGGAAGCCCACAGCCCTGTGTCTCAGGGTTGGGGGCCCTTGTCAGTATTCTGTGCTTCTACTGACAGCGGGTATGTGGAGTCAGAATGTTCTGGCTCTTACCTACCACTGGGTACCCAGCAGGCACTCTGCATGTGAAAGTGAGTGAGTGAGTGAGTGATTGAGTGAGTGAGTAAACGAGATGGTGAGTCTGTTGCTAAGCTGGGGCAGGGGGCTGGAGGAACACCGAGTGTCCAGGGGTGCTGGAAAGGTCCTGCTGTCCTGTCTCTCTCAGTGGAGACCCTTCTGTTTCCCCCATCCAAAGGTCAGTCTATACCGGGCACTGAGTCCCACACCCCTGGGCTGGCAGAAAACCGCTGGCATACTAGTGGGAGGCTGGGAGGTTGGGTATCTCTGCTCAGCATGAATTCTAGCCCGGCCCAGGTTAGCTCCCACTGGGGTCCAGGTACTTCATTTACTCTGGAAATGAGGATGGGGCTGCTTATCCCAGCTCCCCTGAGAAGCCCTGTGCTGCCGATAGTGCTGTAGAAGATCGGAAACAGCCTGTCTGTGCACATGCTCATGCACCCATAGACCTACGTGCTGCTCTCCGCCCGCTGTGGTGACCCACTGCTTCACCTTGAACCTGAGGACAGCTGGAGGTGCTCCTCCCCACCCCAGCTGCCCAGTCTCATAAGGGATCTAATTCAGAGTGTAGGGAGTTTTAGGACACAATGTTTGGTTGCCCTGGATTAGAATTTGATCTTTACCCCATTGCTCACATGTAACATTGGGCTAGGTGCTTCCTCTCTCTAGGTTTCCCTGAGGTCCCCACCAGCCTTGACATCTTTGGGGTCTGGACATTTGTGAAGGATTTGTGCATCACCTTGAAGTTGGTCGTGATAGTGAAAGGCAGGGGCCATTTGCCTCGAGGACTCCACTGTGTGGAGGTGGACATAAAATGATACGCCTATCATATAGTAGGAGTGCAAAAACTACTGAATGAATGAGTGACAATGAAAGCTTAGAAGGGGCCAAAGTGGTCCCAGAAGGCTTCCTAGAAGAAGTAAGACTCAGACACTTAGCTTCAGCCTATTTAGGAGCCACATTCGAACCTCAGTCTCAGCTGTGGGCAGCTTTCCTTAAGTGTTCTTTGTCTTGGAGGACTCTTCTTTATCCTTCAAAACCTGGCTCAGCCATTATTTCCTCTTTCAATTCCCCATCCTGACTGCTCCCAGAATTAATGGCGTTTCCTTGGGGGGTTGTCCTTACTTCAGCTGTTCCCTCCACATGGATTAGTTAGTATGTGTCAGGTGTTGAGTATGCTGTGATGAGCCCAGGCTGTTGTGTGGAGCTGACAGCTAATGAGGGAGACACAGTGAAAAGATAGTCAAAGAAATACACAAGGAAAATCTGTGCTAAGTGCTGTGAATAGTAATAATAGGAGTGAATGTGATTAAAGTGCAAGCTATGTGCTAAGCATGCATGAACTCAGTCAGTTATTCCTTATAACAACTCTGTGAAGTAGATACTGGTATTGTGCCTATATTAAAGATGAAACGGAGACAGAGAGGTTAAGTAACTTGCCGAAGGTCACACAGCTAGCAAGTGGCTCTGCTGAGATTAAACTCAGAGAACGAGAACTGTTAGAGAATAATGAGAGAGGTCAGAGGAGAGCTCTCTGAGCAGAAACCTAGCAGCTGAGAAGGAGGCAGCCATGGGAGGAGCTGGGGGAAGAGCATTTATTTGCAGGCTTCAAGGTTGGGGGAGTTTGGTGCATCTGAGCTGCTGAATGGAGGCCGGTGTGGCTTGGAGTAGAGTGTGAGGACAGAGGAGCTGAAAGGGGCTGAGACATGGCTGCCATGTGCTACAGTCTGGGGGGGGTGGGCCCTGTAGGCGGGGTTTGGGGTTTGGAATGCGGTGGGCTCTATTGTCTTGCCCACCAGACTATGCACCCTTTGAGGACTCTCTGGTCCCCCAGGCTTGGTACCAAGGTACACAGTCCCTGCACACTGAGCTCAGGAAGCCAGGAAAGAAAGCACATCATCATGGTTCCTCTCCTCTGAATGGCCAGTACCTTGAAGGTCCCATCTGCCTTCCCATCCACTCTGAGCCCTCATAATAGGGAGGTGGACCTAGGACCACCACGCCTTCCCCCTCAGTACGGATAAGACAGGGAGAAATAAAATGATTTGCTTGGGTTTGTGCAGCTGCCAAGGGACTCAGAGCCTCTATCTACGAGGGACCCTTTTCCAGCCTCTGTCTTGACTTGGGAGGCATCTGGAGCCTCTGTGCACCCAGAACGTGGTTTTACTGTCTGTCATACTTAGACCCACCCCCTCCAGCCTCCTTTGCTCACCTTCACACACTGACAATGCAGATCCAGGGCTACCTGCCTCCCTCCACCTCGCACACACCAGGGTCCATGGAGGCTGCCCTGTTGCCCTTTACCTATCCCTTGTCCAGGTAGGGCCAAGCTGGCATCCCTGGCACCCCTGGATGGCAGCTCACTGCCCTGCCCCACAGTGTCAGTGTCCAGAGACCTGTCTTGGAGACACATTCACTCCACCCCTGTAGGCCTCAGTTTTTTCACCTGTGAACCGGGTCTGTCCCTGCAGATCTTGCTATAGTGTTGGCGAGACGAAAGATTTTGGAGGAACGTAGAACTTGGCACATAATTTGCCGTGGTGAATCTTGGTTCTTTTCATCGCATCTGGACTCCAGTTTCCTCAATGGGTCAATGACAGCGTCGGTTGGTTGGATGAGATGGTAAAAGTTAGGAGTGTCTGCTAAGTGTCAGGCATATTTACACTTCCCAATAGCTCCGCCAGGCTGCTGGTATTCATCTGGCTTTACAGATAAGAAAACTAAGGCTCTGGCATTGAGGTGCTTTGAGCTAGTTAGATAATTCCAAGTCTTGTCTGACCCCAAGCTGCAGCTGGGGGTGGGGGGAGGGTGAGGGGGGACACGCCGGTGCTGTGACTCTTCTCCTTGTCCTGGGCTGACCTGGCTGAGCCAGGAACGGACACTATTGCCTTATGCCTGCTCTCTCCTGTGGCTCCAGGGACAGATGGTGCTGGCGACTCGGTCCTCTGCCAGCTCCCTGGCTGTGGGCCTGTGTGCTTCTGCCATGCTCTAGGAGCAGCTTCCTTTGGAGTAGGAGGTGGCATTAGGGCAGTAATGGAAAGGACCAGAGTCTGGTGCTTTGGGGACATAGGGATGAGTCAGACTGGACTGTCCTTAGGTGCCCCCAAGCTGATGGGGAGATAGAGAGATGAACAAACTGATGATGACAGCACGGTGTGACCAGGCTATGAGGGAAGCCCAGAGGTCTAGGGGGCAGGGCAGGCTCCCCGGAGGAGGTGATGGGTTAGCCTTGAAAGCTTTTCCAGGTTAGGAAGAAGGGTCCAGGCGGAGGCACCCATGCAGAGATGTAGGAAAGAGCCCATTCCACAAGGAATGGGGAGAGAATTAGGCAGTGAGCCCTTGAGGAGTCTTTCCCTGGCCCCCTTGTCCATGTAATATGTACATCCCGCCTGGGGTTTCTTCAGTAACAATAATTTGACCTTAGCAAATCAGACATTAAATATTAAGCATCTCTTGATTGTGGTAATCATTTCACAATGTATACATATATGAAAAGATCACATTGTGCAACCTAAATATGTACAATTTTTGTCAATTATATCTCAGTAAAGCTGGAAAAAAAACTGTAGTGAGGCGCTGGGACTCTACAGAGACATGGGGCCTGGCCCCTGTCCTCGAGGAGTCTCATACCTCCTCATGTGTGCACTCACTTTACAGGTAGGAAGCACGTGTACGTGCTTTACCTCGTCTGGTTGTTCAAAAACCCAGAGTCAGCAGGTTGGCTGGCAGCACCTCCCCTGTGACCCATTACTCAGGATGCAGTGCTCACTGTGGGTGGCAGTGCCGAACCCCAGATCTCTCCACTCCTTGGCATTGACCTATTTGTCACCTCTGGAACCAGGGGTGTGGTCAGCCAGGTGTGGCCCAGCTCCCAGGCCTGGAAACTGGTGAGAGGTCAGAAGGGGAGTAGCCCTTAGGCCTTTCTAAAGCAGCCTGAGGTTTTCAGCACACTCCAGGGCTGAACGGAACCAGGTGGGTCTCAACTTGCTTTTGATTCCTTGGGAGGGTATAGAGAGACCCCACTCCTCTCCTCCTTCTCTGGGGATATTGCCCCTGTGAGCTGTGGAAGGGACAGTTGGATAGCCTAGAGTCAGAAGACTCCAGCTGGCTCTTGGCTAGTGGGTGGCGGTGATGTCTTTCCCAGCCTCAGTTTCCTCATCTGTAACATGGAACACAGGGGTAATAATGGTCCCTGTCACTTGAGCCTGCTTTGTACTAAACAGGTTAGCTCTATGTTGGCATTTACACAGAAAAGATGAGTTTTAAAAGATTAAATGGTGTGCCTACCCACCTCAAGAGTAGTGGGGCACATGGGAAAGGGGGGCCTGGGGAGAGGAAGGGGCCTGAGGATTAAATGACTTTGGGGCAAGGGGAAGGGGGCAAGCGCAGCATTGCTTCCTGGCACCCCTCCACCCCTACCCTGAGGGCCTCTGGGACTCTGAGTTTACCTGATCTCTACCTGCCCCACCTTGCTTTTGAAGATAAAAGGAGAACTTCTGGGCAGCCCGAGTAAGAGAAGGTGTGTCTCACTGTACAAACTGGTTCTCAGCTAGGCAGTCGGGAGGCTGGGAGGGACTTCTGAGCCTGCTCAGCCCTGTGGTTAGGCTGTGGTGGGATGATGATAGTGGGGGTCCCGAGATCCCCACAGCCCAGGTGGTCAGAGACCACGCCCCCTCCAGCTCTCTTCTCCATATCACCTGGAAGGAAGGAGAGCTGAAGGCAACCCACAGAGGGTCTGCAAAGTTTCAGACTCTGTCTTAGAAGTCCTATGGGCTGGTGATTGGATCTCCCTCCAGGGCTGGCATCCCTCCAGCAGCACCCCCACCAGGCCCCAAGTCCAATCTACCATTTGCATTTTACTGGCCATGTGTCCTTGGGTGGGTCTTCCCATGTTCCTTGAGTTTCCTTTTCCTAAACCATAAAATGAGAACTCCTGTTTCAGAGTGGTGAGAATGAAAGGATCCCTAAATACAAGATCTGGCATACAGTAAGTGCATAATAAATTGCAGTCATCAATTTCTAAAAAGGGGTTTTTGAGCTGTGAGGCAATGCTTGGGCAGGCCCTGTGCCATAGCAGCTCTCTGGCTCAGGGGAGAACCCTCTCCTACTGGCTCTGTCCCATTAGCAGACAGATGAGCTCTATACCTCCCAGCTTCTAAGCAAACAACCCCTCTCCCCTGTCCCCATGTCCCCTTCCATTTCATCTCTGGTTGCTTTGCTCCCCTTTTTCCCAAGTCTCTGAAAGAGTTTTCTGTGGCCCCTGCTCTCACTTCTTCATATCTCCTGCTTTCCCTAATCCGCTCTTACTGGACTCTTCTCTCGCTGCCCTTCTTCCGCTCCCTTAAACCTTCTCTCCCACCTGCCTTGACTTCTCAGCAGGTGCCCCTCCGTCTGGAGATCCACGCTCTCCTGGTGCTCCTCTCCTCCCGCAATGCTCCTTCTCAGTCCTTTGCGGGCTCTTCCTCCCACCTGACCTCCTTAGATGATACCTGTCCTAGTTACTATGGCTGTGTGACAGACTACCCCCAAACTTAGTGGCTTAAACCAAGAACCATTTTATCATATCTTGAGATTTTGTGGCTCAGCAGTTCAGGCAGGGCTTGGCGGGGTGACTCTTCTGCTCTATGTGGTGTTGATGGAGATTACTTGGTGGTATTCAGCTGGTGGATGGGCTGGACTAGGGAGTCCAAGATGGCGTCACTGGTATCTGGCTGGTTGCCATGGCTAGCTGGGACTGTCTTTCCTAGCACCCACATGGAGCCTGTTCCATATGATGGTCTCAGGGTGGTCAGATTTCCCACCTGACAGCTGGCTCCACCAGAGCAAGAGTTCCAAGAGGCATGGGTGGAAGCTAACAGGCTTCTCATGATCTAGTCTCAGAAGTGCCAGTTAAAATGTCACTATGGGTGCCCCAGATTCAAGGGCAGGGGATTAGACTTGACCTGTCATAGAGTAGCAAAGAATTGGCAGCCATATTTGATCAGAGAGTGCTGTGGATCTTAAATGCCCATATACTCTCATGTCTCCAAGTGCAGCCTCTTCTCCGATGAGCTCTCAATTTGAACTTTCAGTTGCCTCCTTGATCTCTCTAAGTGTTTAATAGGATCTCAAAAATTGTTGATTTTACCCCCTATGTATTTCTCCTCTGGTCTCCCCCAACTCAGTAACCAGCACCACCATCCATTAGCCATTTGTCTAAAGCCTGGGTCCCTCTTGCAGTCAACCTCCTTTTCTCTCACCCTCGCAAGTGGAACCCATCGGCAAATCATGCTGGCTCCGCTTCCCAAACACTCCCTCGGCCATCACCTTGCTGGTGTCCAGTGCTACGAACCCAGCCCAAGCTCCATTATCTCTCCTTGTACTGCAGTGGCCCCACTGAGGGAGTCCCCCTGCTGCTTCTCTCACCCTGAAATCCACCCCCACACACCAGCAGAGTGATCTTAAAATGCAGGTCAGGTCTCCTCACTCCCTACTTGCAGCCTCCAGTTCTCCCATCACACTTGGAATAAAATCCAAACTCTGTTGGGCTCTACAAGGCCTTGGGTGACAAGGGCCCTCTCTGTTTCCTTGATTGCCTTTCCTACCGCGCCCCCTCCCTGGCAATACTCCAGCCACCCTGGCCACCCTGCTGTTCCGCTGGCAGCCTAGCTTGTCCCCATCCCTCCTTAAGATCTTTGCATCCTCCGTTTCCCTGCCTGGGACCCTGTGCCCCTAGAGCCTTGACAAGCCACCCCTTCTTGTCATTCATTCAGATCTTGGCCATGAGGCTTCCCTGATTACACAGCCTAAACTAGCCTCTCCCTGTCCATCCCCTCCTCTCTTTATCACATCTGCTGTTTTGTTTTTTTTATATGCACTTTTCACTCTCTAAAATGATCTTGTTCCTTTATTTGTTGACTGTCCATGAGAGAAGAGTTTATGTCTTTGTTCAATGCTGTCGTCCCAGCACCTAGAAGGAATGAAGGAGTTTTAAAAAGGATCAGTGTTGATCCCCAGCCAGAATTGGCCTCTTTCTAACCTTGCCCACCCCTGTCTGGTCTTGATTTTATATCATACTAGGACCCTTCCGGTCCTCTGACCCAGCTGGTCTTTAGATTTGCAGCCAGAGGCCTGTCACTGAGGCCACATGTGTAAGCCAGCCCCTCACTGTCCCTCTTAGGGCCTCGGTGTGGTGTGCCACTCCCTGTTCCCCTTCACAGGGCTGGGCCTCATGTTGCATGCTGTACCCCAGCAGGAGGCTGTCTCCTCCCTGCCACTAAATCTTTCCTGCCCTAAACACGCCCACCCCTCACCACAGCAGAAGCCTTCAGTAGCCACTGGGTGCCCGTTTGGTTGCAGCAGGAGTTGTCACTGTTGCGTTGTTAACAGATGAAATCATGTGGTTGTTTTTTTCACAAAGAACCATTAAGCTAGAGCCACCTCAGCATGCGTATAACTGAAAGCAAAGGGACTGCAATAGGAAAAGGTAAATGCAGCCGGATATCATGCATCTGGTTTATTTTCATCTGCTTGGTTTTATGTTTGTTACAATGTTTCAGGTGGCCATCTATGACTGCCTGTGTCTTCAGTCAAGCCATTTGATCAAATGTTGAACAGAACAGACAAATGTGGTAGTCCTCTGGAGACACCTCCCAGGTTCAATTTAACACATGTTTGCTGAGCGCTTATAATGTTCTCGGTCTGTGCAAATGAAAAACATGCAAAATGTCTATTCTTGCTCCCGTGATCTCTTCCCTTGTGCCTGGAATGCCTTGTTCCCAGCGAACCTGAGCTGGTTTCTAGCGATGGCTGACCTCTATTCAAGAAGTCATTTCCTTCATGGGCATCTTAAGCCTTTCTAGGGCCCAACAGTCCCTGAGTCTGGTTAAACTATGTGTGGATGTCTGTGGGAGGCCTCTGTGGAGTCATAGATGGCCACCTGAATCTATTCTGTTCAACGTCATGATTCGTGGCTGAAATGAAGCCCTGGTGCTAGACAGATCGCCCGGTCACCTGGCCGTGATTACCACAGAAGGGCTGGAAGGCCCGTTTGACCCCCACCGTTGCTGGGAGCTTCCCTGCAGCTCTCCTTCCCACCTAAACGTGGGTCTTCATCCTGAAGCTCCGCGATGAGGGCTCTGCAAAGGCTGCCTGGAGTCACAGTGGATGTCTTTTATCCCTGAGGACATGTGCAGGCTCTTCCTGGCTCAAATGCTTTCTTGTGTCCTTCAACCATGCCTTGCTTTTTAACAACGTGGAGAGCTGACATTTTTCAAGCACTTTTGAAAGGTCTGATCCTGTTCTAAGCACCTTGCACATAGAATCTCATTGAATCCTCTCTATGATATTATTATTGCCATTTTATAGATGTGGAAAGTGAGGCTGAGGGTGGCTTAAGTAAATGGCATAAGGTTACCCAGGGAGATGGGAGGGGCTCAGATTCCAACACAGCTTTGTCTGCCGGGCCTTGCTGCTGCCTTCCTGCCAGCCCCCTGGGCCTTCCTGTGTTTTACCTTCTTGCTCTGTACTCTGCTCATCATTTCTTCAACAAAACTTTCTCGTGGGCTCAGATTCCTCCGAGACAGTGTAGGGCACATGAGGGTGGGGTGGGACTAGGACAGGTACCTTACAGCCAGAGAGCTTGAGGCTGAGGCTGGAGTACAGTAAGTGCCCAGATGAGAGCCAGCGATGCACCTATTCAACTCAGTTCAGCAGCCCCAGCCAGAAATGGGCCTGGCCAGCCCTGGGTCTCACCTTTAGACCTGGGGACCCTGGACCTTAGAAGCAGCTCCTGCAGGGTGGGTGTCTCCTTGCTAGGCCTCATTCTGAGGCCTGGTCCACCTCTCACACGGGTAACGGAATGTGTTCATGGATGTCACAGTCCAGCTCTGCTTAGATGGTTTCTTGAACACATTGCGGGGAGAAGTTGGTGTGTTGTTCGAGGGAAAGCTGGGTAAGAAGACAGGAGGATTGTAGACCCGGGCAGCAGGAGAACTGGGGATGTCTGGTGCCTTGAGTGCAGGGAATGTCATCCCTGAGGTGCTGCCTGAGGAGCATGGGGTAGGGTGCCGGTTGTGGGAGGGCACCATCCCTCAGCAGGAGGGGCCTGCAAGGGCTGTGGGAGTGGCTGGGCCTGCAAGGGGCCACACTGTGTGCTGCCAGCTTCCTGGGGCAGGAAGTCCCAGCTGTGGCCAGAATCCTGCAGGGCTGAGAGGAGCAGCTCAGGCCTGAGGAATGTGTGCAGCCTGGGAGGGTGAGAGGGGCCCCTTTCCTGCTTCCCTTACTTCTCTGGGGG
>NW_017731819.1:15268-45901 GCF_001890085.2 Hipposideros armiger | reverse complement strand
ATTTGGATCTGCGAAAGCCCCCAGGAGGAACACCAGAGGCCGATATGACAAACATGCGCTTGCCCTTGTAAAAGGGCGGGGGGAGGGGGGAGAGGGGAGAGAAGAGAAAGAGGGGTTTTCTTCTCTCTTCTACTTGCTCTGTTCTCTACCAGCCTCTATTCTTTGACCTCATGGTTTTTCTGTTCTCTCTCTCTTTTCAGTCCCTCTCTTTCCCTTCTTTCTCTCTTTCTCTATCTCTGTAACTTCTCTCTTTCCCCCTTTCCCTCTTCTCATTCTCTCTGCCTTTCCCTTGCCCTCCTGGAGGGGACTTGTGATGCTTGTGGCTGGTGTGCCCAGCTCCAAGGTTAAACATGGTCGTTGGCAGGATGGCCGGGCCTGACCCATCACCTGGTCACCTGTTGCCATGGTGACCCAGTGTCAAGCAGCAGCCTTAGCTGTCTGCCAGGGAGAGAATGAAGGGCTCTGATGAGGAGAGTCTGGGCCTGTTTTGCACAGTTCCTGAAGGGCCCACCCTATTGGCAGGAGTTCCAGCGTGGGGGTGTTGCTTGTGAATGTAGGTTCCAAGCTGGGTGCTATCAGAGTAGCTCCCCTGAAGGATCACAGGTACTTCAGAGTGACTGGGGACAACTGGACTTAGGGAAGACTGCCTGTGTTCACATATCTCCTGCCTCTTTGTGGGGTCTGCTGGAGGTGGGGATGGGAGGTGGCAAATAGCCCCAAGGGAGGAAGACACAGGGAGGCAGCTGGCAGCTGTGTGGAGGGAATGGAAGAACTCTGACAGGCTGACCTGCTCCTCAGTGGAAGGATCTGTGTCATAAGGGAGTGAGCCTCCTGTCTCTGGGAGCAAGCAAGCTCATGTTGGAAGCCATTGGAGGGAGTGTGGTAGCTGAGATTCCTATGCCCGAGAGGGGCATATCTGGAGGGTGGGTGTCGCCTTGCTAGGCCTCATTCTGAGGCCTGGTCCTGAGCAGGAGGTTTCCTTGCATTCCTGAGAGTTGAGGACTTACAAAGTCCTGTGTTCAGCTCACAAAGAGCTTACAGTTTCCTCACTGGTGGTGGCCAACTCATAGGCTTCTGGGCCTTGAGCACCCAGTAGGTCAAGTACCTTGACTCTGGAGTGTGCTGCGAGGAGGTATTGATAACATCCCCATTTTCTGCAGAGGATGTGAGGGTGGACAGAGAGGGGAGTGTCCCTGTATAGATCCCAGACTGGCATGTATGGTGAGGAAGGGCTGTGTCTGGCATGAATGCCTGGGATGTAGCAATAACTACCTTGCCCGTCAGTTGACAGAGCAGTTACAGCAAAGTGGCCAAGCAGCTGCAGGCTTTGAGTTAAACAGACTTGGTTCAAGTCCCAGCTCTGCCCTTACTGGCTGTGTGATTGTGTGTGTATGTGCAAGTTACTTCCCCTTTCTGAGCCTCTGTTTTCCCATCTATAAAATGGGAACAATAACATTCAACTGTTTGGGCCGTGTGAAGATTGAACGAGGCAAGGCATAGAAAATGCTTATAGCCCAGTGCCTGGCACATATTAAATACGTAAGCAAGGGAGAGAGATTGTTTTCAATCTCACCTGCATGCCTACTCTTTCAATTCTATAAAGGAGGAAGCTGGAGCCAGAGAGATGGAAAAACTTGCTCACGTCCCATTGGTCGTTAGTTAATGGGGGCATCCTGCTGGGACAGCACCCACATAATACAGAGAAAAGGTGATGGTGTTGGTTGAGGTTAAGTTGAACCCCCAGTTCCACACAGCCAGTCCCTTGTCCCTGCACACACACCCACAAGCCACTGCTGCTTCTGGGTGTAACAGCACCTCCTAAGTCACCCCTTGTTCCATCGCTGCCTTCTCACCTAGACCTTGGCTCTGTGAGGATGGGGACCCGCTCGGGCTTATCCACACAGGCTCGTCCGCCCAGGCAGGCCCTGCTCAGAATCTCAGGAAGTGGCAGAATAAATGGAGCGCAGACTCTGCAATTTACAAAGCACTTCCCATATGTCCCCTCCTTTGCACCTCAGGACAGCTCTGCAAAGCACTTATTAATGTCGTTTTGCAGGCGAGGAAATGGGCCTGTGGGGGGTACTCAGTTGTTGAACTCATGAATAACTGCATGAAGGGAGAACCGAGCTGCCTGCCGCCCGGGCGTTTCTGAGGGTACCTGGGGTTGGCATGCCGCTGCCGAGGCCACCGTCCTGATGCTGCCTCCCTTCTCCACATTTCTTTTTCCCCAAAGGTGAAAAACGAAGGCTGCCGGAGTCTGTGGTGATTTAGGAAAGACAAATCCTAGTCCAGCCCAACTGCTCCGTCCTCTCCTCTCCAGCCTCCTTGAAGTGATGCTCCCTCACATGTGCACAGCGCTTCACAGTTAGCCGGGGGCCTTCAGTATTGGGATCTCTTCGAATCCTCCCACTACTCTTGGATGAGATGGGATGGGGGTGTTGGTCACAGTTTCTCAATAACTTACCCAAGGTCTGCCTGACTCTAGGCTCTTTCACTTAAGACCTGGGACAGATAGCACTCCCGTGCCTCAGTTTTCCCAGCTATATAAGCAGGCAGTTGTAATCAATCTCCGAAGTCCTCCTCACCCTCATGGTGAAGGAAAGGGCTGCAGTGTAGGTAGAGGCAGCAGGCCTGCGCTGAAGCCCAGCGCTGTGGTGCAGAGCCGGGGGAGCTTGGACAGGACTTGGGACTTCTCTGGGCTCGGGTCCCCTGTGTACCTCGCCAATGATAACACCGCAAATATGTGCGCATGGGTTAGATGGGATAGGAATGGAAAAGCATTCAGGAAATGCCCTCTCTACATGCTCTGGCTCAAGGCAGCCTCCTCCATGGGGCAGGGGGAGTTCTCCTGAGGACCCAGCTGAGGGTAGGTGTCCAATTTCAAACGAGGTTATTTTTGTGGAGAGAGGCAGGTGATGTTCAGGCTGTCTGTTCTAGAATGGGGTGAAGGGGCAGGGGTGGGAGCCCGGCCTCTAGTGAGGAATCTCTCTTGACCTCATGGCCTGCGTTCTCCCTGCCTACGTGGGGTGACACTAGTGGGAATCTGGGACCCACTGAACAAACTCGTTCATTTGGTCCACAGAGGCTCTGCGCTGGACCCCGTGGACATCAGGAGTCGAGATAGAGGGCTCCTGCCTGGTGGATCTTCTGGTCAGGTGTCAACCAAATACTCCCTCAATTAAATGAACATTGTCATTCATTACAGAGGGAAGGTACATAGTGCCTAGAGTATGAAGATGGGGGAAGAGATCATAGAACTGAAGCATGAGTAGGCATTACAGAGGTGAAGAGGAGAGGGAATGGCACGGGCAAAGGCCCTGTGGTGGGCGGTGGCATGATGCGAAGCCTGTGAGGCTGGAGCCATGTGGTGTGAGCAGGACTGGAGGTTCTGTGCGGAGCCTTGGAGGCCTTGTTGAGGAATTCCTCCTGGAAGCTAAGTCCTTCAAGGTTGGAAAGAGTCTTGGAGGCTATAGTTAAATGCCCCAATTGACAGATGAGGAAACTAAGGCCCAGAGAGCTAATATATTGGGTTGTCGGAAAAGTCATGACGCATTTTTTGCATTGAAAAACAGAAAAAATACGTCGTGACTTTTCCAACAACCCAATACTAAAAGCTACTTAACCATTTTTACCATGTGCCAGGTACCATGCTAAACAGTCTGCTTCCAACATCTTCTTTTGTTAACGTAGTTGGCATTTTACATTTAATTTAATTTAGCAGACTTAACCTGATATTTATCTGAAATGGTTTTCCGAAGAATTAAAAAAATTTGTCAAGGTGAATTATAACATACAGTTACCCATTTTCAAGTGTACAATTCAGTAGCATTTAGCACATTCACCATGTTGTACAACCACCACCTCTGTCTAGTTCCAAAGTATTTCCATCACTCCAAAGTAAAACTCCTTACCTATAAAGCAGTCTCTCCCCATGCTTCCTTCTCCCAGCCCTTGGCAACCACCAATCTGTTTTCTTTCTCTATGGATTTATCTGTTCTGGATATTTTCATATAAGTGGAACCATGCAATATGTGACCATTTGCGTCTGGTTTATCTTACTTAGCATAGTGTTTTTTTTTCAAGTTTGACCTAAGAGCAACTCTTTTTTTTTTCTTTTAATTATTTTTTATTATGAAATACACATTTTTTAGAATTAGTTTCAGCTGTACAACACAGTGCAATAGTTATACTTTTTACCCCTTGAAGTGACAACCCAGCATAGTGTTTTTGAAGTTCATCCATGTTTTAGCATGTCAGTACTTTGTTCCTTTATATGTCTAGTATTCCATTATATGTATATACTACAATCTGTGTATGCATTTATCAGTTTGTGGCATTTGCACTGTTTCTACCTTTTAGCTAGTGTTACGAGTGCTGCTATGAACATGAGTATTCACGTACTTGTTTGAGTACCTGTTTCCAGTTCTTTTGGGTATATACCTAGACATGGAATTGCTGAGTCATATAGTATGTCTATGGTCAGTTATTTGAGGAATCATCCAACTATTTTTCAAGCATTTCATATTCCCACCAGCAATGTATGAGGGTCCCTCTTTTTAAAATTAAATTTTATTTTTTAAAAATTGAGTTATAATTGACATACAACATTACATTGGTTTTAGGTATATAACATAATGAGTCAATATGAGGGTTCCTTTTTTTCCACATCTTTGCCAGCACTTATTTTCCATGATTTTGATTATAGCCATCCTAGTGGGTTCATTGCCTTTTATTTTTATTTATTTTTTATTTTTATTTTATTTTATTGGGGAATTGGGGGGATGGGAACAGTGCTGGGGAATTGGGGGAAGGGGAACAGACAAGTTGCTGTCGTTTTGTTCTTCAGTCTAGTTGTGGAGGATGTTGCTTCACTGGCCCAAGTTGGCACCATCATTGCGCTCTTCCCGGGCGAGGCAGATCAGTCGCCGGCTTCTGGACGGCTGCTCACTGCGGCTGCTGGCTGCTCACGCTGGCTGCTCACGCTGGCTGCTGGCTACACACGGTAGCCCATGGCAACCCACTGCCACAGGGGCTGCAGCCTATGCCGTCGCCGGCGACTCACGGCAGCCCAGCTCCAGGTTGAGCTGTTGTTCAGCATCTTAGCTGTGGAGGGCAGTGTCACTGGCCCTCATATGTGGGATCCGAACCGGGGCCCTCTGGCGTCCCAAGCCAGCTCTTAACCAACGTGCCACTCAGCCGGTCCTCATTGCCTTTTATAATCCTCACCATAGCCCAAATTCTTTTATTATCCCCATTTGGCAGATGAGGAAATGGAGGTATAGAGAGGTAACGTAACTTGCCCAAGGTCTTCTGGGGATGATGAGCTAATAAAAGTTTCATCATGACTCAGCTTGATAGGAAGGCACTCAACTGAAAATGCCCCTGTGTAGCTCTCCTTCCAAAGGAGAGGGGGCGCTGCACTGGAGAAGGCTTGTCCTTAGCTCAGAGTTTCCCTTCCTCACCAGATTTGGTGTGCAGTGCAGGATTAGAAGACTGGAGGCCCTCCCACCCCACTGTCTCCATAGTGGGAGAGCCCAAGAGCTGGCTGTCAGAAGAGGGAAGCCCACTGCCTAGTCAGCCTATTCCAGGCCGTGGGCTCGGGACAGAGATTCAGGGTCCTGTCCTCTGTTGTTTCCTTGGTCACTGACTGGCTACACGACTTGGCGTAGTTTGGTTCCCCTCTCTTGAGTTTCAGGTAGAAAGAATTTTTTCCATTTTCCCCATCTCTAAGACCTCTGGAAGTGCTATAGAGATGTAAACGTGGACTTTGGCTGGCGGGTCTGGTAGTGTCTTAAACTCTTATCACTTCCCAGGTGCTCAGAAGCAACGTACTCTCAGCCTTGGTTTGCTCATCAGTAAAATGGGTAGAATAACAGTGCCTCTCAGGGTAGATATGAGAATTACTGAGATAATATATCTGAAAGCTCCTAGCATAGAACTTGATACATACTAGGTATTCAATAAATGTTAACCAAACGAATGACATATAGAGGTGCTTGATAAGAGAAATATTGGTTTAGTTCTTTACCTTTTCCACCCCAAAATCTTGAAAAATGTTAAGTGCCAATGCACTCCGCAGCTAGAAGTAAAATGAGGATGTTTGTATAGGGTATTGGGGACTGTTATTTATCTTCTAGAATGAAGATGTGATCTGATGCTATACGACAGTCAGAAGCTTATGAAACAGCCCACTGGTGTCCTTCCCTCAGCCCTCAGGCTGGCCTGATGGATGAGTGCTCCCTCTTTTTACCTGAGTTTGGTACCCACTGCTACCCTTTTTTGCCTTGTCTGCTGGGGCTCTCAAAACCCAATGCAATTCTTTATGGCAGCACCTCTGTGCCACTGGATTCCTAACTTACTCTTCCCTTATTTGGTTTCTGAGCTCTGTTTGCATTTTGGCTCCTGGTGCATGTGTGTCCTGTGTGTGTGTGTGTGTGTGTGTGTGTGTGTGTGTGTGTGTGTGTGTGTGTGTGTGTGTGTGTGTGTGTGTGTGTGTGCAGGCTGCCTTAGAGCTTTTTTTAGGAGGAAGGTAGTGCATAGACCTGAAGGGGAGTTTAGGATATTTACAAATGTGCTTGCCTTGCTAGTGGGGAAACCACAGGCAGGCCATTCTGGTCTCTCTAAGAGGCTGGAGCCACCTTTGTGGGGACACGGCATTAGTTTAGGCAGCTCCCCCACATATCTGCGTGGTCTGGCTCAGACAACCAGGCCTTTCATGGGGCCTGGCTGTAGGCCCCAAATGTAGGCCAAGGGGAGCTTTTCCCTGCCCCCTTGGGCCTGCCTTCCAATCCCGCCCCCGCCCCCTCGAGAAGCAGCAGGGGGAGTGGGAGGAACATGGATGGGCTTTGCAGTCTCACACCCTGGGCTTGAGTCCCTGCTCCACTACCGATGGATATCTTTTTGAATTCTCGCAGAACCTCTTAAACAGGCTAACAATCTTGCCCCTTAATTGTCTTGCTTCTTCACCATGAGGCTCTGGTGAGCTCATGGATGAGAAAAGGCTCCGTAAAGTCCAGTGTCAATTATGTTTGGGTCTTTCCCAGCTATATTTCTGTAGGACGTCTAATCTCAGCTTTATAATGCTAACAGTAAGCGCTCAACAAATGTTAGCCATATGGCAGGTATGTGCTAGGAGCTGTAAACATTTACTTTCATTTAATTTCATCCTCAGGATGGCCCCTGGAGGCAGGTATTATAATCCCATTTTTACAGATGAGGAAACTGAGGTCCACAAAAGATGAGTGTGAGTGGCTTGCTCTAAGGTCACACCATTAGTTGTGGAATTGGATTTGAACCTAGGCCAGGCCAACTTCCAAGGCCTGTCATAGATTTAAGGCGTTAGTTGGGAGGTCACCCAAAACTGCTGCTTCCCTGCAGGGCCGGTGGGTGCCTCTGCTGTAGGCCTGCCGTTCCTGCTGGTTCCTGTAGGCACTGTTATCTCTGCAGGCTTGGCTCCTTTTCTGACTGATCACTGTAGGCCACGCCCCTCTCCAGGAGTCTTCCATGGTTTCTGGGGACTGCTTGGTCCCCTACTCTGTCTCCACCCACATAGGTACCTAGTACCTTACCTCATGCTTCCCTTTGCCACAGCCGCTTCTATTACCGGAGCCATTACCATTTCCCCTTCCCCTTTCTGCTGTCTTCATGTCCTCTCTGCACCTCAGACCTTCCTCATCTTCAGGTCTCAGCTCCAAGGTGGCCCCTGTCATTTGCCTCTTCCATAGGCGTTTATTTGGCACCTGCTCTGTGCCAGGCCTGCATCTGTCCCTGTCCTGTGGGAATGCCTGTCACATGGGAGAGGTGTCTATGAAAAATAGTGATTGCACAGCTTGGTCAGTGCTGTGATGGAGACAAACCAGGTTGCAAGGGCCAGGAGGCCCTAACTCTCCCTGGGGAAGAGACAGGGATGGAGGAACTTGCAGAAGGAGGAGGAGGGACTCACCTGGCAGATAGAGCAGATGACAGGATCCTAGGCAGAAGCAGCAGCCACGTGGCAGAGGAACGAAGGTGGATGAGAGGAGCGCTCTGAGTGAGGAGCCACATGTGGTCACCCTGGCCACCCTGGCGGAGCAGCTGCTGGGGGTCGTGGCAGGGGCTACAGAGTAGGGCCTTGATCTTGAGAGCAGTAGGGGGCCATCGAGGAGTCTTGAGCAGGGGAGGCGTCTGTCAGGCTTGCTCTTTAGACAGGCTTATGTTGTTGAAAGGGACAGAACAAACACCCATGGTGGGAAGAATTATAAGGACCAGACCCAGTCTCTCTGCCAGGCAGGACATAGCGTTATGGTTGCAGAGTCAGTGGATTTGCTTTTTGGAGAGAGCCCTCTGGTGTTGCATGGAGGCCGGAAGGAGGTGGAGAGACTGGAGGGCTGTGGACAGGCTGTGGAAATCACCCAGCGTGTTGCAGTGCAGGGGCCTGAGTGCATCAGGGTGGTGGGGTAGACGGAGAGCTTCAGGAGGTTGGATCCCTGGGACTCGGCTCCTTGGGGAGGGAGGAAATCCAGGTGGAGCCTGTTAGCGTGGGGCTGTGGGCAAATCGCCTAGAAGGAGCCCAGGCCCAGGAGGGCTCATCCTGGCTTTCGTGCTGGGTGACCCTGGACCAGCCTCTCCCTCCATGTGCCTCAGCTGTGAAGGAATTGGGGGAAGTGGCCTCCCCTGCTCTGACCAGCAGGTCTGTGACATGGCTGGCCCCGAAGGAGGGACACAGAGCCCATGGTGTAGCCAGCTGAGGCCTAGTCTGGGATTATCAAATCTGGCCAGGGCTGCTGTGGCCGGGGGCCAGACACTGGCATGGCTGCCATCTGAGAGGGCACGTCTCTGATCCTCGGATGCCCTCCCCACCTTCATAGTAGGCTCTGGCCTTCCTGTCAGCTGCCTTGGCTCAGTCTGTCTGGCTGCCACCCCAGAACCTGACTCCATCCAGGGTCTTCACTCTCCCGTGACTGGCCCCGGGAGGAGCAGCCTGGCTCTGGGGCCCCATTGGCCAAATCCTGCCTGGGCTGCACACGCCCCTGCCTCCCAGGCTGGCTGCCTGCCCACCTTGGGAAGAGAAGGAGGCCTGGCCTGGCCTGACACGGGCAGACTGCCTTGGAGCCAAGGAAGAAGTTGGAGTCTGAGAGGCTGTGTTCCGGGCCACCGCTGCTGCTCTGTCCCCTCCGCTGGTGCTCCAACCCAGGGGCTATATACTCCTCTCTTTGAGGAGAGTCGGGGGACAACCACAGTGAGGCTTGTCCCTTAGCTTGCAGGGAGTGGAGGGGAGGGTGGGATCTCAGCCCTGCTTGGAAGAGCTCAGTATTTCCTGCCTGACAGGGTGACAAGGCTCCTTAGCGTCCTCATTGGAAATCTCAGCTGGGAGTGCCAGAGCCCTGCAGAGTTAGACCCCAGAATCCTGGAACCTGGGCTGGCATGTCTGCCCACCTTGTGAGTCATAGATGAGTCTTGGGAGGAAAAGGGACTTGCTCAGGATTATATAGCACTTGAGGGACAGTGCTGGATTTGAACTCAAGTCTGTCTCTGTTCATCCCTCCACAAACCTTTGATGAGGTTCCTACTGTGTGCCAGGCCCTTCTAGGCATGAGCACTAGAGTAGGAGCTTCTCAAAGGGATTGGCCCGCTTTATTTTTGCATTCTCCGTGTTTGGCCCAGGGCCAATACAGAGGAGGTGCTCTGTGAATGATGGATGAATGGGTGAATGATGGATGAATGGGTGAATGAATAAGGCAAAGATCCTGCCTCTACGTATGTTGAGTCCATTTGGAAGATAGGGACTCCTTTTCATAAACAGGAAATAGGAGGTTGGTGGGAGTGGGGATTGACCAGGTGATAAGCAGAGAGGATTGGAATTCAGGTGTCCTGATGGCTGGTCTAGAGCTTTTTCCATCTTCAATTTCCTCATCTGTAAAATGGGGTCAACAGTCCTTACCCTCTGCCTTCCTCTGAGGATCCAGTGAGTCCGTGGATGTGAAAATATGCCTGTGAAGCAGGGACATTGTGTGTGCATGCCCAGAACTGCCCAGAACCCCCACACGGTCTGCCCCCTTTCTTCTGCCTGCTTACCCTCTGCATCGTACCTCCCTCATTTCCCTAGCTTTCTTCAGGGCTTCTTCTAGGAATGTTCTGTGCAGAACCCCTGGGTGAGAGAGGGGTTTGGGAAAGTGTGGGTGAATGGAGTCGGCCTACCTCCTCCCTCTACCATATCCCACACTCAGAAAGGCAGCCACCCAAATAAAAACAAAACAAAACAAAAGGCAGTTTCCCCACATCCATATCCATGCAGGCCCCCTGTGCGTACCAGGCTGAAAATGCCTTGGCAGTAGTTACCATGGTGACAGTCCTGCTGCCTGGACCACAGCAGCCTGTGAGATGCCTGCAAGAGCCTGCAAGCTTGGCAGTCTGGCAGCTCACAGGCCTCCACCCAAGCTGAAAACTCCTGGGACAGCTGTCCTCCTTTCTCTCCCCTTGGTGCCCAGCACTGTCCCTGGTACCTAGGGCTTCTTGGGAATGAGCTGCCTTTCTGGGGACCCACACACTGCTTTGGGTCAGAGAGGCCTCGTTCAAATCCTAGTTCTACCACTTAGGAGTGAGTGATCTTGAGCAAGTCATCTTGGTGTGTTTTAAATTTATCGAATTAGCTATGGGAGCCTCATAGGGGGAATTATCCAAGCAGTACAGACGCCCAATACAAGGGCTGTCACTGCCCTGAACTGTCACTGCCCCACCTACAGCAGTGGCAGGGTAGCATAGGGTCGTGGCACTCTTGGCTGCTGAATTCAGGCCCAGGGCCCTGGCTTTCTTCTCATCTCATCCGGAGGAGGCCCTATAGGTAGTGCAGTGTGGTAGGACCACAGACTTCAGCCAGACCTCTGGGGTCACAGCTGAGCTTTGCCACTTATTTGGACCTCAGTTTTCTCAACTGTAAGGTGGGATAATAATGAACCTACCTCGGGGGTTTGTTGTGTGGATAAGATTGAATTAGTACGCGTAAAGTGCTTAGAAGAGTATTTGATACTTAATAAGTCCTATATAAATGTTGGTGGCCACTGTTATCATCACCACAATTGGCAATGGCCACGAGACTTGGAACTCATGGGCTTGCCCCTCCTGTCGTTTTTCTCACACGTGCAGAAGTACCCAGCTTTGTTCACGGTCTAATCAGGGAGAGTGGGCCCGAGAGATGGGATGGCAGGTTGGCTCCCTCCTCCCCGTCCCACCCCATCTAAGGGACTGACAGGCACTCGCCACTTCTTCTGCCTGGGGACTGAGAGAAGCTGGGCCCTGGGCAGAAACTCTACCTCTAATTCATGAGTTTGAGGATTTTCTCAGCTTGTTCTCCAGCTGGCAGCTGCTGTAACCCTGGCCGGGTTCACACAGCTGCTCAGAGACGGTCCAGAGCCCTCCCAGTCAATAGAGCTAAGTGCTAAAGACAAATGAGCACCCAACAGAGGTGTCATATGAAGAGGAAGGAGGCCTTGGGGGGTGAAATAGGAGCTGCTTCTTGAAACACTGTTGGAAACGAATCCCCAGGCTTGACGGTTAGAGGGCTCACTAGGCCTCCCTGCATAGAGAGGGGGAATCTTTCAAGAATGAAGGTCAAGCTGAGGCAAGACTTTAAAAAGCTGGTTCACAAACTGAAGCAAGGAGGACTGAATTCTCTGCACGATTCCTTTCCCCCATCCCCCTCTTTTGGGTCCAAGGTCATGCATGATAACATGGAGTTGTTGGCTAAAAGGAAGCTGGGTGTAAGTGACACCCTGGTTGCCTCCTGGGGTCTGATCTGTGGGCTGGAGGGTAGTGACCACTCTTGGAGTTGGGGTCTGGTGGGAGGGAGCCCTGGGGTGCCCTCTCTTCTGCCTCCGGCCTTCAGGTCTCACAGATGGGCAGACCCAGGGGACCCTGCAGTGAGCTGACCTCTCTGTCCCTACCTGTTCCCCAGGGCTTTGCCTCTGTGTTCTCGAGCCGCCAGTCCCGGAAGTCGGCCTCACGTGCAGAGGACAGCGCCATGGCAGACACTGAAGGGTACCGGAACCCCACAGAGGTGCAGATGAGCCAGCTGGTGCTGCCCTGCCACACCAACCAGCGTGGGGAGCTGAGCGTGGGGCAGCTGCTCAAGTGGATTGATACCACGGCCTGCCTGTCTGGTGAGACTGTGCGTGGCATAGCCATCCTCCCACCCACTGGCCCCACATACTCAGAAGAGAGGCCTTGCTTTTCTGAGATGGTCACTGTCCCCATGAGTGCCACATTTGTCCCTCATCCCAGCCTTTGCTCATGCTGGTCCACCTGCCTGAAATGCCCTCTTGATGCTCAGCTCTGGCTCAAACCCTCCAGCTCTGAGTGCCCTTAGGTCCCTGCTCTGACACAGTGTGGCTTTAAATGTGGCTGCTCCAAAATTGGCTTGAGAGTGCTGCGAGCCAAGATCATGCCGCCTGCCTTAAAGAGCCGAGCTGAGCTGAGTGGAGCTGAACTGAACTTTTTTCATTCCTTTTGGTGTCCCAGTATTCTCCATCTCACAGGGAGCTCATAGGCTTGGGGCAGGGGCAGAGAGGTGACCCCGCTGCCCCACCCCCTGCCACTGTTGTATGGGGACAGGGAAAGAGAGGTGAAATTGGGGCCGTGGAGAACAGACCAGAGACACTGACCCAGCCCTGGTGGCAGAGAAGGAATTCTAGAGGGACTAAGGCAGGGGAGCAGAGTCCTGAGGGTAAGAATGACTCAGGCAAGCAAACAAAGGTGGGTGAAGGTGGGCAGAGGTGCAGGCACTTCTAGAAGGTCAGGAAGTAGAACAGCATGGCGTGATCATTCAGCCATTCAAAGTTATTTATTGAGTGTCTACTGTGTGCCAGGCACTGTCCGGGGACTGGGACATAGAGTGAACAAGGCAGGCAAAAATCCTTGTCCTCAAGTAACTTGCTGTTGAATAGAAGGGACAGACACTAGATGGACGAAACTCAGAGATATAGCAGTAACCGTAGTAGCCATGGAGAAGAAAAGTGAAGAGGGGGGCGGGTGTGGGTGAGAAGGCACGGCCTTAGGTCAGGGTCTCTGACGTCTGATCAGAGGCCTGTGTGACATGGCCTCTGACATGGGAGGCTGCTAACGCATGGCTTTCTTCTCTCGTTGCCAGCGGAGAGGCATGCTGGCTGCCCCTGCGTCACGGCCTCCATGGACGATATCTATTTTGAGCACACTATTAGGTAAGTGGCCCCTCCTGCCTCTCTGTCCTTTTGGGCTCCCCACCACGAGCCCAGGTCCCCGATCCTGTCTCCTGCCTGGAACCTGACGTGACTAAGGGCCTTTGCAGATGGAGCAGAAACCTCTGGGGAGCAGCGACCCCGCTGCAGGGTCTCTGGAACAGCGGTGGGCTGGGAGCTGGCCTGCTGCTGGGTGCGGTGGGATGGGTTCCCTTGGCCAGGGTGGGGCCAAGGAAGTTGCTTCAGGTTTGGTGGTAGATGTTGCTGAGGCAGCATCATGGGGTACTGAGTGACTTTGGGAAAGTCAGTCTCTTCCTCTGGGCCTCAGTTTTCTTATCTGCAAAATGGAACGGATTAGACTCAATCAGTGAATGCCTTTTTGAGCTAGGACATTCTCTGTGGGTCACTGGTCACTAGACTGTAGGGAGATCCCTAGATAAGATGCCTTGGCAAAGCCTGAGCCAGAAGCTTGGGTCATTTAATCTCTGCTCACATACCTTCAGGGATGAGGAGCTCACTACCTTATAGAATTTTTTTTTTTTTTTAATGTCTGTACTGGTTAGAAAGCTCTTGATTACACCGTGTTGAGTTTTGTCTTCACAGAGCTTTGCTGGGACCCTAGGAGCACGCTAAGCCCTCAGTCCAGCACTGTAGGGGCTGCATAGAGTGCTCTTTTCCCTGGGCCTGCTCCTAAACCTGCCATCAGTGCCTAGGACATCAAGTGCAAGGGCTTATTCAGGACTTTCTGGGTGCCCAGAGTGCTGAGGTTAAGGAAGACGTTTGGCCAGTCCTGCATTGATGTATTCAGTCCTTCGTCACTACTTGTACCTTTCCCAGACCAGGGCCCATGCTGGGTCTGTGGTCCACCGAGTCAGCTTCAGCATAGTCCCTGAGCCCCAGCAGCGCCCATTCTGCAGGAAGGCAGATGTAGAAACATAATTTCAATTCATAGGCGTAAGTTCCATGCTAATAATGACCTCTGATATACTCGTATGGGTGCATAGTAATACTTTTCCTAATATCTTTTTATAATGACTCGGTTTTTTAAAAAAGATTTTTATTGGGGAATTGGGGGGATGGGAACAGTGCTGGGGAATTGGGGGAAGGGGAACAGACAAGTTGTTGTCGTTTTGTTCTTCAGTCTAGTTGTGGAGGACCTTGCTTCACTGGCCCAAGTTGGCACCATCATTGCGCTCTTCCCAGGAGAGGCAGATCAGTCGCCGGCTTCTGGACGGCCGCTCACTGCGGCTGCTGGCCGCTCACGCTGGCTGCTGGCTACACACGGTAGCCCATGGCAACCCACTGCCACAGGGGCTGCAGCCTACACCGTCGCCAGCGATTCACGGCAGCCCAGCTCCAAGTTGAGCTGTTGTTCAGCATCTTAGCTGTGGAGGGCAGTGTCACTGGCCCTCATATGTGGGATCCGAACCGGGGCCCTCTGGCATCCCAAGCCAGTTCTTAACCATCGCGCCACTCAGCCGGCCCATGACTCGGTTTTTTATTTACAAAAAAGTTGTAGATTGTACTGAGAGTTCCCATATACCCCACATCCAAATCCTCTATTAGCATCTTACATTCATATGGTACCTTTGTCACAATTACTAAACCAATATTGATGTATTACTTGAATGCCATTTTAATACATTAGCCTATTTAATCCTCAGAACAACACTATTTAGGTCCTGGCAGTTATATCCTCATTTTACAGGTGAGGAAACTGAGGCACAGGAAAGTGAAGTAACTTGCTTAAGGTCATATAGCTAGTGGAGGACTCAGGATATACTACCAGGCAGGCAGGCTGGCCCCAGAGCCTTTGCTTTTAACCAATGAACTACATTTCTTTTATGTCTGGGGGTGGGTGTAGTTCCACAGAAGATAGTCAAGGGGGACTTCCTGGAGGAGGTGTTTGAGCTGGCTCCAGTACTGTCAGCACAGTATGTAGTGACACTTTAAAGAACAACAGAGCTGCTCTGGGCCAGCTCTGGGGCTCTGCTGCCAACACAGGTTTTGGCACTCAGAGGAGCTAGGGATAGAGAGGGCTGGCAGGGGGATGCTGCATGTATGATGGATGGACCTGCTGCAGAACCCAGCAGAGTGAAGGTGAGTCTGGGCAGAGGAGGGTGTGGGTGGAAGGAGGAGATGGAGAGGATCCTGGGACAGAAGACAAGCTGGGAAGGGGCCTGGAGCATGGTTGGCGGCCAGGAAAGGTGGGAAGGCTTTTTTGTTTGTTTGTTTGCTTTTTGCAATTTACAAATACTTCAAGATATCTCTGAAGGATAAGAACTGTTTTTAAACTTAACCTCAGGGCCATTACCACACCTAAACAAAATTAGCAATAATTCTCACAAACATCAAATATCCACACTGTCTCATGAATATGTTTCTATTTTGTTTTACTTCACAGTTTTTGTTATTTAAGTCAGGATGTAAATAAGGTTATAATTGGTTGCTATGTTTCTTAAGTTTTGTTTTTAATCTATAGATGCTATACCTCCCCCTGCCCCGTACTCTCCCCCCACCATCTGCCTCTCTCCCTCGTCACCCCCTCCTTTTTCCTTGACATTTATTTGTTAAGGAAACATGGCCATTTGCTCTCAAGAGTACTTCGTCATCTGGGTTTTGCTGTTAGCATCACTGTGGCATCATTTGACATGTTCCTCTGTCCCCTGAGAGTTTGAACAGTCCCCTGGGGAAGAGCTTGAACAGGGGTCATATTTGTTTATGGGAGCAGCCTCTGTGATGTGAACACCTGGAGGGGTGCTGGGGAGCTAGGGGCGTGAGGGGCTCCCCAAGGAGGCTGGGCAGTGACCGCGGGGAAGGAGCCAGTTTCAGCCTGAGCTGTGGGATCGAGTCCAGAGGGGTGTCTGCTTGGCTTTAGGGGAAGCCAGAGAGGAGGAGGGTTGATGAGGGGGTCAGAGGAAGAGAGTCACAAATTTCTTTCTTTTTTTAATAGCACTATAGAAAATAAACTTTTATTTTGAGGATCATGGATGCTTTCATTCTATTTTTTTTATAATGAAAACTTGCAAAATTCTAGAAAAGTTAAATATACAATGATTACCATCACTGAGATTCAGTAATTAACATTTTGTTCAATTTGCTTGATGTATATATGGATAAATAAATACATAAACCTCTCTCTCTCTCTCTTTTTTGCTAAACCATTTGAAAGTAATATCCTAAAAATGACAGTCCTCTACATGACTGTTAGAACAGCTAAAAAAAGATGAACAGAAATGAACAAGTCAGCATAGGGCAGGCTAGGTGGCTCCTCCAGGGATTCTGGCTGTTTCTGTAGATGTGGGAATTATTCCAGCGGGACAGGCTGCAGCTAGAAAGAGCAGGGCCAGTGCAGTCAACAGAATCAGTCTAGAATCCTGGCTCTGCCACTTTTTAGCTGGGTGACCTTGGGCAAATGGCTTACCCTCTCTGATGCTCAGGTTCCCCCTAAACCTACCTGCCAAGCTTATTTGGAGGCTCACATGAGGTAGTGCACAGTGCCTGACACATAGTAGGCTTCCTTTAAGTGTTTTCATTTTCCTTCCCAGCCTCTGCTAATAGCCCCTTGCCCTTCCTAGGCATTCAATAATTGTGGAATGTATTAATTCGGCAGGCCACTATTTATGGAGGACGTGCCCTATGTCCTGTGTCCTGTGCCCTGTGCTAGGCCTTGAAGAGTCAGTGGTGGTCTTAAGTGGAGCTTAAGGATTGTAAGGGAGACAGAGGCCAATCTGCCGGAAAAAGTGTTAGGAGAGTGAAACTTATGGGGCTACAGGAGGGTGGGGAGGGCTTCCATGAGGAGGGGACCATTGAATCGAGGGCAAAAACAAACTCGAGTGTTCACTGGACAAGGGGGAACAGGGGAATGGGAGCAGATAAATGAAATCACGCCACTTCTCTCAGCCTCAGCTGCCCCTACTGTAAAAGGGGTGCTAACACTATCTTGCTGGGTTGCTTTGAGTACTCAGGTGACGTTGCAGATGTGATTCTGCTCTGTAAGCCATGCGTTCTCCTGCCAGTTCCCCTCAGCAGAGGCTCCACAAGTATCTGGGGTCCCTGCTTCCTCCCTCGGTACCCTCTGGAAGGCTCACCTCCTGCTTTTCTCTCCCAGTGTTGGACAAGTGGTGAATATCAAGGCCAAGGTGAACCGGGCTTTCAACTCCAGCATGGAGGTGTGTGGGGCAGGCACTGCCTGGGTGTGAGTGGGTGCTGAATGGGTTTTCTATCTCCTCTCCATTCTCAGTCCCCAGCCCAGGCACACTCACACTTGCAGAGCCCTGGTTGAGGCAGCAGAGTTCTGAACTAGCTGGCAGGACTGGAAGGATCCTAAGGATATCTTCCTGTCCAATACCCTATAACACAGAGGGGAAAACTGAGACCCAGGGAGGGGAAGGGACTTGCCCCAGGTCACCAAGCCACATGGATCCCAATGTGGGACTTGACTTGCAGCCTCCTGGGTCTTCACGCCTAGCCTCAAACCCTCTCTGCAACAGTCACATGGTTGCGAAAATGCAGGGAAGCCAGCCATTGTGCCTGACCCTGGAGGCAGCAGGGCTGGAGCAGGGAGAATACTGGGCTTTGGTCCTTTAGCTTACTTCCAACAGTCTCTGTCTCCCCGTCTGTAAAGTGGGAGCATGATTCCTGTGCTGCAGGGTTGTTGAAGGACTCTTTGGTGATGCACAGGGCTCTGTTTCCCACCCGTGGACATCAGACCCAGACCACTTCACCCAGACGGGCCAGTGGTTACTGAGGGACCACTGAGACTGGGAGAGCAGAGCCCTGACTGTGCCTCTGGGCACCCCATAAATGCCCAGGTACCCCTCAGGCACTCCCCACACATCTGTCTTTTCAATTTAGCCAACACTTTTGCTTACTTTAAGCCCTTTCCTAGATATGGTCTCATTTTAATCCTCTCAATAGCCCCGTGAGGGTGGATATGACCATCCCCACTTTACAGATGAGGAAACTGGTGCCCAGGGAAGGGAAGTGACTTCCCAAAATTTCCCAGGGAGCCAAAGGCAGAATTAGAACCTACTCTAAGTCTCTAGCCTCCTAGATTTGGTGAGTGATACAGAAATAGCAGAGGCCGAGGCTGGGGTGGGACTTGCTGTCTCATTGGGCTGTGGGGCCTCAGGTTGGTGAGATCTATTTCTTCCCTCCTCTGTCCACCTACTCTTCCTCTCCAGGTGGGCATCCAGGTGGTCTCCGAGGACCTGTGCTCTGAGAAGCAGTGGAGCGTGTGCAAGGCCTTGGCCACCTTTGTGGCCCACCGGGAGCTCTCCAAGGTAGGTAGCTACACCTGGCTGCTAGATGCTACTGGGCCACCTAGGTTCCTGTCATGGCAGGCTTGAACCAGGGAAGTAAAGCTAGGGGTTGGCAGAGGGGCGAAGGTAGGGGCCAGGCAGGGAATCCACAGCCCCCAGAGAGGCCCACTCCCACTGTGATCTGACCCCAGGCGCCTCCTTCTCTCGTTTTCCCCACTTCTCCCTGTGCGTCTCACATGAGGATTCTTCAGGCCTCACCATTCCCTTTCAGGGACTGCTGTGACCCCTCTCCCTGTCCTCTGGGCATTTGCTTAAGAAGGGGGACTGGGGACATTTGGAGGATGAACATGATGTATCAGTCAACATGGAGACAGGAAGATGGGGAAAAAGGGGGACAAAGACTTGTAACCATCCAGCAACCCCAGGCGTGAGATGGTGGCTGGTGGTACGGGCCCTGGTGCTGTTTTAGGGAACTTTTCCTGAACATCCCCCATCCCACCCCTGCCCACAGGTGAAGCTGAAGCAGACCACGCCGAGGACAGAGGAGGAGAAGACGGAGCACAGTGTGGCGGCTGAGCGCCGGCGCTTGCGGCTGGTCTATGCAGACACCATCAAGGACCTCCTGGCCAATTGTGCCATTCAGGATGGTGAGCGGCTGGGGATGGGGAGGGGGCCTGGCCTCATGCATGCCCCCCTCTGCCCTGGGCCCCCAATGGACAGAGGGAAGAAGGGAGTTTCCTTGGGACGTCCATCCACTGGTGGCCTCAGGCCTGGCTGGCTCTCTTCCCTCAAGGTCTCCTTCAGGGAAAGGAGAGTGTTTGGGCCTCTCGCCCAGCTCCCAGTAGCCATGAGGATGGAATTAAGACATATGGAAAATGCTTTGACATACACAAAATTCATTTGGGTCTCTAGGATTCAAGGTATTTGGGAAGGTAGTATTGAGTTTGGCCGTGAAGATTCTAGGATTTTTAAAAAGCATATAGGGAGGTAGGTAGACAGACAGACAGACAGACAGACAGATAGACATAGGTGTAGGTGTTGGTGTAGGCATAGAGATATAGATAGAATAAAAAGCAAGACTCCTACCCCAAACCCAGCCACTCCCCCCCCCCGGCACCTATTGTTCCTGTTTTGGACATCTTTCTAGAAATATTCCCTGCATATTTAAGCACACTATATATTATTTAGTGCCTCCCCTTTTTACCCAGAAGGGAACATACAGTACAATACTGTTCTGTGTCTTGCTTCTTTCTTCTTAAAAGTGCATCTTGGATATTGTTCTATAACAACACACTCAGATCTACTGTGGACTGGTAGGATTTTGACAGGTGGAGAGATGCAGAAAGGTATTCCTGACAGAGGACACAGGTTAGGCAAAGGCCCAGAGGGGTTACCTCAGATTTGCTCACTGATCCCCGGAACGTTAAGATGCGGAGTCTTCCTTAAAACCTAAAGGAGGCAATTTTCGGACAGGTCAAAGGTAGTTCGGCTGCCCAGAGTGGGAAGGGAGCAGATGGAACCAGCTAACCCCAGTGAAAACTGTGGGCATGCCCTATTTTTGCTGGGCCTGGGGGCTGTGGCTGGGCACAGCTCTTTCTACCTTCATTGAGGTTTCTGGAGCCATCCAGAAACCTCCTGTCCTGACCGCCCTTCTGCCCAAAGGTCAGTCCAAATGCCCTAGCCTGGCATCCAGGCACTTGGCTGACCGCTCAGTCTCATCTGGTGCTGTCCCTTACTTGCCCTCAGCTCCAGCTAAGCCAAGGCCTGGCTGCTCCTTGTGACTGCCCTGCTGTCCTGCCTCCAGACCTTGGGTCAGGCCTTTAACCTCCCCTCCTCCCTGCTTACGGCATTTCTGAGCAGCCTGCAAGCCAAGCAAAATGTCCCCTCTTTGATGTGCCCTCCCTGACAAGATCTGTCTCCCTGGGAGATGAGAGATGCAGGGCACCTCCTTAGGTTGGGTGGGGGCATATCAACATCTGTTTCCCTGGCCCCCCAGGGTCCTGCCTCTCTTATGAGGATGTCCTAATGCCATTGCCTCTGAGGGAAAGGGCATGCCAGGGCAGGGGGAGGGAAGACCTATCCTTTTTGAGAGCATGCCTCCTGAGTTTGCACCAAGCGCCTTAGAACCCTGATCACATTTCATATTCATAGTCCTATTGGGTTAAGTTTGACATTTGCCCTTTACAGGGGAAAAAACTGAAGTTCAGAGAGGCTACTCGACTTGCCCAAGGTCATATAGCCTGTATGGGGAGGAGTTAGGGTTCCGACCCAGGTGTGTCTTGTCTCAATGCTAGTGTTCTGTCCTCTGGTCTGTGCCAGCCTCATCTCTCTCATCTGCATTCCTCCCATTCCTTATCCAGGTCCAGCACACTTGGTGCTGAGTAAATAAAAGAATCTGGGTGGGGTGGAGTGGTGTTGGTGGGTCCCAGGCTGCCCATGGGGAGGGTCTGCCCTTGGGAAACTTCTCACCTACCCTCTCCCTCCCTCTGCCCCTCCCTGGTCAGATCTGGAGAGCAGAGACTGCAACTACATGGTGCCGGCTGAGAAGACCCGCGTGGAGAGCGTGGAGCTGGTCCTGCCCCCCCATGCCAATCACCAGGGCAATACCTTCGGGGGCCAGATCATGGCCTGGATGGAGAACGTGGCCACCATTGCTGCCAGGTGAGGGGTGAGGGTGCTGCCTCTGCCGCCCCTCCATTCTCCCCTCCTTCCCTTGACCACCTCCCTCTGGGGGAGAAACCTAGGTTTGGGGTTGGCATGCAAGGCCTCAGAAGCTTGGCCGTTCTGTTAGAGTAACCTGGGACATTCAGATCCAGAGAACCAGAGAGCAGTGATTTCCTCTGAGCTGGCCATTCCTTCCTCGACTTAAAAAGATCCTTTCTTTTTTTCAGTTCTCTGAAAATCAAGCCATTTGCCCTTCCCCTTCCCATCCTCCACAAAGCCCCTCTGACTGTTCCCTTCTCCCTAGAGGGGAAACTAATTCCTTCCTTCTTCTACAACCTCTGTGCCTGTCCTGGGCTCATTCTACCCTGACTATCTGGGCATTTTTTATAGTTATGATAACTGATGCTCACTAACTGACACTCTCATACCTCCGTGACTTTCTACTTGTTCCCTCTGCCAAGAGTGCTCTTCCCAACCCACACCCTTCTTAGGCAAATTCTTCCTCACCTTTTAGAGCCCAGCTCCAGCGGCTCCTCTTCTGTGTTTAATGGGTGGAACATAATGCCACATAAGTGATGCCCAGGCTGAGGGCAATAAGATCTCAGAGGAAGATCAGAGGCCCTGTAGCCAGGGAAGGCTTCCTGGGTAGAGGAAGGACACTTCAGCTGGGCCTTTGGGTAGCTTTGGGTAAGGGGAGGGCTTCCAGGCAGTAGGAACAGCAGGTGCTAAGGTATAAAGGTTGGAAGGAAAATGGGGGCGGGACTTACCCGAAGCCCTGCCCTAGACTTTTTCCTGTCAACTTAAACTCAATCCATGCACATAGACCTCAGTATTCTAAGCTGTGAAATGGAACTTTTGTTTTGTTCTTCTGGGCAGGGCTTCACTGGGTTGGTTAGGAGTGGGTGGGCCAGAGGGTGGTGCATGTGGTTTTGGCTGGGTCTGGGGATGGGGGTGGGGAGAGGAGGCTGGCTCAAGCCAGTGGCTGAAGCATTTGGGACACTTCTCCTGGCCTCTCAACCCCTGGCCTCCTCCAGCCGGCTGTGTCGTACCCACCCTACACTGAAGGCCATTGAGATGTTTCACTTCCGGGGCCCATCCCAGGTTGGGGACCGCCTGGTGCTCAAGGCCATCGTGAACAACACCTTCAAGAACAGGTGAGGTGGGATGGGCGGGACCGGGGTCCTCCTGGGCTGAGGGCTCTTTCTGACTAGAGAAGGGACCCAGCTGCACACCTGGCTGGAACCCTTTGCCCTGCTGATGAGGTCTAAACCCTGCCCTGCTGCTAGATCCCTTCACCATCACCAAGATTCAGCTCTGATGGTGCCCTCCTCTGGGCTTCCCAGTGTTGTGCCTCCTGCTGTCGTGGATCGGACCGTGTGTTTAGTGTGTGTCTCTCTCCGGGCTCCTGCCGTGGGCTGGCTACACACACAATGGAGACTCAGATCATAGGGCCACCTCTTGCCAGTCATTATCAAACCTTTTCCCACCTTTTTGCTAAAACAACACTTAGTTCCCCAAGCTCTTACCTTTGGCATGAATTCTGATACTTACTCCCAGGAAAGCTTACTTCAAATATCTACCTTTTTTTGGCAATTTCAGAGATCATGGTGTAGTTGTAAAAAGCAAAGGATCTGGAGGCAGGCTGCCTGGGTGCAAGTTTGGCTCACCTCTTACCAGCTGTGTGACTTTGGGCAAGTTACTTAACCCCTCTGAGCCTCAGTTCTTTCACCTGTAAAATGGGGGCTCGTCACAACTATCTTATAGTTGTAAGGATTCAATGAAGTATTACTAGTAGAACACCAGAGAAAATGTTCAGCGAAGGTCAACCATTGCTGCTATTATTATTATTATTATTATTAGTTATTATTATTTGCAGTCTGACCAGCACACATTGTGCTGCCCTGCAGGGTAAAAGCCCTGACCTAGTTGCTGTGAATCCTGATTTCTGGCTCAGATTCTCTTCCGTACTGTTGTGTGACCTTGCCCTCTGCTAGGTCTTGGTGTCTCCATCTGTATCATGTCCACATTCTGGGATCACAAACATTCCTAAATGAGGTGGATGGTGGTGGCTGCTATTTTATAATTAGTGAAGACAGTCAGATATACAGAAACAGCATCCACTCACCTGTCAGGATCATGCCTGTTAGGGCGCTGGTGAATGTGCGTGGAGTGAACACTTTTTCTAATATGGCTTTGTACCTCCACCTCCTCGCTTATGTCCTTCCATGACATATTTTCATTTTCATAACATTATCATTACGTGTCTTTTTATTTATTTATTTATTTTTATTTTTAATTTTTTTTATTTTTTATTTTTAGCTGAGCCATCCCGCCACCTGTTGGCAGCTCACGGCTGCTCAGCTCGGGCTGACTCGAACCACTGTTGCTCAGAGCTCAAACTCTTGAGCGAGCTCTTAACCAACTGAGCCACTCAGCCGGCCCCTCATTACGTGTCTTATATGTATGTTTGTTGGCCCATCCCCTGGCTGTTACCCGTTGAGGGCACGGGCCTGTCAGGCTTATTCATTTCTGGGTCCCCAGCGAGTGGCACAGGGACAGGCATGCATAGGTGCTCTGTAAACACTGATGAAAGGGTACAGTTCTGGGTTGCCTACCAGTGGACTCTGATCTGCTGCTGGAAGAACTGTAGGAGTGCATGTGTGTGTGCATGTACATGTGTGTGTGTGCCCGTGTGTTGGGGAGGGGGCATGGCCTTGGGAAGGCCTGTTCAGCATGAGAGCAGCCCTCCTTCCCTCAGCATGGAGGTGGGTGTGTGCGTCGAGGCTTACCGCCAGGAGGCCGAGACCCAGCGCCGGCACATCAACAGCGCCTTCATGACCTTCGTGGTCCTGGATGCAAATGACCAGCCCCAGATGCTGCCTTGGATTCGGCCCCAGCCTGGGGTGAGTCAGGGCAGGACCATGCCCCGCCACCAGCTCCCCTCCCTCTCTGCCAGCTTGGGGATAGCCCATGACAGGCCCTGGGAGCAGCAGGCTCAGCTCTGCCCTTCTGCTGGGACATAGCCAGTGCTAAGTGTCCTGGTGTGATCCTCAGAGATGCCCCTTGTGCCAGGTGGGCACCTTGTTCTGCCTGAAAGAATTCAGACTCTGTGTGGGCCTGGCTCATAGTTAGTTGTTAACAGGCATTCATGGGCCTGTAGAGTTGGAAGAACACTGGCTTTGGCTCAGATGTGGAATGGAACCGCCTCTGTCATGTTCTAGCTGGTACCTTCTGTGGGCTTTCAGCCCCCATCTGTAAAGCGGGCATATCTGCAGTCCTGGCCTTACAGGGCTGTGGGATGTCTGGGATACTGACCCTGGGCCTGGCTAAGGCCTGCAGGCACTCAGAAAGTGGTGATGTTATCATGATAGTGACAGGAGAACAAGGAATACAGGGCAGAGAGTGAGGGGCCTGGGTTCAAAGGTTAGCCCTTAAAAAATACTTTTCTGTGGGCCAGGCCCTGGCTTGCCTCCGGGGGGCCAGGGAGTGACCTTGGGGAGGCCTTTCCCTCTCTCTGGGAAGGTCCCTGTCCTGCCTGTCCACCTCACAAGGCCGAGCATGGGCTGTGAAAACTCCTTGCGCTGTAGCTGGATGCTGGGCGGTCAAGAGTGAGTGATAAGTGGAGGAGTGGGGAACCTGGCAGACGGGTGGCATAGTGTACAGTCCCCAAGGTCCTTTCAGACCTTTGCTATTTAATGCTCATTAGTGAGGAGACATAAGAAATAGTGGTTAAGAGGACGGGCTCCGAGGTAGGCCATCACAGGTCTGATCCTGGCTCTACTCCTACCCTTGTGACCTTGGGCAAGTCACTTAACCTTTTGATGCCTCAGTTTCCTCTCTGTAAAATGGGGATTGTGCTAGTTCCAACCTCATAGGGTTGCTGTAAGGTCTAGATGAAATTTTGCATGGAAAGTACTTTAGAAGAGGGCCTGATACATAGCAAGTGCTCAATAAATATGGATGCTTCTTAGGGACCTCTTTCTACGGAGAGGAAACTGAGGTCCAGTGAGAGCAGGCGGTGTCCCCAGAGGGGTTGGAGCTCAGTGACCTGGCACTTTCTAGTCCGGGCTGCTGTGACTCTGGCTGTCCCAGTGAGGCCTGAACTCCACTTAAGGGTGGCAGGGCCTCTTTGGGTACTTGGGGGGGGAGGGGGCTGGGTAGGGGTGAGGGAGTCAGTCATGGGGGCGGGACAAGCTGGTTTCACAGTTTGTCCCTGCTTCTCCCCCCAGGACGGCGAGCGGCGGTACCGAGAGGCCAGTGCGAGGAAGAAGATCCGCCTGGACAGGCAAGTCGGGGCTGAGTGGTGGGAGGGCACACAGGGCTCAGGGCTGCCAACCTGCACACAGGCCTCAGGGACTCTCATTCCTTCAGTGCTGCCCCCGTGCTGGGCATTGGCTGGGCCCTTTGCATCCGTGCAGCCTCATTCCACAGTGGTCTGACTGGCCCATTGTCCAGGCAAGGACACCAAGGACAGAGGGATTAGGTGGCCACAGGCACACAGATAAGAGTGATCGGCAGAGTGAGAATTTGAACCTGGTTGGATGTGGCCAGTTTGAAATCCTGTGTTCCTTCCATTGAGTCTGATGCCCATTTGACAGATGAAGAAAGTTCCTGAGAGGAGAAGCGATTGCTCAAGATGCAAACCCAGGTGTAAATGACTCTGCTAAGGAAGCACTTTACAAATTTGAAAGAGCTGCAGACACGCCAGGGGGCACCATCACCATCCATTGTTAGTAAGGAAAGTGTGCTTTCATGGAGTATTTACCATATGCCAAGCCCTGTTCTCCTCATGATGACCCTATGAGGCAGGTGTGACTACTGATCCATTTCACAGATGAGGATACTGAGGCATAAGGGTGAAGTTGCTTTAGCTCAGCAAGGGCGTGGGGCACTGAGCCTTCACCCAATACCCTTAACCCCCTGTCCCTTCCCACCTCTGACTGAGTTTGTGCGTTCTCACTGGTGTTCTGTGTGCCCGTCCAGTCTCCCTGGCTATACAGGAGTCTCACCCGCCTGCTGGGCTGAGCACAGGGCTTGGCACACAGTAGGCCCGCAGTGAAGTCTGTCCAAAGAGATGGGCTCCCAAGGGACTACGGTTGTCATCTTCCCTCTCTTCCAGGAAGTACATTGTGTCCTGTAAGCAGGCAGAGATGCCTCTCTCTGTCCCCTGGGACCCTAGCAATCAGGTAAGGCCCTCTGCTTTGAGGGGAGAGTCCTTGGGCCCACCGCCATCCCCACTTACCCCCCAACCTTCCCCTGTTGTCATAGTGGGTTTGGAGGTAGGCCCTAAGGGGACAGGATACTAATATCTCAAGATTGGTAGAGTTAGCAAAGAGCTTTCCTATGTTCCTGTTTGGAGAAGGGGTTTGAGCCCCTGAGCAGCTTGTCCAGGGTGACTAGGGAAGTCGGGCCAGGCCTGGGCCTCTTTCCCCAAAGCCCAGCACCCACCCTTCTTCATGATCCAAGTTCCTCTCCCTGACCTCAGCATGGCCTCGGCACGGAGCCCCGAGGAAGGGGAGAAAGTGAGGCTTCTCTGTGTGCCTGTCCAGGTGTACCTGAGCTACAACAACGTCTCCTCCCTGAAGATGCTTGTGGCCAAGGACAACTGGGTGCTGTCCTCAGAGATCAACCAGGTAGCTGATCCCGCCCACCATTTCTCCTCTGAGCAGCCAGAGGTGGCTGAATGCGAGCAGCAGAAACTCTCAAACCACTCAGGTCAAGAGGGCGTTTCTTAAAAGGGATGGGATGAGATCAGAAAACCAATCCCTTTATAGAAACTTACCTGCCCCCACAGGGCCTGGAGCACAGAACCCCCAAATCCTTCTCTCCTCCCTGCCTACCTTCCTGCCCCCATCTCTCATTCTTGCTGCTCTCTGTCCAGCTGCTTCCTCCCTGTCTCTCTGCAGGGATGCGGGGCCAGTGAGCAAGCATGAGCTGAGGGAAGACAAGCTCTGCCCCTCTCGCCTGAGTCACTTCTCTACCCGTGACATTAGGGGTTTGGGTGGGCCCCTGGCCCTGAGGATCCGTTCCATTATTGCTTCAGTCACTGCTTCTTAAGATACCTTCTTCTTCTTTTTTTTTTTTTTTAAAGATTTTACTGGGGAATTGGGGAGGGGGAACAGCCAAATTGTTGTCCTTTAATCTTAGTTTTGGAGGGTGCAGATAGCTCAGCTCCAAGTCCAGTCACTATCCGGCTGCCCATCGGCAGCTCATGGCTGCTCAGCTCAGTTCAATATTAGTTGCGGGGAGAAGGGGCGCAGCCCACCATCCCATGCGGGAGTCGAACCAGGAACCTTGTAATTAGGAGCATGTGCTCTCACCAGGTGAACCATCCTGCCACCTGTTGGCAGCTCAGCTTGGGTGCAGCTCACTGGCCCATGTGGGAATCAAACCAGTGACCCTGTTGCTCAGAGTTTGCGCTCTTAACCAACTGAGCCACTCGGCCGGCCCCTTAAGATACCTTCTTGTCCACTTATGATAAATTCTCTCAACGGCCATTTTCATAGGGAAATGACTGAGTCTCAGAGAGGTTGAGTCTGTTGTTCACAGTCATACAGCAAGTCAGTGCAGCCCTGAGCTTCCAGACTTGGCCTCCAGCATCCCCACCTTTCAGCATAGTCTGGGAGGGGGTGCAGGAACGAGGCCACCCTCTGTCCTATGCAGGTCCGCCTGTACATTCTGGAAGATGACAAGTACCTCTCCTTCCACATGGAGATGTTGGTGCATGTGGACACAACCCAGGCCTTCCTGCTACTCTCAGACCTGCGTCGGAGGCCCGAGTGGGACAAGCATTACCGGTGAGGGCCTGTGTGTGAGGGTGAGGCACAGGTGGAGTAGGGGCCCTTCTCAGGCCTGAGAGGGAGGGTGGGCCCTCAGGTGTCCTGCTGAGTCATCCCACATTATGCTTAGCCCCTGCTGTCCTTTAGCTGGAAGTGGGGTGGGGGACTGTAGTTATGTTAGGTGGGGGTCAGGGTCAAGGGTATTCTGAGCCTTCAGGGAAGGAACTGAGCCTGGAATCGGAGTTGATGATCTTGTCCTGTTTCTGGTCCAACTAGCTGTGTGACCTTGGACAAGTCATTTCCTTTCATGGGCCTTAGTTTTTCTGCTCTTTTTTTGGGGGGGGGGAGGGGAACAGTCAAGTTGTTGTTGTTCTTCAGTCTTAGTTGTGGAGGGCACAGCTAGCTCAGCTCCAAGTCCAGTCACCATATGGCCACCCGTCGGCAGCTCGCGGCCGCTCAGCTCAAGGTGCCGTGTTCAATCTTAGTTGTGAGTGGCGTAGCCCACCATCCCATGCGGGAGTTGAACCAGCAACCTTGCTGTTAGGAGCATGTGCTCTCACCAGCTGAGCCGTCCTCAGTGGCAGTTCAGCTTGGCGCAGCTCACCGGCTCATGTGGGAATCGAACTGGTGAGCTTGTGCTCTTAACCAACTGAGCCACTCGGCCGGCCCCAGTTTTCCTGCTATTAAAATGGGTACTTGAGGGGTGGGTCATGGATTTGCACTCTTGGATAAATCAGTGATTTTCAATCTGCATTACGTGGAGTTTTACATTCCCAGAGGAGTTTCAGGAACTAAGGTGGGGGTAGGAAGGCTGAAGAAGTGGGTGGGACTACCTCCTAGGTTCAGACCAACTAATTGCCAGTTTGCTGAATTTACCAAGTTTGCTAGTTCTTTTTATGAATATGTACACGAATATGTTATTTTTGAATGTAGTGAATGACTGAATATAAATGTTATTCTTGTGAACACATTTGTTCCCCAAATTTACTGATTCTACATATGACTATCTTTTTGCATTTAGTCAAGGAAGATAAATTTGTTCTTAGGAAAACAGCCAAAAATTTCAGTGTTTAATATGAGAATGTTACGGTGAAGCCGGTAATTTTTCAAATCCCTTTGAAATAATTTTCTGTTATGCCAATACCCTATTTTGGGGGGTAGGAGTTCTTTGATCATTTCACCAATGCCTTATTATGAGGATCCCATATTCTTGAGTCTATCCATAAGGAAGACCTGTGCATTTGGAAATTCAGTGAGTAGGTCGCTTGATTTTTGACAAATTGGCCTTTCCCCTCCTACCCCCACCTGTCCTCACCTCAGCAGGTCCTCTTGTAACTGTTTATACACCAGTTTTCAGCTTCAGGTTTCTTTGTGAAAGGGCTGTGCTGCTTTAAAAAGCTCTGGTCTAGGTGACCCCAGGCCTGCTGGCAGTGCCGTTCAAGAAGCCTGAGGGGTGATATGGTGGTGAATGCTGGGATGGTGGGGGGTTGGGCATATGGTAGGAAGGCGTCTTGGAGGAGGTGGGCTGATGTGGGCCTTGAAGGCCAGACCAGATCTTGATACTTGTTGGGATTGTGGGGGAGGGGCCTAAAGGGAAGGGGAGCCCTGACCGCTTCCCCCGACCCTGCGCACAGCCACCCTGATCCTGAGGCAGCCTCCGAGGGTGAGTCGGAGAGCAGGGGAGAAGATAGTGGGCCCGGACATGGTCATGCATACCTCTGTGTGGATGTCCTTTGGTGTGTGTGTGTGTGTTTTGGTGTAAGACTATGTATGTATAGGCGCGTGAGTGTGGTGTGCCCCAAGCCTGAGGGGCACAGCTCTGGCACCTGACAGCTGAGCACACTCCAGCCCTATTGGCTCTGTGGCCGTGGGCAGGTTATTTCTGAGTCTCATCCCTTCCTCTACATAAGAATACCTGTTGCCGGGCTTTTGTAGGGTTAAACTCGTAGTACATATGAAGCACTTAGCATAGTGCCTGGTATATGGCAGGCGCTCACTGAATATTCCGCACAACCCATGAATGAACACACGCCTCTATGTGGGGTGTGTGCACCTGCACAGACATGTACAGACACACATGGGTCTTTGTGCTCAGTGGGTGTCTATCCATGTGTCTGTGCATGGAGGTATGCCCGCAGGTGTGTGTCTGTGCAGGTCTTTGTTCCTGTGTCTGCACAAGTGTATGCATTTGCCTGTGTACGTGTCTATGTGTGCCTGTGTGTGTGTGTGCCTGTGTGTGCCTGTGTGTGTGTGTGTGTGTGTATGTGTGCGCTCGCGCTCGCACTCTTTGGCTGGGCCTTCCTGCTCTCCTATGGTCCCTGCTGAGCAGTGTAGGGGCTGAAGTGTCCCTCAAGCATCTGCTTCGGGAGGCTGAGGCAGGGAGGGCTGGGCCAGAGCCGCTGTCGCACAAGGAGCCACTGTGACGCCCTTGGGCTCTGAGTTCTGGGCCTTCCCACAGGAGCGTGGAACTAGTGCACCAGGTGGACGAGGACGATGCCATCTACCACGTCATCAGCCCTGCCCTCGGCGGTGATGCCAAGCCCCAGGACTTTGTGATCCTGGCCTCCCGGCGGTAGCCTTGTGACAATGGGTGGGTGCCTGCCTGCTGTGGTGGGACGTGGGCGGGCTCCCAGAGAGGGGACAGCAGCTTAGAGTCAGCGCTGTGCTTCCTATTGGCTGTGGGACCCCAGGTAGCACTTGGCTTTTCTGGACTGCCGTGGTTTTCCTGTGGGTAAAACG
>NW_017731819.1:5663-9371 GCF_001890085.2 Hipposideros armiger | reverse complement strand
TTGCTCTGATGCAAATTCTAACAGGCAAAGACTATTACCCTTTCCTCTTCCCAAACTATTGAGTCAAATCAATGCTCCAAGAAGACAAACCGTATTTATCGTGGTTCACTCTCTACATTTTGCAGACTTCTGCTTTCCAAATGCACCCCCATTTGAAAATCCCAAATACTGGATGGATGGATTGTCAGCTGGTTGGGTGGATGGTAAAAAGCATGGGGTTAGAATAAGAAAGAATTAGAACCTTTGCTCTGACAAGTACTAGACTTAAGCCAGTCATTTAACTTTGATGAGATAGTTCTTCTGTTAATAAAATGAAAATGATAGTACCTACCTCATTCTCATTGTAAGAGTTAAATGGTATTTTACAACTAAAATACTTAAAACGGTGCCTGGGACACATAATAAACTTTCAAGTTTAATTAAATCTCAATTGTCCACTTTCTCATCTACAAAATGGGGGAAAATACTCCCAACATCCCTTGCTGCTATGTGGGAATTTAATCAGATGTATTTTCTTTTTATGTGGCCCTTCCTTGTAAACTGTAGAGCACCATTCAGCTGGTATATGTGAGGGCTATTGGTGGCAGTGCTAGGATTTCATGGGGTCTGGGCAAGGAGTCAGCATTTTAGACTTTTCTAGCAGGCCAAGCCCTGCCCTGGTCACTGGGGATATAGAGTATCCCTAAGGAACTAAGGGCTGTCAGCTTGGGATGTTGGGGCAGTTCATGGAAGAGGTAATGACGGGGCAAAGGTTCATGAGGAAGTTGGGGGAAGGCATTTGAGGCGTGTGAAGGCTCAGAGGTCAGAGTACATGGCGTGTCTAGAGGCAAACTCAGGAAGCGTCCTCTGAGCACTTCCTGTATCAAATGTTGAAGGAAGAGGGCTGGACACAGTTGGGGCACAGAAGGGAACACTCACTGTGTGGCATTGACCTCGATGGAGATGGGCACGTTGGGGCCCCTCAGAATGTCAGCATTGATCCACACAGGCCTCCGGACTTTCCCGTCTTCTGTCAGCTGCTGCAGGAGATCCAGGGAGGGCCCCAAGGCCTTGAGGCTCTTGAACTCCAGCTTGATAGCTGTGGGGAGGAGGCCGAGGGCTTGGGGAACTGGCCCCTCGTGCTCAGGGAAGAAGGAACTGGAAGACATGACTTCTGGGGGCAGAGAGCAGGTGGTGTGTGTGTGTGTGTGTGTGTGTGTGGAGGAGATGGCGTGGGAGGGGAGGTGGGAAGACGGACCAGATTCTGGCTGACGGTGAAGAAGGGCTTTCAAACAGGCAGAACTAACCCTGAGAGGAAGGGCTGCTGCAGGAGTGAGCTCCCATTCCTTGAGGGGTGGAAGCAGAGGCCAGCTAAGGGCTTGGGACTGGGGGCTGGTGCAGGGGTTGTCAAGCATCTGATGAAAAGGGCCTGGGATTCTTTGCCAGGGCAGTCTCAGAGGGTCCTAAGCCACTTGAGCTTGCAGGGAGGTCTTTTGGCTTTTGGGAAGGGTATTTGAATAGAGANCCCAGCCCAGCTGCCCTGAGTGTGGCCTTCTGTCCGGCAGGTGTCCTACTACAACCAGGCCACTCCGGGCTTTCTCAACTATGTGACCACCAACGTGGCTGGCCTCTCCTCCGAGTTCTACAACACATTCAAGTCCTGTGAGCAGTTCCTTCTGGACAACCGGAATGATCTGGCCCCCAGCCTCCAGACCCTCTAGGCGCGCTCAGTGGCCACCTCACTCCCACTCCATCCTGCCAAGGACACATGTGCAGTGCTTTGAGAAAGGAGAGCCATTTATTTCCTCCTGCCTCCCTAATGGGAAGTCTTGACCCCAGGGGTCCTTTCATCCACTGGGTGGTCAGTTTCTGCCAACATCTGCCAGCAAGTCTTCGCGGTAACTCTGGGGTAGCCTGTAGTAGACCCGGGTTTTGTCCACGGCCCTGGCTGCGAGCAGTGCTGTCCGCACAGAGGCATAGCTGCCTCCCGTGGAGCTGTGCTCCACTGTGACGGTGGCCCGGGGTGAGGCCGCCAGTAGCCTGGCCACAACTCCAGCCATGCTCCGGCCCAGCGGCCCAGCCTGCAGCTGGAAGGACACAGGTTGCCAGAGGCCCTGGCACAGCTCCAGCATGTCTGTGAGCAGCTGTTCCTCATAGCCACTGCCCAGCACCTCCTCTGGCCAGCCTGGTGCCACTGTCACATGGGGGAAAACCTCGGCCACAGCTTTAAGCAACTCCTTGCCAGCCACGTGTCCAGGGACCGCAAAACTCCCATGAGAGACTGTTGCACCGACCCATACAGGCCAAGGAAGGTGGCCAAAGGTGGAGATGTGGGCCAGCACAGCCAGAGTTGGCCGAAGTGCTGTCGGCTCTGCTATGTGCAAATGGATGCCCCAGCGTCCAGGATATGTGGCAAGCTGCAGCAGGCATGACTCCAACAGCAGGACAGTGCCACCTGGGGCACGTACTACAGGCGTAGCGTCCCCAGCTGCAAGCTTCACGACGCCAACGTTCAGCAGGATCATGCCTTCGTCTGGAAGAGGCAGTGGAGGCAACAGTGTCTGGAGTTTGGTTATCATGTGGGTGTCAAAGGCCCTTGTTAAAGGGGTGGAGGGGTGGTAATGGGCACCCAAGGAGGAGGAGCTAGTGCCTTTTCTGTCTAGGATCTGTGGACTAGGTCTGGGCTCTAGGTGGAAGGGCTGCTTTGTAAATGTGCCTGGGGCTCATCAGAATGACATGAGAAGCAGCCCTGTGGCCGTACCTGCCTCACAGTGTGGCTGAGGGCTCAAAGGTGCTGGGCTGAAGGCCAGGAGCCCCATGACCTTGGCAACACTGTCCTCCCCCACCTCCTATCCGTGTGTTGTCATGGTAACAGAGTCCCTGCCCCAAGCAAAGGAAAGCCCCACTGTTTAGCTAGGAGCACAGGGGCTGCAGGCAGACCTCACCTGGGAGTTGCATTGTTGCTGTGATTCCCTTGCCCTGGAACTCAGGAACCAGCCACATCACACTCAGACCATCGCCCCTGGGGAGCTGGAGAAGAGGGATCAGGCTGCCCCCTGAGTAGTAGCTTCGCTTCCGTGTGGCATTCACTGTGGGGCCCCAAATAGCCAAGATGAAGTGGCCGCCATTCACAGAGTGCCTTCTGTGTGCCACGGCTCTACATGCATTCTCTCTAAGCCTCACAACAACCTACCAGGTAGCTGTAATTTCCCAATTTGTAGATTACAGGAAGTGACTTGCCCAAGGTCCTACAGCCAATCAGCAGAGTTGCTGGGATTGGAACCTCCCCCTCACCTAGATGGCTCCCAGGGCAGGAGTGTTGACTCTGATGGGTTCCCTATGAGATGGCTTAACTGCATGGCCTCCTAGGTTGGGAATGAGGGCTTTGAACAAGGGAACGGGGAGCATCTGGACCACTGATTAGCGGGCAGAGCAGAGGGGCTGCTCTCTGAAATGTTAGAGTAACCCGCAGAGGAACTACGCTGCAAGAGAAAGTAATAGGGTTTGGAATTTTCTGGGTTCCAGTCTGAGCTGTGCCGTGTACAAACTGAATGACTGTAAACATTCCTTAACTGCTCTGAACCTAAGTTTTCCAATCTATAAACTGGTGTCTCTGCTTCACGATATGAAGCTTAGCATATGATACCAGGGGCTGGCACACAGTAGGTACTTAAAATGATTACTTCCCCCCATTTCACACAGGGTTGCCCCCTTCCGATACCCTACACT
>NW_017731819.1:0-1633 GCF_001890085.2 Hipposideros armiger | reverse complement strand
TTCCAGTCCCAGCATTAACACTTGCAAGCTATGTGACATGGGCAGGTTAGTTGGCCTCTCTGTGTCTCCTTTTCCTCCTTTACTAGAATTAAATAATAAAATATCCCTGGTTAGGCATTCACTAAGTGTTAATTATTATTTACATGGAGTAATTCACTTAACTAGGGTTACCATATGTCCCCATTTACCTGGTATATTTCTGTTATCTCTGCATAATTGTTAATGATTGCTTTCACTATAAAAAGTGCCCTGGGGGCCGGCTGAGTGGCGCGTTGGTTAAGAATTGGCTTGGGACGCCAGCTCTGAGCAGCAGGGCCCCAGTTCGGATCCCACTTGAGGGCCAGTGACACTGCTCTCTACATCTAAGATGGTGAACATCAGCTCAACCTGGAGCTGGGGTGCTGTGAGTTGCTGGCGATGGTGTAGGCTGCAGTGAGGCTGCAATGGGCTGCCATAAGCTACCTTGAGTGGCCGGCAGCCAGTATGAGCTGCCAAGAGCCACTGTGAGCTGCTGTCCAGAGGCTGGCAACTGATCTGCCTCATCCGTGAAGAGCGCAATGATAATATCAACATGGGCCAGTGAGCAATGTCCTCCACAACTAAACTGAAGAACAAAAGTACAGCAACTTGTGTGTTCCCTTCCCTGATTCCCCTGCACTGTTCCCCTCCCTGAATTCCCCAATTAAAAAAAAAATGCCCGGGTTGTGATGATAAATGATAGTCATCCTACCAACCCACATTTTGCAGAGGAAAACTGAGGTGCAGACAGGTGAAGTCACTTGTCCCAAATCTCTCTGCTGGAAATGGCCAAGGTAAAATTTGAACCCACTTCTCTCGGCTTCCCTGGCCTTTACTCTGGCCCCTCCTTGCCACATAGATGTCCGGTCATGTCCAAGATAACTTCACCCGTTTAACCCTACCGCTGGCTCCCCAGCAGGACTCCCATCCCAACTGTGATACCACCCTCCTCCCAGGGGCCTACCCCAGGGACCTAGCAGGACTGTCAGGAAGGAAACTGGGACTGGGGTCTTATCTGGACCCCTAAAGCTATGCTAAGGGTGCCTCTCCATGCTTCTGCGCTGTTGGCATTGCCTGGGTGGGGCCTTTGGCTTCCTTCTTGGCCAAGGTCCCAGCTACGCGGGATTGGCTGTCTGCTACCTCGGGGCTGACATGGGTTGAGCCTGGACGTGGTGAGTCCTCCCCCTCCGGCCTGGTTCCCACAGAAGGAAGGGTATTTGTCTTCCTCATCACCAAGCCTCCCCATCACCATGACCATGAGTCCCCCAATCAGAAGAGACTCCTGAAGCACAGCAAACTGGCTCCCCACAGCCTGTGGTGGCCTCTCCGCTGTTGACTGCTAAGCCTGCCTTCTCCAGGAAGTTCTCCCTAACCATTCATTCAGTCACTCAGCAAACCTTTCCCAGGCACTTACTCCCAGGCCCTCTTGTGTGGTGCCCTGTAGGAATAAAGAGCCAGAGACCTGGTGCCTAGGCCTTGCTCTGCTTCAGACCTACTGTGTGACCGTGGACAAGACCCTCTCCCGCTTTAGACCTGTTTCCTCATCTGAAGTTGAGGGATTTGGGTTAAGCAGCGGTTCTGAAAGTGTTGTCCTGGGGCCAGCAGTATTAGCTCA
>NW_017735825.1:0-1620 GCF_001890085.2 Hipposideros armiger | reverse complement strand
TATACCAAACAATGGGTTTTATATATCTGGTGTTAGTACAGAATGTAATTCCTGAGACAGAAGAAATAAACAAGGTGAGCCATACAAATGCCGCAAGTTATTGTTGGGAGGGAGTTTCTAGGTCACAGTAGACTTCCATATGAACTACAAAAGTTTTAAAATAGGCCAATGCCCACATTATTTTGGCTCTAAAGATGGGGAAGTGGGTTGATTCAGGTGGATGAGGTAAATCTTACTCAGTTAAGGAAGACTAATTTTGTAGTTCTAATTTGTTTTTGTCAACTATTAAATGTAAGAGTGCAACTGCTATAATTCAATTTAAATTTTAAAGTTAACGTAATAGGAAGAACTCTCAAATATTTACTGGTAATTGCTTAGAGCCACAAATCTGACCCTGTGGGTTACAAAAGGCATTCCCCCTTTCTGCTGTGACTCATACTGCTTTTGTTTCATAGCTGTGCATATTCTGCCCACTATGTTGGTCTTCATTGTAAGTTTAAAATAAGATATTTCCAAGGAAATTTTTTATAGGTGATTGCTTTTTAGCAACTCCTATTCTTATATACTTACTTTTAAATATGGTCGGGGTTTTTTTCATGTATTTAATTTCCTAAGTTTCAGATTTAATATCTGTGATTTCCTGATAAGTTGGTTACCAGAATGTCAAAATTTGTCCGGTGGCTTATGAGGGATATTACAGAAGTTCTAGTTAAATTATAATTTAAAGGTTTTTAAAAGTGAAAAATAAAATGGGCGGGAAACACAAATGGAGCCCATAAATCTCCCAGAACTGAGAATATTGACTTGAGAGTATGGAGAGTCCAAGGCAGGTAGAGCTTGCAAGGCAGATGCTGAGAAAGGATAAAGCTGCATAGAAAGGGAACTCCAGAAATTCCTAGAGCATTCTGTATGAATGTGTAGCTGAGTGCTATAAGAAAATTATCTGGAGCTGGAGAAAAACACCCTAAAATATTAGTGCGAACAATCTGGAACTCACACAGAGATGCAAATAGTTTGTATTCATTGCAGCACAAAGGAAAAACTTTGTAATTTATAGGACATTGAGTAGAGAACATAAAAAGTATTGCCTCAGTGGTGGACAATGTTAGCCCTAAGCTAAGGAGCTTCTGATCCATATAATAAAGCTGAAAAGTCACCCTCAAAAGAATAATACTACAATTGACTGTTGAATAATGTGGGGGTTAGGGGTGCCGACTCTTCATGAAGTAAAAAAAATCTATGTATAATTTTTGACTCTCAAAAATCTTAACTACCAATAGCCTCCTGTTGATGGAAAGCCCTACTGATGACATAAAGAGTTGGTCAACACATGTTTTGTATATGTATTACATACTGTATTCTTATAATTAAATAAGCTAGAGAAAAGAACTGTTACTAAGAAAATTATTAGGAAGTGAAGATACCTTTACAGTCTATAGGTATTTATTGAACAAAATCCATGTATAAGTGGACCTATGCAGTTCAAACCCATATTGTTCAAGGGTCAGCTGTGTTTCCAAATAATTTTTGTGCCAGAACAAAATTTAAGAGATTTATATAAATTCAAAAATATCAAGCACCAAACAATGTAAAATTCACAAAGTCTGGCATTTAATACAA
>NW_017735824.1:0-1602 GCF_001890085.2 Hipposideros armiger | reverse complement strand
ACCTAACCAGACACTTTTCCAAGAAGACATACAAATGGCCAAGAAATAGATGAAAAAAAATGCTCCACTTCACTAGCTATTAGGGAAATGCATAGAAAAAACACAATGGGATACCAACTCACAACTTTTAAAATGGCTATTATCAACAAAACAAGTAATAACAAGTGTAGGAGCAGCTGTGCAGAAATGGAACCCTCATACACTGCTGCTGAGGATGTCAATTGGCACAGCCACTGTGAAAAGTAGTATGGAGTTAGGCCTGAAAAGATGAGTAACAGAGTTACCCGATAACCCAAAAAGCCCTTTTCTGGTACGTATTCAAAAAATAAATAAATGGGAGACCCCATTTCTGGAGATGCTCTCATTTCTCCCCAGGCTACACAATCACACCCTACATTACTGGAGTAGAAAACTCAAGTGTGAAACAGTTCCTGATAAAGAGGGTTTAAAAGCAAGAAGGGGCTAGGGGAACCCGGTCTTCACTTCCAGGAGAACGAGGAATGTGTGCCCAGGTCACTAGTGTCAAAACTCAGCTTTGGACTCCTCTGGGCCTGTGCTGCCCCCCACCCTCGTGCTTCTAGGCTTCTCCTCTGAGCTGACAAGGTGAGTCATGGCACCAAGGGGGACCTGGCCCCCTGGCCGTGAGCCGTCCTGATGATTGAAAGGTGACACCAGCCCGCAGGGCTGTCCCAGCCCCTCTCTCCCCATGCCCATCTCCTGCAGGATCTGGGGCCACTTTTGCCCTAATCCACTGGCCTGGCAGTTGTCCCTCAAGGAATTTAATTAATTCAAGAGGCAGTACCAACATCACATCCGGAAAATTCAACACCAAGCTACCCACGTTTCTGGCAAATGCTCTGTGAGCTCATAGTCCTGCCATTGTTACCTGCACCATGCCCTTGGCCTGGCACACCCATTTCCCCCTCTCTCCACAGGGATCAATGTTTCCTACCACGAATGTTCAAACCGGACTCAAATGCCACCCCCTCCAGCCTCAAGTCCACCTTAAACCAATCTCTCCCTCGTCGGGCTTTTGGAATGTTACCACATCCTAGCTTGCCTTTTTCCTCACTCAGTGGGCGCTCTCTCCGGTTCCCCTGATGCCTCCCGCATCTAGCCAAGTACCTCTGCTACCAATGGCCCGCTTAATATGGTAAAGTGTCCAGATGATTTGTGAAACAGACTCAGGGCAGGATGACCTGGACCTCCACTGTTTGCTTCACCTCACATTTTTACAATGAGTTCCCCTGAAAAATAACCTCAATCTTTTTCACTATAAAGCAAACTCCCTTTCTCTTATCCCTAGGTTGCCAACTCACGGACCAAGATGAATCACTCAACTGGAAAACTCACAAACTGCTCTGTGGTCTATTGGTCTTTTCGGACAGATGTCCACAGGACAAGACCTGAAGGATTAGTTTTATTTAATCTGTCCTACTCTGAGATTCAAACTGGAGGCTCACAAAGCCCAAATGCCACACACCTGGCTCTAGAAGCTATTCCCAAACGACTTGCAAACTTCAAGGTACACCTCACCTTCTCCAAGATAAAAGGAGTCAGGGGAGAAAACCAAACTCTATCGACCAAGCAGGTGAGAAAGAG
>NW_017735823.1:0-1600 GCF_001890085.2 Hipposideros armiger | reverse complement strand
TACTTTACTATTTCTTATCTCAGTTGTCCATCAAATTAACACTTGACCCTAGAGCATTAACATGTGGTCTACTGAAATTTATAGTTTCCTATCTGAGAAAACAAACTGCTTTATATAGTGACTCTTCATGGTGAGCTTGATTCCATTAACAACTCAACATAAGATTCAGGAAACAGGTTAAATAGTCAAATCTGGATAAAAGTTGTATTTGTAAAAAAGCTTATCAGGAAAGCTTTGTTTTGTGGAAAAAAGTATTTAAGTAAAGGTGTCAGTGGACAGTTATTCCAGGTATTAGGAAGTAAAAGAACAAGAAATCTTCATCTCATTTGGTAATAGAAAACTACTTTATTGTAAGTTAATATATAAGTATAGAACAGTCACTCTACTTTGAAAAAATTCCTGATCCAAACAGACAGCTAAAGCAGCCTCCTGTTACGCAAGGTTTTTAAGCCTTTTAGTGACTGAAATTCAGGATGTCCTGGGAGGTAGGCTGAGCAACTAGGTGAGCAGGCAATTTGGGGAAACACTGATCAGTTATCGGCTAACAACACTGAGTGTTTCAATTGTTTACAAACTCCTTTCATCTTTATTATAGACTATGATGAATATCAAGGCTCCATCACACATTTAACAATTGTACTTGGTATAAAATGTCTACCTACAAATCAAGCGTGTATAATCAAAGAGATCTGTTCTTCCCCATCTGTTCTTAAACTATAGCTCAGGTCGGCAATGTTCCATCATACCTAGTTTGGACTGTATGTTTGTGCCTCCCTAAAATTCATATGTTGGAGGCTTATTGTGATGGTATTTGAATGTGGAGCCTTTGGGAGGTTAGTAGGTCATGAGTGTGGAGTCTTCATGCTGAGTGTCTGTAGTTTTCATTGGCCAAGGCTGAGGCCTAGCAGAGACCAGGGCTCAGAGGAGCCTGACTAACTAAGGTTTGGTCAAGGGGAGAGTAAACTTTGTTGATATGCACTGCCCTCAGAGCTAACATTGGTCTTCATTTTACACAACAAATTTAAATCTCAGTTTTCTCAAATCTTATCACTCTACAATGCTCAAAAAATTCTAAGAGTACCTCCCTTAAATTAATAACAAATAAGATAAGGCATATGATAAAGAATTTTGCTTTTATTTTTGTGAAATACTGTCATTGTGTAAGGTTTATGATTCATTCTTTATGGTTGCTAAGTTTGTTTATATAAACTGGATTTTGGATATGTTCCTTTGTGTTTTGTAGTGTATATAAATTTCTGTGAATAACCACAAAATGCTTTAAAACTGTGCACTTTCAAAGTAATCATTCAGATTCAAATATAATTGTTTCAAAAATTATAATAGTTATGGAATTCTGGAACATTGTTTTACATAGTGGCGTTTTAGTTTAAATTTCCCCAGAGGCGGACTCTGAGGCAAGTATTATATTTGTAAGGAAATTCAAGTAAACATGGGTTTGATAGGAAATTGAAAAGGTGAGACAGGGAGAAGAAAGCCAACTAGATGCACACATACTACCTTTCCCAATGGGGCTATCAGGTCTCGATCTGCTGAGAACTTTCTGAATATCGAGAGAATCCACCTTAAAATCATGCCTCCT
>NW_017735822.1:0-1511 GCF_001890085.2 Hipposideros armiger | reverse complement strand
TCTTGCAAAGCCTCTTCATAATAGCCTGAGAAAGCACTGGGGACGGTATCATTGATCTTTGCCAAAAACTCTAGCATTTTCATCTTTTTTAATTCAGCGTGAGCTTTTCGGCCCCACAGGAACTCGTAGCGTGGAGGATCGCTGTCGGGCACCTGGCGGTACTCCAGGTACTGCAGCCTCACGAAATCCTTGGTGATGAGCTTCCTGGGCTCCCCGTAGATGCAGTGCTTCCTCCCAGGACATATGCGCATCGGATTCAGGAGCTCCCAGATCTCCTCCTCTGTGGCACGGTTGCCCTTAATGAAGATCATACCCAGGACATTCATCAGGAGACCGGTCTTGGGGAACCCCCTGCCAGCAATCACCCTCCCATTATTGGGGAGTTTCAGTTGGCTGACAAGGTCATATAAGTGGTTGCTGGAGTCGACTTCCTTCACATCTAATGCAAAGATGGTTCCAATGCGCTCAGCGGCTTTCTTGAGGATGTCAGGAAATTTGTCTTTGTAATATTCGCCAATAATCTTCAGCATGTCTTCCTTCAGAATGGGCTGTTTCTTTTTATACTTGTACAGAAGGAAATGCTCCAAAAACTGAGCCACCTTGGATAAATTATCTGTGTCTGAGCTCTCATTGGATGGGGGGGCCTCAGAGGCGCCTGCCTCATTATTGTCTTGGATGCGGGAAGCTTCATCAGATCCAGGGCAAGAAATGCCTGTGAAGTAATGTTGTTGGTTAGTGTGCACTGAGGCCCCTGGGAAATGCTACATTACCCAACAGCAGACAGACGCTGGGGATTACCTTTACACTGAGGAGAGGAGGGAGTGGACTCTTCTGCTGCTGCTGCTGCAGCGGCCTGATCAACTCCGAGACTCTCAGTCTCATCTCCACCCTGGGGGCGTTTCCCGCTGGCACGGGGCTTACTCTTCCGACTACGAGGCATGATGACACAGGGGAGGCACAGCAGGCACCAGTGTGGGCAGAGAGGGTGATACCAGCACCTGGAAGAGGAAGAGTGACATGGTGTGTGCACCTCTGCCGGGGGACTCCACCTTGCCCTTCACCAAGGCCGCCTCTGCAGGTCTGAGGGCAGTCAGTGCTCCAGGAACCCACAGGGCTCCTCTCTGAGTCGCCTGGTTTCTCAGAACCCTGCAGAGCAGGTTAGACAGTACCTAGGACACAGCCATACAGCCCTACCTGGACTTAATGGGGTGACGGCAGTGCCTGCCAAGGGGGAACCATGGTTTCTGGGTTTGGCAAGTGCTTTCGAGTCACATTCAGGATCATCATGTTAATTTTGACAAGACACCCCCTCCCCCACTCCCCTCTGCTGCTCTCAAGTAGACACTTCAAACCCAAGACAAGCATCTCTCTGAGGCCCACCTTGAAGGACAGTAGTTAAGGTTCTGAGGCGTCTTCTGTGTTTGGGGATGGTGGTCCAGGCACTGATCCTGCTCCTCACCCTGACACCAATGACCTTGAGATCCTCCCTCTGCATATCTGCTGTCACCGCC
>NW_017735821.1:0-1622 GCF_001890085.2 Hipposideros armiger | reverse complement strand
TCTCTATTTCATTTATTTCTGCTCTGGTCTTTATTATTTCCTTCCTTGTACTCCCTTTGGGCTTGTTTGGCGTTCTTTTTCCAGTTCCCTTAGCTGTAAAGATAGTCTGTTGAGATTGTTTTTGTTTCTTTAAATAGGCCTGCATTGCTATGAATTTCCCTCTTAGGACTGCTTTCGCTGCATCCCAAGATTTTGGGTTGTGGTGTTTTCATTTTTGTTTGTTAAGATAGCTTTTGATTTCTTCCTTGATCTCATTTTTTACCCACTCGCTATTTAGTAGCATGTTATCCAGCCTCCATGTATTTGTGTGCTTTCTGGGTTTCTTCTTATAATTGATTTCTAGCTTCATAGCGTTGTGGTCAGAGAAGATGCTTGATATGATTTCAATCTTCTTAAATTTATTGAGACTTGTTATGTGGCCTAACATGTGGTCTATCTTGGAAAATGCTCCATGTGCACTTGAGAAGAATGTATATTCTGTTGCTTTGGGGTGAAATGCTCTAAAAATATCGATTAAATCCAGCTCGTCTAAAGTGGCATTTAAGGCCACTGTTTCCATGTTGATTTTCTGTCTGGAGGATCTCTCCATTGGTGACAACGGGGTGTTGAAATCCCCTACTACAATAGTGTTACTGTTGATCTCTGTCTTTATGTCTGTCAAAATCTGTTTTATATATTTAGGAGCTCCTATGTTGGATGCATAGATGTTTACTAGGGTTATGTCCTCTTGTTGAATCGATCCCTTTATTATTATGTAGTGCTTCTTTGTCTTGTATTGTAGTCTTCATTTTAAAGTCCATTTTGTCTGAAATAAGTATTGCTACTCCAGCTTTTTTCTCATTTCCATTTGTGTGAAATATCTTATTCCATCCCTTTACTTTCAGTCTGTGTGTGTCTTTTGATCTGAGATGAGTCTCTTGTAAACAGCAAATGCATGGGTCCTGTTTTCTTATCCACTCAGCCACTCTGTGTCTTTTGATTGGATCATTTGGCCCATTCACATTTAAAGTGATTATTGATAGGTGCATATTTATTGCCATTTTTTATTTGTATTTCTGGTCTTCCTGGGTTAGCCTGTTTTCCCCTTTCTTCTGTTTAAAAGAGCCCTTTTAGCATTTCCTGCACTGCTGGCTTGGTGGTAATGAATTCCTTAAGCTTATTCTTTTCTGAGAAGCTCTTTATCTCTCCTTCAATTTTAAGTGATAGCCGTGCTGGGTTGAGCAATCTTGGTTGTAGGCCTTTATTTTGCATACAAAAGAGTTCCTTTGTATGTAACCTGCTGTCTTTCTCCTGCTGCTTTTAGGATTCTGCCTTTGTCTTTAGCCTTTGCCATTTTAACTATGATGTGTCTTGGTGTGGACCTGTTTGGGTGCAGCTTGTTTGGAACTCTCTGCACTTCCTGGACTTGTATGCCAATTTCCTTCACCAGGGTAGGGAAGTTTTAAGTCATTATTTCTTCAAATACATTCTCGATCCCTTGCTTCTCTTCTCCTTCTGGTATTCCTATGATGCGAATGTTTTTGTATTTGATGTTGTCCCACAGGTCTCTTAAATTTTTCATTGTTTTTTATTCTTTTTTCTTTTTGTTGTTCCAACTGGGTGATTTCTGCTATTTTGTCTTC
>NW_017735820.1:0-1504 GCF_001890085.2 Hipposideros armiger | reverse complement strand
TTTTTTATTTATTATTTCTAAAACTGTGACATGTATGGTGTCAGAGAAATTCACTAAAATATAATGTCCACTACAATGGACAAAAGTCTATTCATGGGTCCCAGGAGGATATGATCTACTGTAGCCTAGTTATATTCAGCGCAGGTTTTCATATATACATGACTCTATTAATTTCAGTTAATACAGGTGGAGCTGGGGAAGGTGGAGGATTTCTGAAAGCGCGCTGCACCTACAGCAAATGCTAACAAAGTATTTGAAAGTTGAGCACGCAAGCTCATTGGCTACAGCAGGAACCAATCTGCTGTGCCCTGAGGAGAATAATGTGATTACAGGCAGGTTAAGGACCTATCAGTCTGCGCCATCTGGACTTTCATGACAGAACTTTTTGTTTTTGGGTAACTATTCCTATAAGCTTCAAGATTGACCTAAATCTTTCTAATAATACAAGAATAGCTTCTTAAACCTAAATAACCAATGGTGGTGTCATGCACCTAATTATATTATTATTGTCCACAGGCTCTAGTCTCAATTATTGTAGGGTTATGTTTTTGACAGACTCTGCAATGCACTGAAGTTTGCAACCATGTAGATTTTTATTTACAATTTTATTTAGTTTTATTTCAGGAAGCACAAAAATAGGTCTTTGCCTTTTCACTTCAAAGGATTCTCATAGGCCGTGACGGTTTAAAAGAATTTCATTTATTCAAATGATATATACATATATACAGATTGGTCTTATAAAAAGCACTATATAAATAAAGATGACTTGTCTTGACTTTTAAAAACAAAGCAAAATGACTTTCAAAACAAAGCAAATGTGGCTGTGATGACTTGATGATGTCTCTCGTGTTCTTGCTCGGACATGGACAGGCTCTGAGTTCCCTGTCAGGTTGGGGTTGGACTTTAGGCCTCGGCTCAAGTCTCGAGCTCAAGCCCTCCACCGAGGACAGCATGTATGTCATTTCCTATCCAATACAAAGATTATATGAACAAGTCAACTCATGAGGGATTTTTTTTGAGCTGAAATTCTGGTTGCATCACTGATTCTGTTATTTTCCTGTTTATTACTGTGAAGCCACTTCGACACAATCTGTATTGTATAAAGCGCTACATAAATGAAGGTGACTTGACTTGACTATAACAAGAACATTACAATGAACACAAATTTGAAAGTCTCACTACAAATAATCCAGAATTGAAGACAAATGATAATAATCCTACTCTGTCTGTTACACTTCCTCACACCTGAAATCACTGATCGAGTGAATCTCCTGAACTTCTTCAAACTACAGTAGACCATCACTAAACCATTCGTGAAGTGACATCTGCTCTAACGTCGGCCGTTCAGTTGGATCCCGGGCTAGGCACTTTCTAATCAGATCTCTGCATTCTGTACAAATTTTAATAGGGAGAAAGCTGGTTAAGTCATGACCATGTGACTTGGCATCTGTGAAAACAGCATCTAAAACATGATTAATATAATGTAAAATGTTCCTTATCTTTA
>NW_017735819.1:0-1623 GCF_001890085.2 Hipposideros armiger | reverse complement strand
AGCGATTCCAAGATGCTGGGTTTCCCTCCAGCTACTGCGCCTCCTGATGTTCTCGGTCAGTTTATTGTTTTGTGTCTTTAAATTTCTTCCGCCCCTGGCATCCATCCCCAGAGCAATGTATTCTGCAGTGTTTTAAAGAAACTGTTTCCTAACTGGGACCTGCCTTCTTTCCACTTTTAATTACAGTCCGAGTCTACAGTCTTATTAAACTCCCCCAGTTTGAGACATTCTTTCATGCTGGGTTTGGGATTTGTCAATCAAAGGAGTGCTAGTAAGCTCTGTGCAGCTCTGCAAAGCCCCCTGCTCAGTGCTGAGGCCGAGACAAAGGCAACAGAGCTGTGCCATCGCATCTGTGCCATCGCATCACAACCGAGATCTCCCCTGGGAGTTGCAGTGTGCTTGGAGGGAGGGCTGTGTGTGAGGTCCCCTTGGAGGGGCTGCCTCTGGGTCTGATGAGGTGTCCTTGTCAGAGGACTAGCAGGGTGGGGGAACCAAGGGAGTGGAATGGGAGCTGAGCTAGGAGGGAACAGTCATGCCACATTAGGGGAGCGGAGAAACAGTTCAACATGGCAGGTGGCAGGGAGCTCTGGTCTGCCAAAGCATGGAGTAGCGCGCCGGTCAGCGGCTGCCGGACTTCCAGGACACCTTGCTTGCTCCCCCGAATCCAGTTCCCCAGTGTTGGAACACAGGCATAAGGGCCTAGAAACAATTCCATAGGTGGGTCGGCTTCCTCTTTTCCTGAGAAGGAAAATTGTTGAGCTCGTGACTCGGAAGGTAAGCCTCTACCCCGTTGCACAAGCCTTGGCGTGCCCCCTCCCTCCACAGCTGGTGGTCCAAGGTGAGACGTCATGTCACAAAAAGGAAGCATTTGGCATAAGTACCTGCCCTCCCATAGCGTAAATCTTGGTGGGGGGAGGAGCGTATGGACTCATCAGAGCCACAAGGCTGTACGTGGGAAGTGTCACAGGGCAGCACAGACATTCAGTTCTGCGGTGACTAGGGGCGGGAACGGGGGCCAGGAGACCCTGTGGCCAGGAAGGCATGACCAGGGGTGAGAGGTCGGCTACGAGCCTGCCATTGCACGAGTGTCTTCTCTAAGAAGGATCCTGCGCACCATCCTGTTTCTGCCTCTGTATCTGCTCCTTCATGTCCAGTTCCACGAGGAAACATGTCGGAAGCACTGTCTGTGTGTTAGGTCCCAGCGACACTCGATCCTTCAGTGTCCCCACGATCTGGCGGAGGCAGGACTAAGGGCAGTGTAGCTTTCCTTGTTTGCTTTGCTCTGTGGGCCTGGAGGAAGGTCACCTCTTGGCTTCCCCGGAGAAGGTGTCACAGCTTCAGTGTGGATTTGAACAAGGGGTAAGATCTTTCCAGATCACCGTGTTGCGTACTCTTCTTTAATGCGCCCTTCCTGGTCCGTCAGTCAATCTAGATCTTTCTGTACGTCAACTCGTATCCATCCTATACGTCTCTCCTCTTTTCGTCAGTGTTTCTCCTTATAATTTTGAGCGTGACTAATAATATTTAACTTCAGTAGAAGAAAATGTAAGCATGAAGGTATCTGTGTCACTACCTTTGGAGAAAAATAACTGGAAGATACTCTGTAGGCACACAGTAAAGATA
>NW_017735818.1:0-1623 GCF_001890085.2 Hipposideros armiger | reverse complement strand
GGGCGTGTTGTTTGTGAACAGAGGCCGTCCAGCACCACGCCCTTCTGAGCTGGAGGTCCAGCCACACACATATCTGTCTGGATGTCCACTTGGACTTGACAACCCGCCAGCTGTGTGTACAGCCTTCACAGACGCCTAAGTATTACAATCCCCGTTTTACATCTGGGAAATACTGAGGCTTAGAGAGGTTGCCTAAGGTTACACAAATCAACCCACAGAGGGCAATGGACATTTGATAATCTTTGTGGCTTGGCCTCATCAAACTCATCCTGAAGTGGCACTCCAAACCATTCTGGTACACTGCATCTCGGTGGGTAGCAGGATGGGTGATGGATGATGCGTGGATGTAGTAGGGATGGATAGGTGGGTGGATGGATGGATGGATGGATGGATGGAGGGAGGAGGGATAGATTTATCAATCAATTGATCTATCCTGAGATAGCTCTGACTGTCTCCTTCGTACCAACTGACCTCTGTCTCTCTGGACCCCTCCCTCGCCTCCAAACTTTTCCTCCAATTGTTCTGGTGGGGCCTGGTTTTCAGACCCTCCCTTGCCCATAACCCTGACTGTTCAGCTCTGAATCTCCTCCAATTGGACCTGCTCTCTTGCAGGTGGGGGTAGAAAAGCCAGGACTAAGGCTCTGGTATGGCTTGACGATCACAGCACAGGGTGAGAAGTCCCCTCCTCTGTTCTAGGGCTGCTACCTCTGTTGTTACAGCCGACGCCTGCATTAGCCTTCAGGCGCTCACACCCTCTGCAGCTCTTACCAGCCTGACTCTGGATACGATGCCCAACGACTAGTCACCACAGGTTTTTTCACTTAGCTTCATCTTCCCCTCCTGTATCTGGGCAGGGAATGAGGGTAGTGTTTTGGGGACCGCAATGACAGATTGATTTGCAGGGGCTTTGCGGGTATAAAGATTAGATGAATACTAGTTCTTCCACCCAATGCCTGCGCACAGAGGAAATCAGTGTCCCTTTGCCCCTTCTTGCTGCTGTCCTTCCCGGAAGCAGAGAAGAGGGCTGACATACAGGGGAGCGTCCCCAGTGCCCAGATGGGAGAGCCTGCCCTGACAAGTGCCTGAATCCCAGAAGAGTAGGTTTTCTCTAGGCAGGTGCGAAAAGAGATTAGGTGATGCCAACCCGTCCATGGGAAAGGCAGCCTGTCGGAATGGCCCCCAGGACGGGCACAGCGGGCAGCAGCTCCGGTGTCTGAGCAGCTGTGCGGCTAGGCGGGGCTCAGAGAGGGGGCAGATGTGTCCACGTGCCTTTTCTTACCCCCCTCCCCGAATCAGCATGACAGAAACGCAGGATCCAGTCAGCCTGTCCCAAAATCCCGTTGAGCCCGAAACTCGCTCTCTTCCCTGAAGCTGGACCCTGTTGTAAACACACACGCACGCGCGCGCGCGCGCACACACACACACTGGTCAGCTGTCCACAGCTGCGATGAAGCACAAGCTGTATCCCAAACCCTGACGGAGGCACATCAGGGATGCTGACGAGCAACACTCAGTCACAAGGTCAGTGCCAAAAGCGACACACAAAGGTTCCAGTCCACACTGCTCACTGGACAGAGGAGGAAACTTGAGCTCAGAGAGGGGAAGGGACTTGCCTGAGGTCAC
>NW_017735817.1:0-1623 GCF_001890085.2 Hipposideros armiger | reverse complement strand
ATATGAATTATGCGTCACAGGAACATCCGTGGTGCTGAGCTGAGAAGAGACTGAAAAACGTTAAGGCAGCGTCAGGAATCCGGGTGGGAGTTGGTGGCGCTTGGACCAGGGAGGCACCCGTGAGGGGAAGGGCTCAGCTTCTGGATACCTGTGGAAGGAAGAGCTGCCAGGACTTGCAGACCGACGGGATGGGAGGATGAGAGAAGGGTCAAGAAGGACGACCTGGAAGGAGAGTCCGTCTGTCCTTCGAGGAACAGGTTTGGGGCTCAGTGGACTCAGAGTTCTTGAGATGCCTGGCTGACGTCCGAGTGGCCGTGTGGTGTTGGTTACACAAGCCTGCAGTTCCAGGAGAGACCTGGGCATGCTGGTCCCGGCCAGCGCGCCCTCCCCTGATGGCGTGTCCTGCCCGGAGGACAGCGCGTGGCAGTGCAGGCGGAGAGCCCCAGGCAGCAAGGGCGCTTCTCCCGGGGTGTGCTTGTGTACAGAGGAGGTGCCGAAAGGAAAGGCACTGACACTGACTGGCCATCTGACCTTGTGCCAGGCACCATCGGATACGTTCTCTCCTTCAGCTCTGTCAGTGTCTTCACAGGGAGAGTTTTATTTGCTTCTTTCAGCAGGCAGGGAGGGCAAGGGATTCATTAGCTCAAGGTCACCCAGCGGGCGAATGACACGACTACGCTTCAGACCCAGGGGACCTGAGTCCACAGCCCATTCCTCTCCACCAGACACCAGTAAAGGAGAGGGAACAGGAAAAGGAAAAATAAAAGAAAAGAAAAAAGCAAAACAATATAGAGGAAGCCCTGGGTGAATCACTCATTTTTGTGTTCTGAGTTGCCCTGACTCCGCCCTCTCGCTCCAGGAAGGTGCGTGTGCACGTGTGTGTACCTGTGAGTGTATGCGTGTTGGTGGGGGGTGGGCAGGAGAAGGGCATGTGCTGAAGTCCAGGTTGCTGCCCCTGTGGGTGGGAACCTTGGACAGAGGAGGCAGTGCTGGGTGCCTGGGGGCCCTTAGCACAGTGGTTCTCACCACCAGCGGCACAGCAGCACCACCTGGAAAGCTCTTTAAAATTCCGTTGCCCAGAATATGGGGATGGACCTGGGACTCAGCATTTTTATTGATTGACCTTGGTATTTTTTTTAAAGCTTCCCAGGTGAGTCCAGTTTGCAGCCAAGATTGAGAACCACTGCTTCTAGAGCCGTCCATAGTCCCCTGGGAGCTTTGGGCAGGGTGGAGCAGCTGGGTGGTGATGCTAGTGCCTCGCCTGCTCACCAGGGGCTGGAGGGAGAGCAGGGATGGACCATGTGCGTGATGGCTGTGGATGGGCTTGTCAGAGGCCTCTAGTGACCCCTCCTCATTCACTTTCAAACTAATTGAAGGACCAGCTCCAGTGTAGCTAGCAGTTTCCTTCACCACCTCCTATCTAATCTCAGGTTTGCAAGTCCAGGCATGGCCTGGTGAGCTTACCTCTTACTGGAGCACTTCCGGGAGCTCCACTCACCTTGCTCTGCCATCCAGGCCTTCATTCCCCTCACCCACACCCCTAGTGGACTGTCAACTGCATGGGAGCAGGGACAGTGGGCCATGTCTTATTGTAACCTTGTTTTTGTATCATCACTGACCTGT
>NW_017735816.1:10779-11712 GCF_001890085.2 Hipposideros armiger | reverse complement strand
TTACCAGACAGTTGCTCATGGGTTCTCTTTTACTTGCACAGTGTATGGAGGAAATACATTTTCTTTTCAAGTTTCCAAAATTTAAATTGGGCATTCTTATTCAAGTTGAAGTCATGTTTTTCAAGTACCAACAAAAAAAAAAAAAAGAAGAAAAAAAGGAAAACGCTTGTGAAATATTCAAGAATTGTAACAATTTAGGTATTTGAATTAAAGTTACAGCTGTCCCCGGGGTATAATACATAAATAAAAAGAGAAGTTTTAAGCCAGTATTAAAAGGCTACCTACAATTCACAGAGATGTCATTTTCTTGAAGCAAAAGTAATCTGTGGCCTTGTCCTGTGATACTAATCTCATTCATTTCAGTACAGTAATAGAAAACACCGGATATTTTTTTCCTCAAAACAGAAATTGAGATTACATTATATGTTTCATTAGCCCCTGGCCTACCCACTAAAGCAAAACGTCAACCATGCAATTTTCAAAGGCTTTTAATTATTGGAAAAGCACCCGCAGTCACAAACATATGCACACAAGAAATCTAGCAGGTAAAGTGCATAGGAAACTTAGAGTTGAGTAACCTGGGTTTGAGTTACAGTTTCCCAGTTTTTTTTTATTCTATAAAATCTTGGACAGGACATTTAAATTCAGAGACTCAAGTTTCTCCATCTGTAAAAAAGTAAATAATAAGAGTAATGATCACTCGATATGATACCCTGGGAGTTTCTGAGCATTAAATGATGCATAAGAGGGTTTGCGGTAAAATGTAAAGCACCCTGCAAAAAGTGAGTAATCATTATAAATGTCTTTACAATAATTACTCTTATCTATTAAAAGTGCCCCATCCCCTTAAAATAAGATCATTTATGATGTGAGGTATATTTTCCAATTCTATTTTCCTTTCAAATACATACAATGTATTTCCCAACTTCTTTT
>NW_017735816.1:4089-6129 GCF_001890085.2 Hipposideros armiger | reverse complement strand
CTTGGGTTTTTTAGCAAGCAGCCAGATAAAGCCTGAGTGTGCACGCTGCAAAGAGAAATCAGACAAATGGCAAGTGAGCACAGGGAAAATCATGTTGAAAGCCCCAGACTTTCGGTCCAAACCCTCTACCTCATCTATGAAACGCATGAATATTTAACACTAGACCAAGCTCAAGATTAATTATTAGTTGATAGATTTCGAAATGCCTGCCCAGAAAAGCCAAACTAATGGGAAAATTAATAATCAAGTATTTCAGTATATCATAAAATCATTGAGCTTTGAGCGATATTAGAATTTCTCTCAAAGTTCCCCAAACTCCCCCACTTTGTCATCGTGGCAATGGAGGCCCAGAGAATGAAAGTGGCTCATGTGAGGGCACTGATTACTTCTAGTTGTGGGGCCATGACTTATCTCTTCTCAGAGTAAGGAGAGCTTGACTATGGCGACTTCGTTAAGAGGGCAGCTGACCAGAATTCCCTGGGGAGCGGGGGTTTGGTGAGTGAGAGCAGTCACCCTGTTCTCCCAGCAGCAAGGCTGCATCATGGACCCCTGAGTGCTCCCAGAACCAGACGGCTTCTATTACCTCTTCGGCAAATGGCCGCTCGAGTAATCGCTAATGACTTCATGGTAAGTTATGTCTTTAATTTATACCTGTGGGTATACTACATCATTACGATAGGATCTGCCCCCTGACTTTTAGCATAATAATCAATTACCAGGAGGAAGAGTGTATAATGGAAAAAAAGTCAGCAATTTAAGGTTTTAATCTGTATTTCCTCATGATATTAGCTTGGGCAATGACTTCAATTCTCTGAGCCTCTTTCTCCCCCCATCAATAAAGTCAGGATACAATAATCGCTATGGGATAATAAAACTAACACTTATATGTGCCTACCATGAGTCATAAATTTAAATGCTTCCTTGTATTAAATTATAGATACCTATAACACAGGTGTGATTATCCTCTCCATTTTCTAGATGAGAAAACCATGGTTCACAGTTTTAGGGAAGTAGTATAATATAGTGGTGACAGGCATAGGCCCTGGATGTAAAATGAGTTTGAACTTGGCTCTGATACTTTGTAGCTGTGTAATCTTGAGGAAGTGACTTAACCTCTCTGGGCTACAGTTTTCTCATTTGTTAGATGGGAAGAATAGAAATATAAAATTCATGTGGCNAATTTGGGAGTTAAAAAATACAAATTTTTAAATTTTTTATATTTTCCAAATAATCTCCTAACAAAGAAGCAATACATAATAGTGCCCATTTCATGGAAGACCAGGTGGGAAAAAAAGCTATTACTTTTTAAAAACTGTTGCTGATTAAGTAATTGAAAATGTATCTCATTTTCAGAAAAAAATATGTTTAACTAATTATAATATTGTTCAATATTTTTCCATTGTTTCTTTATTTTCTCTTGTTAATTATACTTTAGGATCCTTTGCTCATTTTTTTCCACTTAACTCTATTACTCTTACAAGGATTTCCACTGTTTAGTGGTCCCAATCTTTTTGGTTACTGAGGTATTCAAAGAAAAGAGCAGTTTTTCCTGATATGACTTGGTTGAAAAGACTTTCATACAAATGCTCATTAGAAGTCTTTTTTTTTTTTAGTTTTTACTTACAATATGCATAGATAATCTATGTTTTTCTATAAATAGAGTTGGTCGCGTTAAGAGGGATTTAGTAAATAACCAAGGTGACCAAAATTAGTTATTGGAAACACAGAAAAGAACAAAAGACTTGTTCACAAATATCTAGCCTTTTTCTCCTTGACATCTATTGTTCTTAAGAAATTCTGCCCTTAATAGTATTAACTCTTTGTTTCTTGTATTGGCTGGGAACTTTTCACTTGTTCTATAGTTTTTTGTTTTGTTTTGTATTTGTTTTTTTGCATCTAGAAATCTTTGATATTTATCTAGTTTTTTTTTTCCATTCCCAGCTTTTTAACCAAATAAATTCTTCCCGCATCAACTTCCATGTGCTTGCTAGATTTGATATGAATTCATTTTAATCTTTTTTATGCTGTTTATTGTAGTTT
>NW_017735816.1:0-924 GCF_001890085.2 Hipposideros armiger | reverse complement strand
AGGTTTATAGCACATAAAGTATGGATTAGTTACACACATTCAAAATCATATGTGGTTGCGAGCCAGAGCTAACTTTTTATTCTCTTATCTGCACTCACTCCCTTGGTATTCTAGTCCAGCTTTGCGGCTTCAGTCTTCAAATATGTATATTTCAATGACTCCATATCTGCAGCTGGGTATCTCACAGGCGGTTCTCACATGCCCAAACCAAACTCGTGTCCCTGACCTTCCTCGCTGCACAGCTTTGCTAAATCTGACAATTCTAACCTTCTTCCCCCATGGTCCCTCCCACAGCTCAGGCAATGACCACAGAACAAGGAAGCAGAGCGAATCGGGGTTTGGAAAGGTAGAGACAGGCCATCCATTGGCTAATCTGAACAATCCAGCAAAAGTGCAAAAAGACCTAGATGAAATCCAGACAGGAGACACTGCTCTAGCCACTGTTAATGAACCTACAAGAAAGGAATACAAATTTAAAACAGAAACGCCACTGCCATGACTCTTGTATAGACACTCGTTTGTTGTATGAGTCTGCTTAAAACAGAGCTTCAAAGCATGTGTCAGTGTTCTTTGAGTTTAGCTCTCCTTACTTAATACCGTTTTTATGAACAAAGATCCCCTAGTTTACACAATTTGCTTTTTAGATTATCTGCATCACACCACGTGATTCCTTCTAGAAGAAACATGTAACCATGATTGCAAAACCAGTTCAAGACAGTATACAAAAGAGAATGTAGATCCATCTCCCACATAAATATAAAGGCTGTTCTTAATTCTTTGAGGCTGTCCTTATAACTTTCCACATGGGAGCATGCCACCTGGTATTGCTAAGAAGGGTTACGGGTCCAGGGTTATAACAACCAGCGCTGAACAGCATGCAGGAGTCAGGGTTAGACACATCCCCAGGTGAGCAGCACCCTTCAG